>NC_063334.1:25056807-25165153 GCF_021869965.1 Rhincodon typus
CAGCTCCACATTGTGTTATCTCAGACTCCAGCATCAGCAGTTCTTACTATCACTGATTAATTGTTGAGTAATTGCAGTAGCAGGATGTGTAGGCACCTATGAAAACTTGTTTCAAAACTGTGTGAAAACTTCTTTCTACTGGGCATTGTTTTCTGAGGTGTTGTGACAATGGGGCAAGGAGAGAAAGACAACAGGCTTTTCAGTTTTTACTGTTCAGAATCCATGTTCTTCTCTCTGCCCTGCTGCTCAAAGGCAGCTGCTAAAATATGGTTCAACGAGTATTTTGAAGTCTCACTCAATTGTATTTTCAAGCTAACTTGCAGGTGAGCCTTTCATTTCCTAATATGTGAAATTATGGGGCCAGCGGTGTGCCACAAGGATCGGTGCTAGGTCCACTGCTTTTCATCATTTACATAAATGATCTGGATGTGAACATACGATATGGTTAGTAAGTTTGCAGGTGACACCAAAATTGGTGGATTAGTGGACAGCAAAGAAGGTTAACTCACACTTGATCAAATGGGCTGGTGGGCTAAGGAGTGGCAGATGGAGTTTAATTTAGATAAACGTGAGGTGCTGTATTTTGGAAAGGCAAATCAGGGCAGGACTTATACACTTAATGGCAAGGTCATGGGAGTATTGCTGAACAAAGAGACTTGGAGTGCAGATTCATATTTCCTTGAAAGTGGAGTCGCAGGTAGACAGGATAGTGAAGAAAGCATCTGGTAAGCTTTGATATAGTAGGGACTGCAGATGCTGGAGTCTGAGATAACAAGATGTGGAGCTGGAGGAACACAGCAGGCCAGGCAGCATCAGAGGAGCAGGAAAGCTGACGTTTCAGGTCTGGACCCTTCTTCAGAAAATGGTAAGCTTGCCTTTATTGGTCAGTGCATGGAGTATAGGAGTTGAAAGGTCACGTTGAGGTTATACAGGCCAATGGTTAGGCCACTTTTGGAACACAGGTAATTCTGCTATAACACGTGTTTCATTAACGCAAATTGGCTGTAATGCGATTGATGAATAGTGAACACTGTTTGGATAACGTGAACTTTCTGCTGTTCAGGTATAACGATTTCTCTATAACACGATTTTCTACGACAATTTTCTATAGCGCAAGGTCACACAAGAATGTGACTATCATGTTGTAGGAGAACTACCTGTACTGCAATTCTGGTCTCCCTGCTATAGAAGGATGTATGAAACTTGAAAGATTTCAGAAAGGATTTACAAATGCGTTCCCAGGGTTGGAGGGTCTGGGCCATAGGGAGATGCTGAATAGGCTGGGGCTATTTTCCCTGGAGCGTCGGAGGCTGAAGGTTGACCTTAAAGAGGTTTGAAAATCATTAGGGGCATGGTTAGGGTGAATAGCCAAGGTCTTTTCCCCAGGGTAGGGGAGTCCAAAACTTGAGGGCATAGGTTTTAGGTGAGAGGGGAAAGATTTAAAAGGGACTTAAGGGGCAACTTTTTCACGCAGAAGGTGGTGCATGTATGCAATGAGCTGCCAGAGGACATGGTGGAGGCTAATACAATTACAACATTTCAAAGGCATCTGGATGAGTTTTTGAATAGGAAGGGTTTAGAGGGATACGGGCCAAATGCTGGCAAATGGGTCTAGATGCATTTTGGATATCTGGTCAGCATGGACAAGTTGGACTGTAGGATCTGTTTCCATGCTATACAGCTCTATGACTCTATGACTCATATGTGAATTGAATAGGAGAGGCAAATTTCTTGATGCTGACTCTGCAACGTCTAGCTAAAAATAATACTTGAAGTGCGGATGGGTCTTATTTATTCCACACGGGTCTCAAAATGCTTGCTTCAAGCTATGGTCAGGTGACCAATGCATCTGTTTTTGGTCTATGTTTCTTCATTTGTAAAAAAACATTTTTGTTCATGAAAGGTCTCAGGTATAACAATCAGATGAGGGAAGTTTCAATAGTCCGGATTTACCATTATCATTAAAGCTGCCATAACCTGCAAGTCTTCAGCATAGCACTCCACAACAGATTGAAGACAGAAGTAGACAGTACTGTTCAAGAAGAGCAGGCATGTTTCCAGGATGGCAGATTGTGCTATGAGCTGATCTTTACACTCAGGAACATAATAGAGCAAAACCTAGAGTATGAGAAGATAACTTGTCATCAACATCATTTACTTCAAGGTGGCTTTCAACACCATCCATTGGCAGTAATCCTGTAGATGGGAAGACTGTATGGCAAACTAAAGCACTATGTTAATTTCTTCAAAGCCTTCTAATATGTTGCCAGCTGCTCTGCCAAGACCAGAACTGGACTCCTTTAATATCATCATAGGAATACTGCAAGGCTGCATATTCTCCCCATTTATTTTTCTCTTACTGATTTCATAGTCACATAGAACCATAGAAATATAGAAACTAGTATCAGAAGTAGGCCATTCAGTCCTTTGAGCCTGCTCTACCATTCAACATGATTATTACTGATCCTCTCTCTCAGTGGCATATTCCTGCTTTCTCCAGGATGCCTTTAAAATGTATAAACGTATTAAACCCTTTCTTGAATATATTCAATTGACTTGGCCTCCACAGTCTTTTGTAGTGGGTAGCACAGTGGCACAATGGTTAGCACTGCTGCCTCACAGTGCCAGGGACCCGGGTTTGATTCCACTCTCAGGCAACTGTCTGTGTGGAGTTGGTACATTCTCCCTGTGTCTGTGTGGGTTTCCTCCCACAGTCCAAAGATGTGCTGGTTAGGTGGATTGCCCATAGTGTTCAGAGATGTGCAGGCTAGGTAGGGTTAGTCATGGGAAATGCAGGGTTACAAGAATAGGGCAGGGGGATGGGTCTGGGTGGGATGCTCTTCAGAGGGTTGGTGTGGACCTGTTGGGCCAAATGGCCTGTTTCCACACTATAGGGATTCTATGAACTCAAATCCTCTTGTAATTAAGGCCAATTTCCCTTCCTAATTGCTTACTGCACCTGCCTGTCTACTTTCATTGACTGGTGTATAGGGATATCTAGATCCCTTTGTACATCAAAATTTCCCAATATATCATTATTTCATTAATATTCTTCCTTTCTGTTTTTCACACCAAAGTGTATGACTTCACATTTAGCCACATTGTGCTACATCTGCCATGTGTTTGCTAACTCACTCAACTCATCTGGATCACCTTGAAGCCTCCATGCCTCCTCCTCACAACTCACAGCCCCATACATTTTTTTTGTCATCAACAAACTTGGAAATGTTGCATTTAGTTATCTCATCTGGCTTATTTAAATGCATTGTGAATAGCTGGGACCAAGCACTAATCCTTGAGATATCCCATTACCCACTGCCCGCCCTCCAGAAAAAGACCCATTTATTTCCACTCCCTGTTTCTTGTCTGCCAATCAATTATCAATATAGGCCAATATATTAACCCAAACCCATATGCTTTAATTTTGCCCACTAACCTTTTATGTGTGACCTTATCAAAAGTCTTCCAAAAAGTCCAAATACACCATATCCACTGGTTTTTCCTTATCTATTTTACAAATCACATCCTCAAAAAACTCCAGTAGATATGATGAGCATGATTTGCCTTCATTTGTAGGTATTCAAAAACAGCAACATGACCATGAAGCCGTGACTCTATCAGTTCATGGTAAAACCAATTGCAGCCTACGTCCACGAGACATGGAAGAAACCAGTAAACATGTCAAGTAAGTTGGACATTTTCCACCAGTGTTGCCTACAGAAGATCCTTGACATCACTTGAAGAGATAATATTATCAACGAAGAAGTGCTGCATAGGACTAGCCAGAGGCACCTGAATGATTTTCTGACAGAGATGGCTGAGATTGACACGTTTCACCTCCCAGATGTAATGTCCTGCGAGAAAGGCAATACAAGGATAGTACTAGATAGTAGCAGAACAAAAGAAATTAACATGATTCTTTATTTTTAAATATAAAATCTCAAATAAGCTAAAATTTAACAAGGAACTATTATGTAAACCAGTAACCTTACAGTTTTGTATTTAATAACAATCACTTTTCCAGCATCATTAGCTCAATTCCAACTAATTTTAATACCTCCTGGTGCATTAATCCTGAATCTGGATAAGCCCTTCCTAGGTGGCCCATGCTTTTTATATTAATACTTAATATATTATAGTTATAAGAACACAAATGTAAGTGATCTTGATAATTACTTCAAAATATATTCATAGCAATCTATAATTATATTGCATTCAGTTTAGTTTAAACAGACATTACCAAAATCATGATGGCACTAAAGTGTAAAATAGATATGACTTTTTACCTAATATAAGAAAAGAACTTCTAAAGGCATGATAAGATCAGCTGGTTCATCAAACCTCATCCACTAATGCAATGCCCAAACTGGACACAATTTTATACACCCACCCCAGCTCCTTGTTGCCACCCAAACCCAAATTTCTCCTCCTTCCCTGTCAGCCCACTGTTTTGAGAAAAAAGGAGAAGAAAGAGTCAAAAGTACAGAGAAAATAAGTGAAAAGTGTCATTTGGAAAATGTCTCAGTTGTCCTGTCAGCTGATTGAAACCAGTAGAATGGATTGTGTTAGCTAAAAAGCCATTTGCCTTCTGTATGACACCTGAGGACTCAAGTGCCTTGAACAGTTATGAAAAAGATTGCAGATTCAAAATTCAACACTTGTCATTTCTATAGTGTTCCTGCTGTCTGAGAAGTGCCTTCAGAGACTCTACGGTGTAATTAAGGTAGAAAAACAAATCAGAAAAGTAATAATTGCCTAACAACAAATGTCACTGTACTTCAAAGTAATTCATTCCCTGAAATGCCCACATATTGTGATAGTGTTTTATAAATACAAGTCTTATTACATTATTTTTATAAAAGTCAATCACTTGTTCCAAAACAACCTGCAATATGAAAGAAAGGTAACAAGGTCACCAGTGTGATCAGGGTGGTCACCATTGCTTTCTGAGTCCAACCATAGCAGTTAAAATATCACCCTTGCAGTCAGCTTGTTTCCTCAATATTACCATTACATTCCTAATATCCTTAGGGATACTATGAGGTGAGATTACCAATTTACCACCTGTTAATGCTAAATTATGAGCCTTCTACTCTAATGCCCACTTAAATACTTAATTTACACTTGTACATTAGGCTGCTTACAGAGATTAACCTCAGTGTGCTTTAAGATTCCTGGTACCTTTCAGTATACACTGAATTGAGATTTGATGAATCAAACATATCTCCAAGTTCTAAAGGTTTCCTTTCGCTCAGAAGGACAGTTTCCAAGTGAACTAGAAGATGCAGAGACAGGTTTGTCATATTTAATCCCGGAGTCAGGCAGCTTGAGGCTGCTGAAGCATCAATCAAAAGCAGACCAGGAGGCACAATGGTTGCATACATGATAATGAGGAATAACACCCAGTGCCTGCCATAGCTTGAATTGTAAAATCAGACACAGCTTGCACCTTCTGTACCCTGTACAAAAAAGGAATCCATGCTCATTTTGCTAGCTCCTGATCCTGTGTTGTGTTATTTCAATAAACCAATGAAGAAGCATTGGGTTGCTCCAGGGTCAGCTAACAAAATGCAAACAAAAAGTGTTCCATTTTTAAATGTGCACAATTATTAAGGAAATAGTCCTTTAGAAAATTAATGAGCAATACAACTATTTTTAGTGAGCCCTAAGCTCTGAAATTTCTTCTTTAAATCTTTCTACCTGTCTCTTCTTGATTACTGAAGGGATTTGGGTATACAGCAGGGAGGTCACAAACTTACTGAATGACAGAGAAGGTTCAAAGGGCCAAATGCTGTAGTCCATCTCCTATTTCTTCTGTTCTTACATATTTAAAGTGCTCTTTAGACAAGCAAGTCTCTCCCCATGTGTTTCAGCGCCAAACAATTGCTCCTTTTGAAGTGTCTTGGAATGTTTTTCCACATTGAAAACACTATATAAATGCAGCTTGTTATTGATATGGGTTTTGCCTTCAGCAGGATGTATTATGTTATGTGGCAATGCTTATGTTATAACTCATAATATAAGAAACTAGATGTGGATAATGTGATATTGAATGATCCAACAGATGTTTATTACATCTAGCTATTATATACATTTATTACACACATTCATGAATGGGCTAAAGTTAACCTTACAGGTTACAAAGAGCAGCATGCTTTCAATAGCATGCAATGCTCCAAGTGATCCCAAATAAGATGGTGTCTGAAACCTTTGTACCCTCAAATCACATTATGATACAGTGATGATATGAACATGTCTCTTAAATGTATACTGACTTACTTACCACAAGACATTGTGTAACTATTATTGCAGTTATGGACCCCTTTGACTCTCTGGTGTCCATTGGTTGCAGAAAACACTTGAGCAAAACAGTGGACACTATGCATTTTGTCTCCAGGATCATAAAGGTATGGTCAACATTACAGAGCAGAGGCAGACAGCTAACGTAACACTTTTCTTAATAGGCTGTGCCCAAACAGGGCATCTGTGAATGATCAGCTCAGCAAGTTCCAAGAGCAAGGCTCAGGAGGTGGTCCCCACGTGCCTCTTCCACTCTGCACTACACAGCCAAAGATCATTAGAGTGGGATGGAGTGGAGTCTACCTCTGCTGAATTGAAGAATCAGGCTAAGTCTGTTAAGTACTCTGATTCCAGTTTGAACTTCATTTAGTGAAGTTCCTTTCTGGGTCTGAGCCAAGAAAAACAGTTGCTGGTAGCTCCCTACCTGATCAGTTACTAGATCAAGTAGCCAAGGCTGATTTCGTGCAGACAGCCTGACCTTGGGGACCTTGAGAGAAAAAGAACTGTTTATTTTCATAATGACCAAGTCAGTTAATTTTACTCTTTCCATGTAGAATCACACAGCAACTTTTATATATGTAGTGACTTTGAAAATTTTCCCAAGGCTCATCACAGAGGCAATTTAAAACTAAATTTGACACAAAGCCACATAGGGAGATATTAGGACAGGTAACCAAAAGCTTGGTCAAAGAGATAAGTTTAAAGGAGTCCTTTAAAAAAGGAGAGACGATGAAACCTACAGAGGGAATTTCAGAACTTAGTGCTCAGGGCTGAAGAAGGCACACCAGTGGTGGAACAGTTAAAATCAGGGATGCTCAAGAGGCCGGAATTGAAACAGTAGAGACATCCTGATGGATTGTGAGGCTGAACGACATTATAGAGATAGACTGGGGTAAGGCCATGGAGAAATTTGAAAACAAAGATAAGAATTTTAAAATTGAACGGTTGCTGAACTGGGACCCACCATACGTCAACAAACGTGTGATGGTTGAACAGGACTTGGAACAGGACATGGTGTGTGTTAGAGCACAAGTAGCAGGATGATCTCAAGCTCATGTAGAAATGGTAGACTATAAGGAATGTATTGGTGTAATAAAGTCTGGAAGTAACAAAGACATCAACGGAACATTCAGCAGCACATGAGCTGAGGCAGGGCCTGATGTAATTGAGGTGGAAAGAGGCAGTCTTAGCCAAGGAACTAATATGTGGTTTTAAAGCTCATTTCCGCATCAAATATATCTTGACATTGTGAGGCCAGTCTGGTTCAGACTCTGACAGTTGCCAGGGAGAAGCTGGGGTTGTAGGCTGGGAGTAGAATGATGATTTAAGGCAATGGGTTTTGTATTACATAGCCTGCTGGGTATGTTTTCAGAATGGAGGGCCATTTGAAATAAGTGGATGTCCAGGTCACCATTCCCAACCTTACCAAATAATAGAGGGTGGTCAAGTTCCAAAATCAGTAGGCACCCACCACAAGTAAATCAATAATTAAGATTATACACTGCTCATGCTAAATACAGCTGGCATGGACAGTTAGACTGGAGTGGGCAAGCTGCTTTTAAGAACCTACAGGAATGAAGGCAGGAAAGAAGTTGGAGGCACCTCATTTGGGGAGTGGCTTGATGTGATGTGGATTTCTATATCCTGTATAATACATTGCGTAGATCCTTAGGTTCTTGTTAGGACAGATATCTAGAAATTTATTAATAACTATGTACACTTAGATGATATCTCAGACTTACAGATGCCGCTGGGTTGTAGATACTTTTAATCAACCTGTTTAGACATGTCATGACCCACCTCTAGAGTATGTGAGACTTGAACTCTGGTCTCCTACTAACAGTGAACCTACCAAAACCCTAATCTATACCAGAGGTTGCAATGCCTCTGAATGGGCTCCAGAAAAACCTCTGCTGGTAGTTTTGTAAGTGTTTTGCATCAAACTGTTTGGACACATTGTTAGACATTTCCAACACAGATGATCCTTGAACCTGGACATTCTGACCTATTGGCAGGGGGGTGGGGTGCTACCACTGAGCCACAAGTGTCCTCCAAGTCTGAGTTGCATGCTTATTTTTATTACTATTCCTTTATATACATGATTGACTGGCTGATTGACTGAGTTACCAACAGTCTCTATGTCCAACCGACAGCCGTATAGAGTGTAAGATGGTGATCTTTTATATAAGGACATCACATGTCATGATATCATTTAGATATCTCAAAGGTATAGTGCCTTCCTGAGAATGACATACTCCTTTTTGCCTTTAGGAATGGGAATGCTATTCTGATAAATATATCCAGGGATGCACATAGGAACATTGCCTTTACGTATTAAACTTTGACAGACAACATGACTAGATCTAGTCCTTATACAATTTTTACAACTCAGTTGTACAGCTCCATACGCTGTCTGTCATTGTGGATGGAAATGTATTATGCATTATAGATGTATAGTTATTATCTGGTCTGATACTTTCAGTATCAGTCATCGTCCAGTATGACAGTTGGTTGATCATGCACATCTCAGATGTGTCGATAGTTTCAAAGGATTTGACTAGCGTTTGTGACCACTGTTCCCTCTAAACTGTCCATGCTTGGTGACCATATGGATCACAGCATTAACTTCTGTTTCTGGAGTTTATTGTTGCACATGAACCTCAGGGGACAATACAACAATGTTAGAGGGAATGCTATTTGTGGTGCATTGTATCCTGGGGTGGACACAATGTCATAGCATCTTTCTATAAACCAAAGTAGTCATGCAAAGATCTCAAACTCAGATGCTTTGACATGGTTCAAGTTAGCATGACTGATTGCATGCTTGTAGATCATGGTCTGGTACCATTTTCTCCCTTTCTTCCAACAATACATTTTGTGTATGTGGTTGGATGGTAATAGTGTGTGATGGAAGAACTACATGGATCTGTCTTCTAAACATGAGAGCTGTAGGTGAGGGTAAACCATTGCTTTGAGGAATAATACATAGATTTAACGTGGCTTTCCAAAAAATGTTGGCAGGTAGCTTCATGTAATGGTCATGGGCTTTACTGTACGGACAGTGCCTTCTGCAAAACTGGCCAGATACAAACTTTGAATGTTCAAAGAATACATCATAAGAAGGCTATAAATGTTCAGGAGTCAATACAAAAGACAGGGTACACCAATTAGAAGAAAGGAATGTATGTTAGGAAATATCACAATAACAATAACTTATACGTACGTAGCATTTTTAACATAATAAAACATTCCAAAGCCCTTTGCAGGAGCATTATTAAACAAAAAATGACACCCAGTCACATATTAGGATTTTTAACAACTAAAAGCAGTCCATCAGCCATTGGAAACAGTTTTCAATTATTGACTGTATTTGAATCTATCACCATTAATGGAAAGCCTCAATGGAATCCCTCTCTAAACTTTACTGTTTTCAGGAGAACAATCACAGCTTCTCCAATGACTTCACATCATTGAAATGCCTCACCCCTAGTACCATCAGTATGTTTCTTTTTTAAATATGTTACACAGCATGGAATTCACTGTTGTTGCCAGGAATTTGTTACATATACTCATTAACCTGCAGTGAAAAAAATCAATTTTTTCTAACCTCTAGTGTAAATTAAGGAAGTTACATTCATATGTTTCCTGGTGTTGCAGTCAATCCAAGTTAAAGAATTTGTTTTGTGTACTATCCTAATCCAAAATAGCACAAAAATAAGATGTGGAACTAAGAAAGATAAATTATATTGAGATATATATCAGCCATGAGTTAACTGAATGGTACAACAGGCTTGGGGGTGCTGAATGGCCTCCTCTGCTTCCAATTATTTACACAGTTGTTTCTTTATTCATTAATGGGATGAAGATGTCACTGGCTAGGCAGCATTTATTGTCCATCCCTAATTGCCCAGAGGGCAGTTCAAGGTCAACCACATTGCTGTGGGTCTGGAGTCACATGTAGGCCAGACCAGGTAAGGATGGCAGTTTTCTTCCCTAAAGGACATTAGTGAACCAGGTGGGATTTTTTTCCAACAATCGAGAATGGATTCATCATTAGATTCTTAATTCCAGATATTTATTGAAATCAAATTCCACCATCTGCCGTGGTGGGATTTGAACCTGGGTCCCCAGAATGTTATCTGGGTCTCTGGATTGACAGTCCAGCAATAATACCACTAGGCCATTGCCTCCCCCTTCCTTTGATGGAGGGTGGAATATTAATATTCGATAATTGGTACATTGGGGTTCAAATGACATAAAATATATGCAAATTGGTATCAATTAATCTGTGGAGGTAAAGCAAGTGGGAACGGAACAATTTGTACCAAGCACATACCCAGTTTCCACTGGAATTGGTGGTAGGCCAGCAGAGGTTAAAACAGCAATGCCAACCTTGGAGCTTAATGAAGTTGACATTAGGAGCAACTGACTGCATCTTCTATGTATTTGCCAAACAGTGGGTAAGTTTCTCATGAGGCTATGCAGAGTTGCAAGGGGACTATAGCTTGTCAAACGCCTTATTAATGCCGTAACTCACTTCATTAATCTTACCAAACACACTGAACAAGATAAATGTCGAGAAATCTCGACATGGAAGTCAGAGCAGGTACCTGGCAACTTCAGCTCATTGCTGGCTGTGAGGATCCTCTATGTTGCTCAGCATCATATCTCAAGGCATGATCCATGGGCACCCAGCCACACCCCATTCTGCCAATGGCCAAAATGGCACATCTCCATTCACTTGCAGGCTGCTTAGAAAGTACAGACATGTATTGCAGGGCATACCAACATCTAGCAAGGATGCTGCACACAGGGATAGGGACCCAACTCATGAACTGGGTCAGTCTACATCTCAGGGCTGTCTGTGCCTTTCTGCATGTTCACAGTATCCATGCCTTATCTTGCCTTGACATATCATGCCTGTTAGATTGTTGTCAACTGAGTCAAAACTTAAAGATTATTAGTATTAATGTGTTGATGTGTTTTTTTGTGCAGACACACAGATGGGCTACTTGTCATTAAGGAGAGAGTAGGAACTGCCAATGCTGGAGAATCTGAGATAAAAAGGTGTAGAGCTGGATGAACACAGCAGGCCAAGTAGCATCAGAGGAGCAGAAAAGCTGACGTTTCGGGAAAATTTTTTTCTGAAGAAGGGTCTTGACCCGAAACGTCAGCTTTCCTGCTCCTCTGATGCTGCTTGGCCTGCTGTGTTCATCCAGCTCTACACCTTGTCATTAAGGATGTGTTTGGAGTGCTGTGGTAGTTGCTTCCTGGTAAGATATGACAAGAAATTTTGCTTGGTCTTGCAGAAAAATATCCTCCAAAATACTTGATGCAACTCGGACTTTGTTTAAAAAAGGTAAGATTCATTCTTTTGTGACTGATTTAAACCTTGTGAGTAGTGATTCAGTGGTGAGTGCTTTTGCCTCTGAGTCAGAAGATTGCGAGTTTATGTCCCAACTACTGCAGAGACTCAAGCAAATAACCCAAACTTGCACTTCCAAAGCTGTACTGAAGGGGTCTGGATTGTTGAAAGTCTTGTCCATTTGATGAAATATTAAACTGAGGTAAAACAGAAATTGCTGCAGAAACTCAGCAGGTCTGGCAACATCTGTGGGAAGAAAGCAGAGTCAACATTTTGAGTCTGGTGTCTCTTCATCAGAGCGGGACTCCAAACATTAATTTCGCTTTCTTCCCACAGGTGCTGCTAGACTTGCTATCTATCACCAGCAATTTCTGTTTTTGTTTCAGATCTCCAGCATCTGCAGTTCTTTGTTTTATTAAAATGTTAAACTAAGGCTCTGAGTGGCCTTTCAGTGCCTATGGAGACTATATTGAAAAAAGAAATTTGGATTCATGGAGCACTTTTCACAACTTCAGGATGTCCCAAAGTTCTTTACAACCAATCCAGTGCATTTGAAGTCTGGTGGGGAACTATCTGATCCCAGAGCTGGTGACTTTGAAGACAAAGAGGTGAGAGCCACCAACTCTGCCCCCTTCCTGCCTCAACTGGAATTAAATTCTGAGCGGGAAGACCCAATGGTTAACCTTTCCCCTGTCTTCCTTTCCTCATGGCATGTGAACTACACTCACTCTAGACAAACCATATCATTTACGTTTGTCCTGACTGCTCCACCCCAGTGGAAGATCCAGCAGTGCCCAGATATTCTGAGGAGTGATAATCACAGTCAAATTACCAACTCATTCCAACTGTTTCCTTTTTGGATTGAGTTCTGTTTTGCTGGCCAGCAATTCCAATCCCAGTTCCTTCAGAAATATGGAGTGTACCTGAAATCCAACAGTTCCTTAGTTGTATAGGGTAGTGAAAGGAAGTCGAAATACAATGCCTTTTTCACTGCAGTAGACTTAGCAATCTGTGATTTAAATGTCCAGCGGCTCAGGTAGTCATACTGACAGCTCCTGTGAAAGGATCAATATGTAAAGTAAGTGTGGGGTTAGGGTGGCAGTTTGAGAAGGCGTTAGGGTGCCAGGCGGAAAAGGGTGCTAGGTGAGTAAGTGCCAGGGTACTAGGCACATAGGGTGCCACGTGGCAGCATGCCAGGTGGATAGGGTGTTGGGTGGGTGTTGGGTCTGGCTTTTGGGGATATATTTGGGGCTGTAGTGTGAGATTTTGAATTCAGTGGGGAACAGTATCTGGTCTGCGGAGAGGGAGCGTTTGATGAGAGGGTTTGGGTTGTTGGTTCTGGTGATGGGGTCTGTGAGGTCCACCACAGGATCTGTGTTAGATATGGAAGAGGAGGGTGTGTTGGGTGCAGTATTTGTGTTAAGAGTATTGAGTCTGGCAGTAGGTTTTGAAGGGGTGGGAAATTGAGTCACAGGGAGGCGTGGGTTATTGGATCCCATGGAGGGGTGGGAAATTGGGTCCTGGGGAGGAGAATGAGCTACTGGATCTGGCAACAAGGGAGTGGTTTTGCTGGACTGAGTGGAGGGGCTGGGTTGGGTCAGGCAGTGGGCAGGAGCTGGGGCATGGGTGGGATTCAGTTGTTAGGTTTAGCAGAGGGTTTCGGGTGCTGGTTGAGGGTGTAGGATTGGAGGAGATTGTTTAGAGACGTGGTTGTAAGGGGTCCAGTGAAGTGGTTGGGTGAGTTGGTTCTGGGGGCGTTGTTGGTGAGATGGGCAGTCAACTTAATTATTATCTAGGAGTTAGTCTCGGGTTTTAATCTCCTACACAAACAGAAATTACTGCAGAAACTCAGCAGGTCTGCCAGTATCTGATGCTCCTTCAGAACTTCTTCAGAAGGGTTCTGAAGAAAGCTCACTGGAACCCAAAAGGTTAACTCTGCTTCCTCTCCACAGATGCTGGCAGACCTGCTGAGTTTTTCCTGCAATTTCTGTTTCACTTTCTGATTTCCAGAATCCTCAGTTCTTTTAGTTTTTTTAATCCTCTAACCATTATTAGGTAAAGAAGTTAGCTTAACTGAAGTGGAACTCTTTGAATTCTCCAACTTTATCGGAGGGTTTCAGATACAGGGAAAGGAAATTCAAAATCTTCAATTTCCTGGGCTATTCCCAAAGATTCTGCTGAGACTGGAATCCCATATTGCCCCAACATGCAACTCCAGTCTCTGTTGTTCCAACAACTATCTGGTCATCAGGGCCTGGAAGATGTTGTGTTATCACCTCTGGAATGAGGCTTATTTAAGAGTCCAACATGCAAGCAACATGAGCCAAGAATCTGGATATTATCACATGACCCTCGGCCACAGCATTTTTGCACTACAGCATTTGAGGCACAGGCTGTGTTTATAGATTACTCTGTATTGTATATATTGGTTTAGTTGTAAATAAACCCTCAGTTAAACAGAATCTACGTCTCATTTGTGTAACTTTCAGATGACACAAGAATGATGACGCAAGGTGCAGAGCTGGGATATTTTTAAAAAGGAAAGAACAATGAAGAAGCCAGCCTTACAAGCATGAAGGCCAAGGACAGCAGCAAACAAAAAAAACCAGCAATCCAGAAGTTCCCACAGTACAGAGAACAGAAGATAAAATACCTTTGTTGAACTGAATGCATTTCTGAGTTGGCCAACTTCAGGCAGGCAGCTAACTGATTCAAGCCTGCCCTGTCCAAAGGATATTCCAAATTTGAACTGCTGCCACGAGTCAGCCCCACATGAACTAGAGAAAGTGCATGTAAATTCAAACAACACAAGAATTCAAGAAAACTGCAGGATCAAGAGAGTAAGCTGTAAATCGAGGTTCTAGCCAACATAAAAAGGAATACTAACTACAGTGCTGAACACATGAAAAGAGTACACAACAGTAAATATAAATTGAAAATATGAATACCAAATCCTCTACAATGAACTGGAAAGCCATTGATTTACAATTCGAGTTCAAACTTTTTAGGCAAATGACACAGTTATGCTTCATTGACAAGGAGTTGCGGAACTCTTAAATAAACTGTAAAGCAGTTAGAATCAAGGAGCTGAACTGAGTCAATACCTCAGCTTATCTGAAATCCCACAAAGATATGCAATGTCCTAGAAGATCAGCTTCCTGTACGAGTCAATTTCAGAATTCATCACTTCAAATTGATATCCTTTGATGAAAGGTGTGGGAATCAACAGTTCATTATGTCACTAGATGGTGTAATAAGTTTAACAAATATAACTTATCAGAGCCAATAATAGTTAGTGATATCCTCAACATCTATTAAAACAATCGAAAATAACTTCTTTGAAAAAGAAAGAGACAGCATTGATTCGCTGTTAGTAAATGGCAGAACATAGAAAGCCATTGTAGCCTAACAACAGCATTTCCAAGCATCAAATGCAGGAAACAGTACTGACACTAGTTAGAACAGACAAAGCAAGAAAGCTGTGCAGTAAATGTGATCTATCACATCCACTGCTAAGCTGTCCTGCATTCCAATATCTGTGCAAGACGTGCAGTACAAAGGGACATTAGACTCACCTTTACAAGAAATATACAAAGATTTGGCCAGAATCTACAGCAAGACACAATCAAACAGAGATATGCACAGTGACAAATGGTTGAGAAGGCAGTAGAGGTAGACAAACTGACCTTGCCTCCATACAAAAATAGGTGATTGAGCTTGAGTTGAAAATGATGGTGGTCAAGAAAGAAAAGAAGCAAAAGCTCTGTGCCACTGAGGTCAAGTATGAAAAAGTCCTCAAGAATCTGCAGCATTTACATCATGTGAAATGAAATTGATACAGCAGAGGAAAGAGTTGTCAAACAGATGAGAAACCTCATGGAGACTCAAAAGGGATTACAAGAATCAATTGAAGAGGTTGAGCAACTCAAGGCACAGAATCTGTCTTTCAGGAATGACATGAGATGTTTACGAGTGAATCAAGCCTACCTCCTATTGCAATGTTGAGGAGGCATAGAAATGTACAACCCACCAATTATAGATATAAAAGACCACACCCAGACAACAACAGTGTGATGTAACACCAGGAGAACAATGAACACACTGATGACATCCTCAGACCAAGAACAGCCAAAGGTTACACTTTAACAAAACTTGGAACAGTTGTCAAAGCAATGAAATAACAAATGAATTTTTAGACTTCTGTACTTGAAAGTTTCACAATCCCTGCCTCTGCAAAATTAATTTTGCCATTACACATCACTTATGTGTTTGCACTTGCAGCATACAAGAGCTGTCTTTAGAAAATAAAAGGATGTTGCTTTATCAGCTTTGGAGTGACGACTTCCATCCATGAAATGGGAAATCAGGAGTGCAAAAAGGGGACATGAGATAAGATTGGCAGATAGGGCAAAGGAGAATCCAAGGTGTATTGAAGGCAGAAGTATAACTAGGGAGAGAATAGGGCACCTTAAAGATCAGTAAGGCCATCTATGTATAGAACCACAGGAGATGGGTGAGATCCTAAATGAACATTTCTCATCAGTATTTATCATGGAGAAAGACATGGAAGCTAGGGGAACTCAGGGAAGCAAATAGTGATGTCTTGAAAAGAGTCCATATTACAAAAGAGGAAGTGCTGGAGGTCTTAAAATGCATGAAGGTAGATAAATCCCTAGGAACTGATCAAGTATATCCCAGGATATTGTGGGAAGCTAGGGAGGAAATTGTGGGGTCCCTAGTGGAGATATTTGTATCATTGACCACCACAGGTGAGGTACCCAAAGACTGGTGAATGGCTAATGTTGCAAAGAAAAGCCAGGGAGACTGGTGAGCTTAACATCCATGGTGAGTAAGTTGTGGGAGAGGATTCTGAGAGGCAGGATATACATGGGATATACATGGGCATGGACTGATTAGGGATAGTCAGCATGGCTTTAAGCATGGGAAATCATGTTTCACAAATTTGCTAGAATTTTTTGAAGAGATGCTCTGAGGGTCGGTGTGGACTTGTTGGGCTGAAGGGCCTGTTTCCACACTGCAGGGATTCAATGATCGATGAGGTGGCCAAGAAAATAGACAAAGGCAGAATGGTAGCAAGGCCTTCGAGAAGGCTCCACATGATAGACTAGTTAGTAAGGTTTAAATCACATGGGATCCAGGGAGATCTAGTCAATTGGATACAAAATCGGCTTGAAGGTAGGGGACAGAAAATGGTGGTAGAGGATTGTTTTTCAGACTGGAGGCCTGTGACCAGTGGTGTGCTGCAGGGATCAATGCTGGGTCTACAGTTGTTCAACATTTATATAAAGAATTTGGAAGAGAATATAGGAGGTATAGTTAGTAAGTTTGTGGAAGACACCAAAATTGATGGTACAGTGGACAGTAAAGAAACTTATCTAAGAGTACAATGCAATCTTGATCAACTGGGCAATAAATGCTGGCCTAGAAAGCATTACCTACATCCCATGAAATAATAACATGAAAATTGATGTTCATGGAATATTGCTCTGTGTAAATCAGCTGCCAACTTCCCTATATTATTACAGTGGCTATGGCCTGGATAGTAAAGTGTGTGGATTGTGTTGGCAGGATCGGGTGTGGGTTTAGATGGGAAATGATGAAGTAGGATTTTCCTGTATGTTGTGGAGTTTTAACACCATAACATTTTGATATTGTCAGATGCTACACCCAGAAGCCATCTGATGGATGTGTTTTTTTTTCCGAGTTGAGTAAGAGGACTCTGTGACAGGTCACAAGTTCAAATAGATCCAGTTTATGACTCCACAACGATTCAGATCTCAGAGCTAACAGAACCCTACGAGGAATATATCCAATCTTTGACCTTATGAAGGTACTATCCAATTCTGGATCATTTTGTAAAGGTGAGAGTCTGATATTTGAAGAGCCTTTTGACAGCACGGCACAAAATTCCACAAAGCTATCTAGGAAAGGTATCTTCCTGAAGCTTGGGAAACCCAGCCAGCAAGTGTTAAACCAGTAGTACAACTTAAATGAGAAGATGCCAAACCCATTACATTACTAATATTAACAAGTCACCTCCTGAAAGCAGGTTGGCTACTGTTTTCCTTGTCCCGTTGCAGATGTCTAGATGTTGGTGGGAGATGGGTTTCTGATGTTTAAAAATATTAAAATCTAATCTGAGCTCAACCCATCTATTTTGGAGTTCATTCTGACCATACGCTGGGAACAGAACAGTTTCCACAGTTCAAAAATACTAAATCATTTGTCAGGTGCTTTGGTACATCCTGAGGTCAAGGAAGGTAATATAGAAATGCAAGTTCATTTCTTCTTGCATAGATGTCACATGTGAAAGTTACAGGCAATGGAAATTCCATGTTGTTCAACAGGTCAACTATACAGATAGGAATTTGAAATACAGTTGGCTGAATTCAGAGGGATATGAGGAAACACGTATGATCAAAATAAGAACTAAATATCTTAATGGTATTAACAAGAATGAGGACAAAATCAGAATATCTACTGATGCTGTACAGCTGATGTTGTATGACTGCTTACCAAGACATCAAGCTCTTTGTGGTTGTTATTTAACACAAGAGAATAATAAATCTGTTTGCTGTTTGGAATCTATACTATGCTGTAACTACTAAAGTTTTAATAGCAAGGATTTCAGAATTGATCACTTGTGTGCCTTAATGAATAGAGTCAGAAGATACATTCCCTGTCTAGTCTACAACCCTTAGGGCAATGGTTCACTATAATAGCTATTGAATATCTTTGATGTTTACAGATGATGTAAAGCAAAAAATTCAAAGAAACCTATTGTATGGTAATAAGTAAACCACAAAAATATGGAGAGGAGTAGTTTCCTCAAGAGAACAGTGAGAACACGTTTACAAATTGAGATATCACGTGGACTTATTAATTGAGTTTTCTATTCTAATTTTTCCGATTCAGTTCAGTTGGGATTTAAAAATACAGAAAGTGGTAGATGCAGGTGGAGTTACAATATTTAAAAGACATTTGGATAGAAACATGAATAGGGAAGGTTTAGAGGGATATGGGCCAAACGCAGTCAAATGGAACTAGTTTACTTTGGGAACCGTGGTTGACATGAATGAGTTGAACTGAAGGATCTGTTTCCATGCTGTATGACTATGACTGTGTGACCTCTGCTGTGTACTTTCTCATTTTAGCTCATTTTGGCCACAATAGCAAAGAAAGGAAGAATTTGCTATTCTGTGGCACCTTTCACCACCTTAGGATGTCCCCTGTGCTTTGAAAAAGTGCTTTGCAACCAAAGACATACTTTTTGAACAGTGGCCACTGTTTTAATGTAGGAAATGAGAAATAACATGATCCCAGAGACTTAATTGTTCTTGGTGACCTCAAATACTAGGAGTAGTCCATGAATCTGAGCTTCATTTTCTTCATTGGGGTGAGTGAATGGACTTGTGGTGTTCCCAGCCCACCTTCCCAACCCCCTTTTGGTCCTCTGTTACTGTCTCTTTTCATGGATGCCCCTCTGCAGCAAAAGACAGGGCAGAATGTGAGTGACTGTGCAAACTGCATTTGAGTGATGTGTCTGCTGAACAGCTAGATCTTTGTGGAGTCAGCCACATTTGGTCACAAACCATAGAAGCGAAACCTATAGGTGTATATAACTGGCAGCATCGATAGGGGTGGAACATCTGGATGTTTGAAAATGCCAAAGGGTGCTGCTGAATGAGTGATGACAGTATGCTGCTTCGAGCAGTGAGAGAGAGTTCGATGGTATGGTAGGTAGGAGGTATTATGTGAAGTCGCATTCACTGACTTTGTGCGTGTAAAATTATTGAACTTTTTCTGCTGACTGTCAGCTCATTAGAGCCAGACTCTGGACATTGACTTTCCTGGTCTCCTGGTCTCACTGCCTTCAAGGGGTTTGCCAATACCTTTGGGAACTTGGCCTCTTTTCTTCAATTTCACTCCATCACTAGTTCCTTGAGTCCTGTTCCTGGACGGTGCACATTTTTTCTTGTCTTTGGCTGCTTTTGCTTGAGTGTTTCAGTGCAACTTCCTTTTAAGAAGAAGAGACTGCCTTTAAAGGCTGGAAGCTATCCCAAACATGTGCTAGTTCACATGCTGTTTGATGTAGTGTTGTCAGTACAGAGAGCCAGCAGCAACTAGTTGCATATTGTCTACCTCAATGGACACAGCTGAAATTGAATTGCAATCCATGTACCAATTAATGGCACAGATGAGTTTTTAGCTCATAGAATCTTAGAAGGAGGAAGGAGGCCAATCAGCCAATTTCATCAGTGCTGGCTCTAATCCAATAGCCCCATTCCCTTCTTTTCTATAAAAATTTCTATTTCAAGTATTTATCCAATTC
Organism: Rhincodon typus; assembly: GCF_021869965.1. Classification (NCBI taxonomy): domain Eukaryota; kingdom Metazoa; phylum Chordata; class Chondrichthyes; order Orectolobiformes; family Rhincodontidae; genus Rhincodon; species Rhincodon typus. The sequence goes on from NC_063334.1 coordinate 25,076,826, forward strand.
CTTTTTGAAAGGTACTAATGAATATGCTTTCACTGCCCTTTCCACCAGTGCACTCCAGATCACAACAACTTGCTACGAGAGAAAAAATTCTCTTTTTTTTCCCTCAGTTCCTTAAACCAATAAGGTTTGTTTTTCTTCATATGCTTTATCAATATTTGTATTAAAATGATTCAATGTAAGCATTTTTTTTATTCTTTCTCGGGAGGAGGGCATCACTGGCTAGGCCGGCATTTATTACCCATCCCTAATTGCTGAGAGGGCAGGTAAGAGTAAACCATATTGCTGTGGGCCAGAAGTAACATGTAGACCAGACCAAGTAAGGATGACAGTTTCCTTCCCTAAAGGGCATTAGTGAGCCAGATGGGATTTTCCTGACAATAGATTCTTAACTCCAGATTCACTTTGAATTCAAATTTCACCATCTGGCATGGTGGATTTGAACCTGGGTGCCCAGAATATTACATGAGTCTCTGGATTAACAGTCTAGCAATAACAGCACTAGGCTATCACCTCCCCAGTACTACTACTGCTGTATTATAACTTGATGTATTATAATCCCAAAGTTTGTTTACTTTGTGATGCAACATCAGTCATGTTTATATTTGCAACTAAAATCTAACTGCTTAAAATAATCCATGCGTTTGTTGCAGTTTTTTTAATAAATACCTTGTTGCAAACGAGTCTGAAAGGGTTAACACAGAGGCATGCCATAATCAGCACCCCCTGTGATGAAGTCATATGGACACATGGGCAGAACAGTTTGCGATCATGGAGAAATAAGACCTACCATTCATAATTTCTCTAACTATGTCTATCATCTCAATGGAATCTGTAACTTGTTTTAGCATGCAATAAGCTCCTTCTTGTTCAGTTCAAGAGCCTCTTCTAACTTTTCTACTTAGATAAGTAGGTGGTTTCTGCTGTCACACTAGACCAAGCAGGTCCCATGGATCCCTACACTTAAAGAGGGTTATGGCAGCAAACCTAGCACATGGGGAGGTGCAGACTCGGTTTAGCTGCCAATCCAACGATGTCACTTATATTCTGAGACAACAAGGTGCAGGGCTGAAAAGCTTTTCTGATGAAGGGTCTAGGCCCGAAACATCAGCCTCTCTGCTCCTATGATGCTGCTTGGCCTGCTGTGTTCATCCAGCCCTGCACCTTGTTGTCTCGGATTCTTCAGCATCTGCAGTTCCTACTATCTCTGATTCACTTATATTCTGGTTCTGCAGAGGTTTAACCCTCTGGTTGTCAAGTGCTCACAGTAAGGATTTTCTGCATGTGCTTGTTGCGTTTGCTTCCCTGTGTCAGCCTGCTAACACATTCAGTTGTGGAGATTGGCCATATGTCTCACCTGCACTATGTGGGTTTCATTGATGCTGATTTCAGCAAAACAATTAGATACAACAAAGCCAGAAAGTGCTGGAAATACTCAACAGGTCAGACAGCAGCTGTGAAGAGAGAAACAAAGTTAATGCTTCAGTTTAATGACCTTTCATTAGAGAGTGAAAACTAATTGCAGAGCCACAAGGAAAGGGGTGGGGATGTGGGACAGGAGGAATTGCTCTTGAAAAGACCTAGCGTGACTTTGTAGGGGTGAAAGGCTTCCTCTCAGGCTATAACCTTTCCATGATTCTATGTTAAAGATGTAATAGGTTTAAACAAACACAGAGGCGTGGAAAGTGTGTGAATAAACAAGTAAGTTGATTGAGTTATAGGGATCTTAAACTTGGTCCACAATCTTGGTTGCTGATTGTGGTGTATGTAATTTGAATTTAAGGTCAGTTACTTAAATGATGGGGTTTAAGAACCAACGTATTGACCTTGCCTCTGGAAATATACATGATTGTGGTCTAAAAATTACAGTATGTTGCTCCTGTCCAGCAAAGCTGCAGGGGTAGGTGCCAAGGGGACTAGGGGAGAAAGCATCACATTTAATGTATTCTGAAGGGTGCATTAACTATGGGTGATATTGCAAAAAACATGCAGAATGCAGTTATTTTGCATTCCCACTTCCCACATCCCTTGAGCTCATCCAAAGTTCTCTACCCACAACCCAACTGGCACCAAGTTCCCTTCACCTATTGCCCATGTTCACTGACTTACATTGGTTCCTGGTCTAGCAATACCTCAATTTAAAACTCATGTCCTAGTTTGTAAATCACCTGCCTTCTCTGTAACCTCCTCCATTCCAACAGACCTCTGGGATTTCTGTTCTCCTTCAATTCTGACCTCTTGTATGACCCAGAATTTTAATCACCGCTAATAACTCAAAAGTTGAACATTCAAACTGAGAGGCAAGAATGCTACCTACTGAGCCACAGCTGACACTCAATATGTAATGAAGCTTAGCAGAGAAATGCATGTAATGTGAGCACACACTGAAGCTAATTCTGCCATACAACCCAACCTCCAATCAAATACATGCCCTAGGGTGGTATGATTATAAAGGGCAAAGACCATGCTTAAATTACACATCATTTAATCCTGAGAATTCCTGTGAATTAACATTAGCATACGGATACTTCATATCTTCATATCAAACTAGTCTGTCTGTGATTCGAACAGAGATTACAACCCCATTTGAGATGAATTTGACAACAACAATCACCTGTATTTATAAAATGCCTTCATTGTTAAAGAGCTCGGCTTTAAGGAACATCTTAAAGAAAGAGACGAAGAGGATTAGTAAAGGAATTGCAAAGTTTTGAACGTTGACAACTGAAGGTATGGTCATCAAGCTTGTGTTTCATTTAGAATTGGTCCTGGGTTTGGTTCATTGAACAATGTTCTTTGAATTTCAATGTATGGAATGTCATCTACCTCGATGCAAGCAATTTCTCTAAATTAAACAGATAATAGTCAGATATTTATGAATCTTCCTTTCATTCATTGTTGGCTGAGGAGTCCAAGACTAGGGGCTTAGAGTAAACATGAGAGACAAACCTTTAAGGAGTTAAACCGAAATACACTTACGCATACAGAAGTTAAATGTTAGAAATTCTCTTTGCAAATGGCACTTGATTCTAGATCAATTCTTAACTTTAAATCTGAAATGGATAGATTTTTGTTTTCCAAATGTAATGGGGAAAGGCAGCCATATGGAATTTGGTCATAAATCTGCCATGATCTTATTGAATGGTAGAACAGGCTCAAGAGGATAAATGGCCACCTCCTATTTGTTGTTAGATTATTCCCTCCTTTGCAAATTTGATGTCCTTGGTGTTAAAGTCTAAACTAGCTTCAAGAAACGACAGATCTGAAAACCCTGTGTGGTTTGTGGAAACTACAGGATAGCCCTTTTAATTGGATCAACAACACAGATAATGACTGATACCTTTCCCAAGCCATTTCCAGTGTCAGAAACAAAACTGGAAACCTCTAGCCTTTGTCCTCAGTGACCTATGCAGAATAACAGATTCCAATCTGTCATTGTACTTTCAAAACAAAGATTCTCCAACAGCCTGGCTAGTCAGCCTTATTCCTTAAAATGCAATCTCACCTCATCCAGTATTTGAATGAAATAGATTTATTGTCAGATGTACTCACATGAGTACAGTGAAAAGTTTACAAGACGCCAATTTTGGCACATTTTAGGTCCAAAGGTACAGATTCTTGAGTACAAGTTTTTAGGAAAAATAAAGAAATAATAACTCCATCAATACAGATCTTTAAAAATACAAAATCACAGTAAATGTCTCTGGTCACAAGTGGTAACTGTTCCAGTGATACAAGTAAAAACAAGGGTGGAATTTCTTACCTGGTTCTGAGCAGCATGGGCCGTGACAGGACGAGTGGTAGAATCAGGTGAGGCCGATCTCGCTGTCTAAATCATCTTGTCGTGCCTTGTTGGCTTTTCTCAAGCACTTGACTAGATTTGCACCAGTAAGCGGTGAGTTCTCAATTGATGCTCATTATTGCTTGTTAATATTCCGACTGGATATGAATTATGAGCTCACCAAACTCACCATCCAAATTAGCCATCAGGAAAACTGGCCATGGACACCAGATTGGTTCTTCACAGATTCCAATTGCTGCTTGCTGCAAAAGACCTTCATCTTACCTGTGGAAAAACTGCAGAGCAGGGCACAACATACCAGCATCAGCCACACGTACCTTTCCAATATGGACATTGGTGCTTTACTTTTAGAAAGTCATTGCGTTCACCCTGGCATCATCCAATGCACTGGCACGTCATCCAGCAGACTGTCCTAGGTGGACACACGCAACCAGCAGTGTACGGCTGCATTGGGCACAGGCACCACACAGCAAAGGGAACCCATTACATCGTGTGCACAAGACTGTCTGTCAGGGATGATCCCCCAGCGTTCATTCATCTGTTGCCTACCTATGTGCCCACAGCATATATGCCTTGCCTTGCCCTACTGCGCCTTTGCCTGACAAAAAAGCAGTGCTTTGAAAGCTTATGATTTCAAATAAACCTGTTGGACTGTAACCTGGTGTCATGTGACTTCTGACTTTGTCCATGCCAGTGCAAAACTGGCACCTCCACATTGTGGCTACCATGTCTTGTTTTGGCAATTGGGAGAGTCAGACAGCTAGGTATATGGGCATGCTGCATAGCAGCCTTCAGTTAATGGCACCTTCCTGCATCTTGTTGTAGGTCTGTGTGCCATATCTATCTAACACCTGCACCATGTGACCTCAGATTCACACGAACACACGACACCTGCAGCAGGCAATGCTACAAGCAGTGAGAGATGTTCCTTGGCATTTTAATACAATCTATGTGTTGTAGGTTTATTTTACATCAATAACTATTATAAATATATTAGAAAAGTTGTGCTGATCACCAGAAAAAAGTACTTCTCAATAATTATAATAAAAAGACTTGCATATATTGCATTTTTCTCAAGCATAGGATATCTCAAAGCATTCCACAAATATCTTTTAAAGTAGTTGCTATTGTAATGTCAAAAACATGACAAGCAATTCAATTGTACCATTCTCACATGAACATAATCACTGAGTAACTTGTAAGTGATCTTGATTGAGGAGTAAATATTACTTAGCTCAGTGGGGAGAGCACCCCTGGTCCTTCTTTGATATATTGGGTATGAGACCTTGTGCTTCCAACTACCAAAATAAAGCCTTTTAATTATGTTCTCTAAGTTTTAGACTTCACCACAATTGGTAACATCTTAGGCCAGCATTGAGGAAAGGATTGCAGTGTTCAGTAAGGAGCTAACCAGGCAGATCGTGTTGTAAAAATTAGAATAAATCTCTGTCTAGCTCTCATTTCTCACACCAATTATCTTTAATCACCTACATTAGTTATCTTTGTGATATTTCTGCATAGCCATGCTTAGAATTCCTGGTACTACAGTCAGGATTGTTGAAGAACTGTTTCATATGATGGATAGAAGATATTTCCACTCCATGAGTATGGGCTCAATACAATTGCAGGTCCCATAGTTGGAAGGAAAATGTGTTAACCCCACCGAATCATGTCATTTCTTCTAACTGCCTCAGACAATGTCTCCCAAGTTACTTCCTCTGACAGACATTTCTATCATGAGTCACAAACTTGAGATACATGTTTAGGTCCTTAAAGTTAAACTATATTGAACATGGATTTTGCAATGGAATTTTCCACTGTTGTTATCTCATAAAGATGATTAGATGGCACAGGATAGTCCTTATCCTGCCTGCCATAGATTTACCATCAAAAAGTTTGATTCAAATAGGCTTTGCCTCTTTAGATTTGATCAATTCTTTATGCTGCTTCTTTCTGATTTAAGATCACAGGATTTGGGAGCAGGAGCAGGCAATCTGGCAGTGTGAGCCTACTATTCTGACCCCGTAATCCTCAACTCCATAGTCCATTGAAAATCTATCTAACTCAGCTTTGAATAAAACACATGTCCCAGCCTCCACCACATTCCGTGGAAAAGAATTCCACAGACTAATGACCTACTGAGAGAAAAAGAACCATATCTCTGTCTTAAAAACGAGACATCTTATTCTTACTATGTCCCTCAATTCTAGTCTTCCCAAAGGAGGAAGAGACTCTCAGAATCCACTCTGTCAAGTCTCCACCAGATGTTAAATGAGTCAATGAGATTACTTCTCTGAAACTTTAATGGGTCCAGCCTGTTCAACCTTTCTTTCTGATAAGGCCTTCATCCCAGGGATGAGTCGAGTAAATATTGTCTCAACTGTTTCTAACACAGTTATATCCTTTTCTAAATAAGGATTACAATTATACACTGTAGTCCAACTGTGGTCTCACCAAGAATCATTACAGCTGCAGTATAATTCCCTTATTCTTATCCACACAGACCCCATGTTGCAAACGGGTTCGGCTCTTGAATATATTTGCAGTTTGCATGCAAGGTGGGGCACAGTGCAGGATTATATAAAATAGCCATTCGTAATTACAGGAAACTTTCACATGCCGGATCGGTTAAAATTACAACCTCTGTGGGATTGCGTTCATAAGTATGCGCATTTGCTCATCGGGCATTCGTAAGTTGGAAGTCTCACTATAATCTGTTTGCTTTGCAATAAATGTCAACATTGTAGTTTATTTCTAAATGCTTGCTGTACTGCATGCTAACATTTTGTGATTCATATTGCAAAACCGCCAAGATGCCACTGTAATTCTGAACATTATATTCTCTCTTAATTTAGGAACATAAGAGCAGGATTAGGCTATTCAGTTCATTAAGCCTAGCCTGCCATTCTAGATTATGGCTGATGATCTCTGCAATGCAATTTTCCCACACTATCCCCATATCCTTTAAAGTCATTAGTCTCCTATTGATTTCAATGATTGACCTTCTACAGCCCTTAGGGGTAAGAGAATCCAAGTATTTATCACTCTCTAAATGAAGAAATTCTTCTTCATCTCAATGTGAAATGTCCTGCCACTTATCCTCAAATCACTTCCCCTGGTTCTGGAATCACCAGTCCAGAAAAAACATCCTATCCCTATCCACTCTGTCATGCACTGTAAGAATTTTGACAGTTTCAATAGGATCACCTCCCATTCTTTGAAACTCCAGAGAATACAGACTTAGTTTCCTCAAGCTGTCTTCATAAAACACCCTTGTGATTCCAGGGAATAATCTGGTTAATCTCCATTGCACTTCCTCTCTGGCAAATATGTTCTTCCTTCGATAAAGAGACCAAAATTGTACAGAATATTACAGCTGAGGTCTCATCAAGGCTCTATATAACTGCAACAAAACGTCTTTACCTCTGTAGTCAAACCCCCTTGAAATGAATGCCAATGTACCATTGCTTTCCTAATTGCTTGCATGCCAGTTCTTAATGAATAGACAAGGATGCCTAGATCCTTTAAGATACCTGTAGTTCTGAACCTCTCCAGATTTAAAAAAAACTTTCTACTTTTGTGCCTTTTTTTCTACCAAAGTGAATAATTGCAAGCTCACTTGCATCATATTCCATTTGCCATGTTCTAAGGCATTCACTTAGCCTGTCCAAGTCCCCCTGAAGCCTTCTTGTACCCACCTCACAACTTGTGTTTCCAACCAGTTTTTCGTCTTCAATGTATTTGAAAACATTATAATTGGCCCCCCAAATTCAATTATCATTTTTTACAAACTGTGAACAATTAAATTGTGGGTTTAGCTCTAATCCTTGCAATGCCCAACTGGTGCCATAAGGTTAGTCAGAGAATTTCATTTATTCTTATTCTCTGTTTTCTTCTATTCATCAACTCTCAATCTATAGTGATATTTTCCCACAGTCCCATGCACTCTAAATTTATTTACTAACCTCCTGTGTGGGATGTTAACAAAATGCTTTTGAAAATCCAAAAATACCATATCCACTAGTTCTCCTTTGTCCATGCTACAAGTAACATCCTCACAAAGCTCTAATAAATTTTGCAATCATAAGTTGTTCACATTTTCCTTTGGATGTTCTTGCCTTGGAGAAATGTACATCTGTTGTAGAGTTTGTGGCATTTCTTTAAGGACATGCTTTTTTTTTATTCATTCATGGGATGTGGGTGTCACTGGCTGGCCAGCATTTATTACACGTCCCTAGTTGCCCTTTAGAAGTTTGTGGTGAGCTGCCTTCTTGAACTGCTGCAGTCCATGTGCTGTTTAGTAACCCACAATGCCCTTAGGATGGAATTCCAGGCATTTTTTTTCCAGCGACAATGAAGAAACGGCAATAAATTTTCAAGTCAAGATGGTGAGTGGCTTGGAGGAGAATTTGCAGGTGGTGGTGTTCCTACATATCTGCTGCCCTTGTATTTTTAGATGGAAATGGTTGTGGGTTTGGAAGGTGCCGTTTAAGGGTGTTTAATGAACTTCTGTAGTCATCTTCTAGATAATATGCACCACTGCTACTGAGCGTCGGTGATGGAGGGAGTGGATGACTGTGTATGTGGTACTGATGGGCTGCTAGATGGTGTCAAGTTGAGTCTTATTAGAGCTGCAAGTGGAGAGTATTCCATCACACTCCTGACTTGTGCCTTGTCGATGGTGGACAGGCTTTTGGGAGTCAGGGGGTGAGTTACCACAAGGACTGTGTGATGGTCACTCTTATAAATACTGTCACGGGCAGATGCATTTGCATTCAGCAGGTTGGTGAGTAAGAGGTCAAGTATGGGTTTCCCTTTTGTCAGCTCCTTCACCACTTGCTATAGACCCAGCTTAGCAGCTAAGTCCTTTAGGACTCAACTAGCTCAATCAGTAGTGCTGCTGCTGAGCCACTCGGTGGTGGACATTGAAATTCCCCACCCAAAGTACGTTTTGTGCCCTTTCTACATTCAGTACTTACTCCAAGTGTTGTTCAACATGGAGGAGTGCTAATGCGTCAACCGACGGAGGACGGTACATGGTAATCAGCAAGAGGTTTCCTTGCCCATATTTAACCTAAAGCCATGAGACTCCATGAGTTCCAGAGTCAATGTTGAGGACTCCCAGAGCAACACCTGTACACCACTGTGCTGCCACCTCTGTTGGGTCTGTCCTGGTGGGACAGGACTTATCCAGGGATGGTGATGGTGTTATCTAGGACATTGTTTGTAAAGTTTGATTCCATGAGTATGACTGTATCAGGCTGTTACTTGAATAGCTTGTGAGACAGCTCTCCCAATTTTGCATTAGTCCCCAGATGTTAGTAAGGAGGACGTTGGAGAGTCGCCAGGGCTGTTTCTGCTGCTGTCTTTTCCAGTGCCTAGGTCGATGCCAGCTGGTCTGTCTGGTTTCATTCCTTTGTTGACACTTCATAGTGATTGGTACAACTGAGTGGCTTGTTTGGCCATTTCAGAGGGCAGTTGAAAGTCAACCACAATGCTACGGTCTGGAGTCATATGTAGGTGAAGACTTGCCTATCTACTGTCAAATCTTTCAATATATTTTCCAATTCACTCATGCAAACTTGCCCCTCATACCCTTATAGTTTCACTTGGTCAGATTTAAGGCCATAATTTGAGAATAAACAATGTTGCATTAAAAGTTCAGATAAAATTTTGTCATATTATGGCTGCTATTCCCAAGGATCCCTTTATGGCAAGGTTATCACTTACCCCTTTCTCATTGCACAACATCAAATCTAAAATACCCCGCTCCTTAGTTGGCTCCTAAACATATGGCTTCAGATAGACAGCTGATATATATTCCAGGAAATCATTGAGGTAGACCAGTCCCAGGACCTGATGGGATCTATCCCAGAATATTGAGGGAGGCATGGCAGGAAATTGCTGGCACCTTGTACTGAATCTTTGTATTCTGCTTTGCAACAGGAGACATCCAAGAGGACTGGACAATATCCAATGATGTTCCTTTCTTTAAGAAAGGCAACAGGGATAATCCAGGAAATTACAGGCTGGTGAGCCATAGGGCTGTAATAGGGCAATTATTGGAGAACATTCTTAGGGACAGGTATTATTCACATTTGGAAAAATATGGACTTATTAGCGATAGACAACATGGCTTTGTACGAGGGAGGCTGTGTCTCCCAAACTTGATTGAGTACTTTAAGGAAGTGACAAAGATAATTGCTGAGGGCAAGGTGGTGAAGGTTTTCTACATGGACTTTATCAAGGCCATTGACATGGTCCCTCATGACAGGCTGATGAAGAAGGTGACATTACATAGTATCCATGGTGAGCTGGTAAGATGAATGCAGAACTGGCTTAGTCATAGAAGACAGAGGGTGGCGATGGAAATTACAACATATTTGTTCAATGTCTCTGCCATTTCTAGGTTTTCTATTCTATCAAACTCTCTGTAGAGAACCAGCACTAGCTTTAATTACACTTTTCTTAATTCAATACATATAGAATTTTTTACTAACTGGTTTTATATTGCCAGCTAGCTTTCTTTCATTCTGCAATTTCTCACCTTTGTTAAGTGAACTTTGCTGATCCTTAAAATTTGTCCAAATTTCTGACTTACCACAAAAGTTTGCAGAATTCTCTGGCGTTTCTTTCAATTTGATACAATCCTTAACTATCTTATTTCACTACAGATAATGCATCCGTCTGAAAGAATTGTTATAACTTGAATAAATCTTTACTGAAAGTTATTAAATATCTCCCGAAATGTCTGCCACTTGTCAGCCATGGCTCAACGGGAATAGCACTCTCATCTCTGATTCAGGACATTATGGGTCCCATAAGAGCAAAGTACTGCAGATGCTGGAGATCTGAAATAAAGACAGAAAATACTAGAGAATCTCAGCAAGTCTGGCAACATCTGTGGAGAGAGAAACAAAGTTAACCTTTGTCTAATATGAGCCTGTTCAGAACTTAAATTCGAACATTTACTCTAGAGATTTTAGCACAAACAACCCAGTCTGAGACTCTCAGTCCAATACTGAGGGAGTGCAGTATTAAAAGGAGAGCAGCACTGAAAGGAATGCTGCACTGTTGGAGATGCTGTGTCTCAGATGAGATCTTAAACCAAAGTCCTGAGTATCCCCCAACATGGCTGCAAATTACCCAATGGCACGATTTAAAAAAAGAGCAGATGTGTCAATCTCAACATCTTGTCCAATACTTGACTCTGAAACAATATCGAAAAATAGATTATCTAAAAATATTGCATTGCTATTTGCTGGCCCTTGCTATGAGAGATTGGCTGTCACAGTACAGTATTGAGTATAATTCGAAATTACTTCATTGTAAAGTGCTCTGCTATGTTCTGAAGCCATGACAGGCATGATATAATTGCAGGTATTTTTCTTTTTTTTCCGTGCTTTGCCCTGCACTGGCAGATCGCTTTTTTCATTGAGATGATGGTAATAGTGTGCCTCATGGCTTTCTTTTCAGCTTTATGTTCCTCAGTTGTTTGGCAGGGCAGATGAATCAAGCAGAGCCGGTTGAATAATGATCATTCTCAATTCCCTTCCCCCTCCCTCCAGATGGAATGTCTTGCTTACATGTGGCATCTATCTTGTAGCCCAGCTAAGACATTACTCACTCAAGCGAGAGACGCTGGTTCAAGTGTCAGGCAGCTTTTGGGACAAGCTTATCATCTTCTGAGTGCAACGCAAGCACTGAATGCCTTGAGCTGGTGCATTACATCTGTCCAGCTTCCCCCCCACCCCGCCCTCCCCATTCCTTTGATGACACTAACTCAACAAGAATATGAGTATTCTCAGAGATCTATATCAGGTGATTGATTTTCCAGCTCAAAATGTACTTTTTGTAGCAGAAAATATGCAAGATTTTCAAGCCTCTAACATTTAGTCTGATAACATGAGTATTTTGATCTGCTTATTTGCTTTTGGTGATTTCGAATGATATCATTGTCTCATTACTAATTGTTATGAATAACTATGGGCTCGAACTGATTTTAAACAGTGTATTCTGTGTATTAATTACTGTATTATTGAGCAAAATAGCCCTGTCCAACTCATAGGTGTTAGAGCTGGTGAATATGTTTTTATGGTGGTACTTTAAGCAAATGAATCACAATAACTGGGATTGCAAGGATTTCAAGGATAATTGTATTATGTGTTGAAAGCAATATATTTTGAAGAGATACATTTCCCTTTGTGTGCTCAAAGTAGTCTGGAAGCTTTATGTGTGGTGATTTGGAATAAAGACCGAGAGATCTCAAAGTTGCTGATCTGTTCCAATTAAAATGGGATAGAGAGAACAAGGAGACACACTCCTTGTTGTAGGAGGTGAAATTCACGATGGATATCAGGAGTTGAACTTCTGGAATTAGCTTCCATCTTGTACAGAACCTGTGATAGGTGGCCACAATAGCACCTATTTACTAAATTCCTTCTGGCAAGATCTGGAACTGTTCTTGGCCAAGGGCAGATCTCATGTCTTACAAAAGAGCAGGTATAGGGAATAATTCATGGCTAGAATTGTCTGATGGGCTAGTTTTTAAGGGGCTCCAATGGCTTGGAGAGAAATAATCCAGATTTTCGTCCTTGCTAAACTGTGCTAAGTTTTAAACTTTTTTTTTCCAGGAAGTCTCATGCATCTGGGTGGAGTGAGGAGTGTTTTTATTGTAATTTACAAGATATCACTGTACTGCACGGGCACAGGCTGGAAGGACCAATTCCTGGCTATCATTGTTCATGTTTTCAAACACACAGTCAAAGCAAAATCTCTTTGCACATTCCCTGTTGGTTTTCTATCCTGACAGTGATTTCACTTCTGACTTGTTTGTGCCACTGACTGGTGAAAAATCAACAACACAGAAGAGAAACGGCTAAGGGTTAACATCTGAATTACACTTCAGGACCCTCAAAGGCACTAATTGATGACAATATTGTTTTCAAAAGTGTACCTTCTATTTCTAGATTCCCCAAAGTGGTGAACATTTTCTCACCTTCAACTCTGTCAAATCAACTGAGACATTTCAGAGAGATCACCTCCCATTTTTCAAAATTAGATCTTTCATCCCAGGGGTCAACCTTGACTAAATTGTTTCCAATGCAGCTGTGCTGTCATTCTTAACATCAATTTACCAAAGCAGGAGTCATTCTATCTTTCACAACATTTTTTTGACATAGAGAGTGGGTGGTGTGTGGAATGAACTTCCAGAGGAAGTGGTGGATGTGGGTGCAGTTACAATGTTTAAGAGACATTTGGATAAGTACATGAATAAGAAATGTTTGGAGGGATATGGGCCAAGTGCAGCCAGGTGGGACTATTTTAGTTTGGGATTATGGTCAGCATGGACTGGTTGGACCGAAAGGTCTGTTTCTGTGCTTTATGACTCTATGTACATTTGCATTTCATCGTTCAACACAAATTCCAGTCTGCTTTCTCCTTCTCCTTATCAACTCTCCATACCGCGGAAAACCAGCACTTTATTTTCATTGTTGATAATCATCACCAAATCACCCATTTGACCAATCAAACAATTAATAAATTATAAGCACTGCCTACCAGGAGTAGTGCAACAGAAATAAAAAATAGTGAATGGGTATGGAACGAGAAAGGGACAAAAGCAAAATAGTGTGGGGGTTGGGGGAGGGTGGTGAGAAAAAGATAATGTACTCTAACCTCCACCTGCCCACCTGAAAACCACTCTTTTTTTCCCCCCTTTTCAGCAATTCTATTACACATTTCTGGAGGTTTTTCAACCAACACAAAATCATCCATGTTACTCGATAACAGAACAATCAACAAGCACTAGATAGTTTTTCTAATCAACCTGACAAAGGCATTATTATGCACCTCTGGAGCAGGTAGGACTTGAACCTAGGTCTCCTGGGTCAGAGGTAGGAACACTACCACTGCAAAGAACCCCATTAGCAAGCACTAAAATATATGCTTCATTTAGCATCCATTGTTTTCTATCTCTGAAGCATGTCTTGGCTCATTCTTAAATGGACCATTATTTACAACCTTTTACTTTTCCTTAATATCAGTACACTCGGACAAAGAAGGCCATCGATTTAACTGGGACAAAGTAACCATAGTTGCTCAAGCCAAACATAGACACACATGGGAATTACTAGTGGCATGGTCTCAACCCATAATGCAATCAACAAACATATAGAATTGGGCCTCATATGCATACCCATACAGAACAAAACCGGAAATGACATTACTCACCGTAACGGGCCGGACAGTATAAATTCCAAGTGGAGTAGCTTGGAATCGCTACATTGGGGCCCTCACTGATGATGTTACCTAGCACAGTGAAGAAACGTCTGAACGAAAACAAGCCAGCTCGGCGAGCAAGTCAACAACCTCACCCACAACCCGAGCTACGGATCTTTGCTAAAACCTTAAACAACCTTGTCTAAGTAGAACCCAGTAAACCAGGTGTGGTTAGACCAGTACCCTGTACAATTGCAGCAGAACTTTACTACTTTTATTTTACATTCCTCTTGCAATAAAAACCAGTCCTCACCTCAACCACACCCTGTCAAACTGAGCTCCATATTCTCATCATTCTTTGGGTAAAGACGTTTCTCTTGAATCCCCTATTGGATTTATTCATTGCTATCTTTTACTGATGGTCCAATTTTGGATGGCAAATCTTATACACTCAATGCATTACCGGAGATGGAATCTGCAGTGCGAGTGAATTCAATCTCCTGTTTAAATATATTCCATTATCCTTGTCCTGATTTATTATTAAAACAAATTCTATTGCCTTGCCCTATTACTTTTGACTCAGATCCATTAATGACAAAAGAAATCCCTTTACTTTAGACATGTAGACGTTAAAGAGCAGAAGGTATAGGTGGTGAAGTAGGTTAGATCCACTAGAAGACCTCTGTGCTTGAGACAGAGATAACAAAGTTTTACTTTGCAAAGTGATTGGTGCCTTTACTTCCTAAGGATGCTGGAAAGGCAAAATCAACAGCACTTGGATACATGGATGCCTGATTAATTTGAATGCTGGTTTCCATTGCAGCATTTCAATCAGAGAAGATCCTGCTTTCATTGGCACTTACAGGGCCATCCATTGACTGGCCTCATTGTCCAAGATGCTGCCAATCACATCTGCAGCTCTCATCACATTCATCTGACCAGGGAAGTGTGATTAGGTATTGGCTGTGGTTCAATAGGTTGTAATAGCATCTTCAATTCTGAAAACTTTGATCCAGACACTTTGGGCACCTACCCCAGACTGACTTTCCATGAAATATTGAAGGAGTTCTCAACAGTTAGAGCTGCTTCCTTTCAAATGGAATTTATTGGACAGTTATGGGATATAAAGCCAGCATTCCATTTGATCTCATGAATTTCCCACCCAGTGAGTCGGAGTAGAAATACCAAAACATCCCCCACTAGTTCAGAGGAAGTTCACTTGGTTGATCTCAGATAAGGAGGGATTGTCATGTAACTTGTGTCTGTACTCACTAGAAGTTAGAAGAATGAGAAGCATTATTACAAGATTATTAGGGGCTTTGACAGGGTAGATGTTGAAAGGTTGTTTTTTTTGTGGGAAAGTCTAGGTCCAGAGGACATAATGTCTGAGTAAGGGGTTGCCCATACACAACAGAGATAAGAGGAATTTCTTCTGTCAGAAGATAATACATCTATGACTGAATATAACACAAACTGAATCATGGCTGACATAGCTAACCTACTAAGGAGCAGGCCATGACCTCTTGATTTCTGGACAAATAGAAGCAGATTTCCATGGTTGACAGTGGCATGTCCAATTTGAAATCCTAAAAGCAGATATCATATTAGCTTTCAATCTTCCTTTTTCATTCAAGTGTAAATTGAGCCATATTGTGGAGTTGAGAGACACGGTGGTGTTCTAATATCAATATCAACAATCCATTAACAAATTAGAATTGAAGCAATTGCATTAAGATCATTTTGAGCTCAGTTCTCATGGATGGAAAAAGCCAGCAGCTTTTCTTTAAACTACCTGCATATTTACAAGCGCTGGTCCCAGCAATCACGTTCATTCTACACATGCTATGGCTGTTGGAGTGAGAAGCTGCTAGCCAAACTATTCAGAGGAAAGATTAGGATTGCCATTCATATTGATCAGTTCCACTGATGCTGTACACTATTTAATGGAAATTATTGATTTTGGATTCTAATCAACTTTTAGATCACCCAAGACTTAAAATTCAGATGAATAAGCTAACAGGGTTGTGCAATGTATGGTCCAGTGAATGAGAAGAAAGGCTTTACTTCAGCAGTTTAACATCCATGGCAGCATGTGTCAGCTGCGGCTGGGTTGGTTACACTCATGCTTTTGAATCAGAGGATTGCGGGTTGAGCTACCACACCAGAGAATCAAACTTAATCTTGGCTAATGTTCCCAGAATATAGTTGGGCTTGTGGTGTTCTGTTTTCCAGAACTTCTTTTAGATAAAAAAAAATCCCACAGACATTATTATTTCAAAGGAACAGCAGGGGATTTTTCCCTAGTGTTCTGCCCAACATTTATACTTCTAAAAAAATCACTAAAAACTGATTATCTGGCTGTTAAAGCACTGTGTAAATTGATTGCTACGTTTCCTGTGTTACAACAGTGTCTTCCCCTTCAAAGTATTTTAGTGGCAGTAAAGCACATTGAGATCATGAATGGTCATGAAAGGTGCAATAGAAATACTTTGTTTTCCCCTTTCTCTTGAAAACGTTATTTCTTCAACATTTAACATTAACTCAATCGTACAACACCTTCTGATTTATTAGATACCTGGCTAGTCATATAATGTTTTCCAGCATTGGTTCCATCTCTATCAAAGCAACTAAATTAACTTCATTATAGTGTGTCCTTTCCATTAAAAAAACACTTTTTTCCAATCTTTCCAAAACGGCTTTGTTTTGAGTTGCACCCTTTCTCTCCAGGAACTTATGTGGTCTGTGACAAGGGAGCAATACACACTGTTCACCTCATTGGTAACTACCCACAGACTTTACACAAGCTGCAGAGATCGTTAGTGTGCGTCTGGTGTGCAGGTAGGTCACCAGGTAATGAAGAGATTTCAGAAAGTTTGTCAAAGACAATACATCCTGAAATTAGCTGATAAAAGGCAAGACATGGCTATAACAATCTATTCAGTATCAAATATCCAGTATGGACCTGTTAGGCTGAATGGCATGTTTCCATGTTGTAAATAGCCCCAAACTGTTCCATCTTAATTTATTTGCAAAGGAAAGAAAGAAGAAAGGGCTAAAATTACATTGTGAAAAAGGAAAAAAAAGCAAAATATAAATTAATTCCAGTTCAATCATCTCAAAACCATAGTAAATAATTTTAATCAACCTGCTCAGTCACATTACAATATATCCTTAGAGTAAGTGGGACTTGAGTCCACACTTACTTGGCCTACAGGCAGGACACTACCACTGAACCACTACAGCAGCTTCATGGTTAAAGTATAATGAGTGCATACATCAATGAAATGATGATGTATCTCTGACAACAGCAGTCACATTCTATTGAGACTCTGAGAAGACAAGACGGAAGGTCTGTATTGGAGAGTTGTATTCTGTGTCATACAATGTAAATATTCATTTATTTATTGTTTACTGGAACACCAGAGTCAGACAGTGGTCACTCTTAGATAAAGCAGAGAGACAAAGATGCAGCCAATGCAAAGTAGGGACAGTCTTGTCTGAATGAGCACAGCCTTTACAGTGTATGACTGAATCCTGACACCCAAGCCACATGAGAGGCAGAATCCATGAGCGAAGATCAGCATAGTGCTGTACCCACAGTGTCAGCTCAAAACAACAGCAATTACATCAAGTCAATCCATTTTAAGTAGATGTGGGCACCACATTTTAGAAAGACCATGAAGGGAGTACAACATTGGTTTCCTAGAATGATACCTGGACTTCAGGAGTTAAGTTATGAGGAGAGATTACACAATATAGGCCTGTTTTCTCTAGAATTTAGAAGGTTACGGAGTGATCTAATCGCAGTGTTCAAGATATTGACAGGAAGACAGGATAGATAATGATAAATTATTTCCATTGATTAGGGATTCTAGAAGTGGGGCATTGTCTGAGAAGTAGTGCTAGACCATTCGGGTCAGATGTTAGGAAGCACTTCTAAACACAAAAAGTGATAAATGTTTGGAACTCTCTTCCACAAATGGCAGTGGATACTAGATCAGCTGTTAATTTTAAATCTGAGATAGATAAACTTTTAAGTAAATGTATTAAGGAATATGGGTGAAAGGCAGGTATATGGAGTTAGGCCACAGATCAGTCATGATCTCACTGAATGGTGGATTAGGTTTGAAGGGCTGAATGGCCTATTCCTAGACCTATGTTCACGTGTTCCTATATTTAAGATGTCAGCTAATTGGGTTTCTTTAACATGAAAGAGGAAATTGATAGATTAGACAGATAAACTATTTCCTCTGTTGGAAGAATCCAGAATAAGAGAACATAACTTTAAAACTAGAACTAGCCTCTTTAGCAATGTAACCTTTAACAAGGAGCCTTGTTACACTGCTTGGTCCTTTCAAGATTGCAATGCAGTTGTGCATGCAGCCATCTTAAAAAAGGAGTTTTGATTTAGATTGACTACTTATTCTCTTCATGCTGTATTGCAGACTGTTGTATGGCCACACACCTACACATTTTAGAGGGAATTTTGCTGCTCAGGAGGGATTCCAGAAGCAAAAACAGCAGTGGAAATCAGGAACTCTGTCTTCCTCAATTTGAACCTGAGTGGCTCCTGAACAGCCGTGCCTCGGAATGCTATCTAAATGCATGTCTTTGTTCTTTACTGCTCTCCCATGGTTCAGCAGCCCAGGTTGCCTGGAAGGACATGAAGGCAGATTTGTGGCATTACCTGGAGCACTAGTTAAATAGTAACTGGAACTCATGCTGTGTGGTAGCAGCATGGACCTATATGAGTTAATTCATCCAGTAAAGAAGCTGATAAAAGTGATGAAGAGGTCAGAGAAAAAAATAAAGGGAAGCAACTTGGCCAATTACTGCATGAACTCATGGAGGAAGAAATTAATACAAAACTTGCTGTAAAAGGACTCAAAACCAATCCATTACTATTTTTTACTGCCTTGTTCAAATGAACTTTTTCATACAGCTAATCACTAAGTATTCAAAGAAGGCCATCAATTATGGGCAAGAAGTACAAGTTAGCCCATGGGCCAGCACAATGTAAGAATGAATATGAAGCCAGTTCTAGCCTATTTGAATATTTTAATAGCTGTACTGTCTCCGAACTGCAGCAAATAAGATGAATGTTGGACTCCACATTTCTTATTAATTCATGTGTGTGCCACAGCGAGCCATTACAAAGACGTAGGAGAAAATTTTATTCTGATAACTGTCAGCAATAAAGAGTTATTGCTTCCCCTCTGCCAAATCCAAGAGAAATAACTGAGAGATTACTTATCAATAAGTTGGAAATAACAGAATTCTCCACTGCTACTGGTTTCACTGGGGCTTTCCATGAAAAACTGGAAACCGATAATTGAAGTTATAATAACATCTGTTATTTACATAACACCTTCAGTGTGTAAAAGGCACTTCATAAGAGTGCCATCAGACAAAATTTCACACTGAACTATATAAGTAATTGCTAGTGCTGGTGACCAAAAATATCATGAAATCTTAGGACCTGGGTAGCTGAAGACAGTCTCCCAATACTAGCAGAAGTGAGAGTACAAAATTTGAATATTGCAGGAAGGAGAGATATGTAACTAAAGATTTTCATCCTTTGGTCATCAGGACAAATGCAAGAATGTCAGATTCAAATGATTACATAAATTTATACCACAGGAGAAAAGAGTGCTGATTGGTTGACAAGTCAACTCTGATTGGCTGAGGCATTGTTGTGGCAAAAACATTGGAGGCCAAGTTGCTTCTCTTTATTTCTTTCTCTGACCTCTTCATTGCTTTTATCAGCTTCTTTACTGTATGAGGGATTCAATATAGGTCCCTACAGCTGCCACACAAGAAGGGTTCCAGTTGCTATTTAACTGCTAGAACTAATTCCTCTTGTTTGCAGAGAATGGGATACTGCATATGAATGCATGTTGCTTCTAGCATGCGTAAATGAACCATGCTATGAGCTTGATTAATTATCTTGAGTTGATTGCTAGTCTACTTAGTTGTTAGTGTTGTATAAAGAATCTGAAACAGTTAATATTGTTAGTATATAAGCACAACTCAATATGATGTTGCCACATTGACTTGGGGAGGAAAACAGCCTGGGATTGAAAGGTGTGATAACAAGGTGTAGAGTTGGATGAACACAGCAGGCCAAGCAGCACCAGAGGAGCAGGAAAGCTGACGTCTAGGCCGGAAACATCAGCCTTCCTGCTCCTCTGATGCTGCTTGGCCTGCTGTGTTCATCCAGCTCTACACCTTGTTATCTCAGATTCTCCAGCTTCTGCAGTTCCTACTATCTCTGGGATTGAAAGTTGCAAGGCCTAATTTTGGTGTCTCTTTCATAGTCTCAGTAACAATGCCTATTAATACCAATGTAATTTGTGCCTAATTGCCTTCATGTGATTACCTACACCCTGTTTAAGACAGGAGCCTCTCCTTGTTAGAAAACCAGGTGGTTTTCCTTTCTATACTTGACCAAACAGGATGGAATCAAGACAAATCTTATAATAGCCTCTTGCTTCCCATTCATAAAGAATTACGAGTATTGCCTGTACAACTACAAGCTAGAGGAGTTCATTGATCATTCATTTTGCAAAGGTAAGAGAAAGGGAACTGACTAACACCCAATTCCAGTAGATGCTAGCTGAGGCCAGCCACCCATCATGGAATATCAAGATTTGGCTTGCATTGTGGTAGCAAACATAGGCCTATATTTGTTTCCTTTGTGTTCCCTTTTGCTAGCTGCCAATAAAAGCTCATGTTTGGAATTGCCTAATTGCTTGCCTGTATGTGATGGTCCCCTACAGGACAATGACAAGTTGCAGGTGTCCAGTGGGCCTTGGGCCCTGAGTAGCTTGTCCTAGAGAGGGTATTTAGATGGGATGTAGCTAAGGGGAGTGAACTGTGTGGCATGGTGGTGAAACAGCATGAGGGATGGAGGGTTCTATGTTCAAGGGAATGTCAGCCATGCCAGCTATGTTCCCTGGGCAGTGTGCCTTTGTGGCCACTGTGCCATTATTGTGCCAATGGATTACCAATGCTTGTCTGGGTACATTGCAGCCTTTCAAAGATGGTGTAGGCACATGGGATACTAAGTTTTCAGTGGATATCTGTTGTATGGTGAGCTGTTCTGGAATGGCACATGGCAAGATAGGGATAGAATTGGATATGAGGGATTAAATATAGGTGTGGTAAATAATTAATGAAGTGCTTTTGGAAAGATAAGCTAAGAAATCTCAATGAGACTCCCTCCAAAACTGGCTGAACTTGAAAATAGCTAAAAATCCTAGGGTTCAGCCGACTGACTTACTTTCTCTACTCCATGAACGTGTTGCTGCTTATACATGTAAATTAGAATTTCTCAACTTCATTGAAATAATTCTGTCCATTCTGCAAACCATCTGGCTGTATTAGGAAAGTTAGCTGAGCCATACACGCGGATTTATCAAAATATAATGCACGCCGCTGTTTGCTGCCGCAATGCAAGCAAATGGTGCATAATGATCCTGACGTTTCATGATGGGCAGCTGCATCCAGCTGGTATCTACGGGAACTGGGTGTCAGTTAGCTCCTTTTCTCTGATAAAACGTGTACAGCTGGATGATCACAGCAGGCCAGGCAGCATCAGAGGAGCAGGAAAGCTGAGGTTTTGGGTCTGGACCCTTCTTCAGAAATGGGGGAGGGGAAGGGGGCTCTGAAATAAGTAGAGAGAGGGGGAGGCGATGATAGAAGGTGGATAGAGGAGCAGATAGGTGGAGGGAAGACGGACAGGTCAAGGAGGCGAGGATGAAGCCAATAAAGGTGAGTGTAGGTAGGAAGTGGGAATGGGGGTTGGTCAGTGAAGAGGGAGGAGCGGATAGGTGGGAGAAAAGAGATGGGCTGGTCTTGGGATGAGGTCAGGGGTGGGGAGATTTTGAAGCTTGTGAAGTCCACATTGAGACCATTGGGCTGCAGGGTTCCTAGGCAGAATATGATGTGCTGTTCCTCCAGCCTTCAGGTGGCATCATTGTGGCACTGGAGGATGCCCAGGATGGGCATGTCGTCCAAGGAGTGGGATGGGTTGCTGAAGGGGTTCGCAACTGGGAGGTGTTGTCGTTTGGCACGAACCGAGCGTAGGTGTTCCACAAAGCGGTCCCCAAGCCTCCGTTTGGTTTCCCCGATGTAGAGGAGGCCACATCGGGAACAGCGGATACAATATACCACATTAGCAGATGTGCAGGTGAACATCTGTTTAATGTGGAAGGTTTTCTTGGGGCCTGGGATGGGGGTGAGGGTGGAGGTGTAGGGGCAGGTGTAGCACCTTCCACATTAAACAGATGTTCATCTGCACATCTACCTTTGTGGTATATTATAACCGCTGTTCCCGATGTGGCCTCCTCTATATCGGGGAAACCAAGCGAAGGCTTGGAAACCGCTTTATGGAGCACCTACGCTCGGTTCGTGCCAAACGACAACACCTCCCAGTCGGGAACCACTTCAACTCCCCCTCCCACTCCTTGGACGACATGTCCATCCTGGGCCTCCTCCAGTGCCACAATGATGCCGCCCAAAGGCTGGAGGAACAGCACCTCATATTCCGCCTGGGAACCCTGCAGCCCAATGGTCTCAATGTTGACTTCACAAGCTTCAAAATCTCCCCACCCCCGACCTCATCCCAAGACCAGCCCCTCTTGTCCCCGCCTCCTTGACCTGTCCTTTTTTTCTCCACCTATCTGCTCCTCTATCCACGTTCTATCATTGCCTCCCCTTCTCTCTATTTAATTCAGAGCCCCCTTCCCCTCCCCCATTTCTGAAGAAGGGTCCAGACCCGAAACCTCAGCTTCCCTGCTTCTCTGATGCTGCCTGGCCTGCTGTGTTCATCCAGCTCCACACCTTGTTATCTCAGACTCCACCATCGGCAGTTCCTACTATCTCTGAGTTCCTTTTCTCTTATCTTTGCACAATGAGTGATCAGTGAACTCCTCTGACTTGTGGTTATACAGGAAAAACCTCATAATTCATTATGAATGCAAAGTTAGAGGATTCTGTAAGATTTATCTAGATTCCACAGTCTGACCTATTGCAGAGTCTTCCCCATTGGCTTATAGGCACACAGATGCAGTGGGAGAGGAAACATTGCATGCAGTTATACATGTCTCAGTGCAATTATTGGACTTAATGGAAGTGTGGATAATTGATAGCTCTGAACTATAACATTCTCAGCTATTGTGAGAGATTTTCTCACAAAAATTATAAACAATTAATTGCAATTTATACAATTGTTGGTGTTCTCCATAATAAAATATCTATTGAGTATATGAAACATTAACAGTTTGACCTGTCCACTGTCTGACTTATGGAAGCCAATTTGCAGGACTCAATGCAAATCAACTCACTCATAAGATTAGAGTCATAGAGTCATAGAGATGTACAGAACTGAAAGAGACCCTTCAGTCCAACTCGTCCATGCCAACCAGATATCCAAAATTAATCTAGTCCCATTCACCAGCATTCAGCCAATTTCCCTCTAAACCCTTCCTATATGTATACCCATGCAGATGCCTTTTAAATGTGGAAATTGTACCAGCTTCCACCACTTCCTCTGGCAGCTAATTCCATATATGCACCACCTTCTGCATGAAAATGTTGCCCTTAAGGTTCCTTTAAACTTATGCCCTCTTGTTTTGGACTCCTCACTATGGGGAAAAGACCTTGTCTATTTACCCTATCTATGGCCTTCTTGATTCTATAAACCTCTGTAACATCACCCCTCAACCTCTGATGCTCCAGAGAAAATAGCCCCAGCCGATTCAGCCTCTCCCTATAGCTCAAACCCTCTAACCCTGGTAACATCTTTGTAAATCTTTTTTGAATCCTTCAAGTTTGACAACATCCTTCCTATACCAGGGAAACCAGAAGTGCACGCAGTATTCCAAAAGTGGCTTAACTGATGTCCTGATTAGCCGCATTTATCAAGGAAAAAAATCCAATTCTCCATCAAGCAGCTTAATCATTCTTGGACACTACTATAAGGCAAATAAATAGTGATGGAAGAATATTCTGCAATTAAAGGGATTGATGATTGGGTGTGCATATTCTCATGCCAAATTGATCTGAATTAAAACAATTGTGTCAATTCAAGTATCTAGTACTCTTGACTCCAATTGCACATTGGTTAATTAGACATCACTCACATAAGGCACAATAAGTAGGTAGAAAAGTATATTCAGAAAACTAGAAGATAAACCTAATGTATATGTGACATTATATATATAATGCTTATATATGTATAAGCTCATAATAACACTGTCTTAACGTTCCCAATCCATATAAAGAGCCTGGGATTAAAGTTTAAATATCTTATTTATGAATGACATTCAGGTCTATAACAACACTTCACATCTGCCCTATCTACCATGACTGAGAATAAACTGAGTTTGAAGATATGGGAACCAGGTTAACAAGACACAGTTTGAGCTGAAAACACACATGAATTAAACTGCAATTCTAACGCTGTTCCTAATATATAAAGAAAATCTAATATTTTTCCATTTCATTGCAGACTACGAGTTATTTAGGACAAGTAGTGCCTATTAAGCCCTTGAGCCTTTCTCTCATTCAGGTAAATCAATCCTAATCTTTGTCTTAAATCCAAATCAGCTACATTGGTTCTGTAGTCTTTAATGTTGTTGCTGAATAGGAGTCTTTGACTATGGGAGCCAAGTATGCAGATTCTGGAAACTGAAATAAAAAAACAATGTCTGGAAATGCTCAGCATGTCTGGCAGCACCTGTGAAGAGCGGGTGTGAGTTAATGTTTCATGAGGGTGATCTGTCATCAGGACTTGGTAAAAATTAAAGATGTTACAGGTTTTATGCCAGGCATGTAAGCAGAGAGGGGAAGAAAAACAACAAAGGGGCAAGTGTGTAATAAGTGGAAGGCAGGAAAGATTAAATGACAAATGGACTGATTGTACAAGGCAAATGGAGATGGTAACAGAACACATAAAGTAAAAACAGAAATGTCTCAATGAGTTAGGGCAGAATTACCAAAAATGGCTGCCATCCAAAAGAAAAGGGAATGCAGATAATAACCTGAATTTTTTAACTTACTGCTGAATTTGGTAATACCTAATCAACAGCTGAGGTTCAGCTTCATTTGACAGTTTGGTAGTAAGGTGGAGAAGCAATCTCAGGTTCACACTTGAAAACTAAACAAAGATTCTTTGCCTGTTGCACAGGCACATGGTGTCAGATCCTTTACAAGAAATTAAACTATTTTGGGAACATCAACTCCCATCAGAGTATCGTTAAAATGGTCTACAATATCTAAATATCCTCTTGGAATCAATTTATAGATTGTAGAGATCTTAGATATAACTTTGATCAAGTCATTGCTTTCTCTATATTCAGCATTAAAAAGTCTTTCCAATTGTGCCAAGAACAACGGTTTTAAAAAGGAAAAGTGAATATATATGATTAAAACTCATTTACTTTCATGTAGTAGTACTAGTAAACTAATAAATGGACTATTATGCAGAGATAGGTTGGTTAGACAGTAACTGGCTCACCACAAGAGAAACAGGCAGTCATCTGGTTAATTACATATGTATTATCTCTTTGTGCATGCCAAAAACAAAACTCATCTAATCAGGCATTGTTTGGAAAGATTTTGAATCAACTGAAAGAGTTTGCTCAAATTACAAGTCAAATCACCAGATACTTTTTGCAAGCAATAATCTCGTTTGAAGGAATTTCAAATCCCAGTTCTGGTTTCTGATAGGATTACTTTTTTTTTGCCTAAAGAAAGCTTTGTGTTTGTGACTTTCATGATCTCAGGATTGCTCCAAAGTGAGTCACAGTGAAGTGTAGTCATTACTATAACGCTGATAGCCTGGCAGCCAAATTACACACAGATAGCTCTAATAAAAAGAACCATGATAATGACCAGGAAAGATCTCTTAGTGATGTTGCTTGAGGAATAAATATCAGCCAGAACTCTGGAAGGATCTCCTGCCCTTCTTCAAAATAGTACCTTATGAATTTTACATCTACCTTAGAGACCACATTAGACCGTGATTTAATTTTTGGCTTGACAAAGAGCACCAGAGAGTCAGCACTGAGGGGCAACCTGGATTATCGACTCAAGTTACAGGGGACATAGATTATGTACTCAAATTACATAAAAGTAATGTCATTAGGCAAGTAATCCAGAGCTCCAAACTAATGTCCTTGGGAACAAGCCCACACTGGCAGGCAGTGAGATTGGAATTTAACAAAAATCTGGAATGAAAAGCTGATCGAGTGGCAACCATGTAGCTTTTGTTGATTGTCATTAAAAAATCCGTCTGGTTCACTGATGCCCTGTTCTGACCTACCTGTGGCTCAAGGTCCACAGCAATGCGACTGGCATTTGTTATGTTGAACTTAATATGTCAATTATTTGCCCATTCAACCAGGTTACTGTGATTTCTTGCTGTCCACTTCATAATTAACTATTTCCCATGCCCATTTGGTATTATCTGCAAATTTAAGAATTGTACTTTTGATTCCAAAGTCCAAGTCATTAATGTAAATTGTAAACATCAGTGGGCCCAGCACTTGATATTTGTGGCACACCCTTTCCCACATTCTGCCATGTATCAAATTATACTTCATTTCCACTGCTTGTTTTCTCTCTTTAGCAATTCAGTTTGCTACTTGCACCCTGTCTGATTGACCTTATTCATTATTCTATTATCAGTTAGCTTATTGAAAGAATTGCTGAATTGAATCTATCACATTACCATTGTCTCTCTGTACCTCCTCAAAAAACATTAATGTCAATCAACAGGTATCTTTTTTTTAAATAAATGCTGACAATTCATTATTATTATCATTACTGAGTGTGCCTCTATCATGTCTGGTACTGAGGTCGACGCTGGATGGCCTGTTTGAGTTAATTATTCTTATGGTTTTGTGTTGTGGTTTAATACAACTAAATGGCTTGCTAAGCCATTTCAGAGGACAGTTCAGAATCAGTCAGGTCAACTAACCTCCAAGAGCTTGGCAGCAGTGTCACAAGAAGTTCACTTCATGTGGGTGCTCAAGACCAGTTAATGCATCTTCAAAAAGTCCTTCATAACCATCATTCCACCAAAGTGGTACACCCTCATCACTAACATGACAATAGTGCCTTGTACTCAGGAGTCAGGCTTAGTACCCAGATTATTGCTCCTCATCTTCACATTTCCTTACTGGCTCACACTCATCTCTTGTCTATCCATAACTCCAGCTATTCAGCTATGATTTGATTTGATTTGATTTATTCATTATCATGTGCATTTTGTTACAAAATGCAGTGAAAGGTGTTGTATAGTGTCACCACTCTCCAGCACCAGCTTAAAACACAGAAAAATAAACCAAAACATAGAATATAAAGGCAGAAAAATAAAGAAATAAAGAATGTTCAACTTTACAGTCCTTCTTGTTAAGTGCCCTTGGCCATTGGTCCTGGTGGCTAGGCATGAATCCCCTTCACTACGCTGCTGGAACAAAAGTTGCTAATCTTTGGCATCATCTCGCTTCCACTGGCACCCTTGTCTCTATAAGTTCTCATTGGACCTCGCCAATGCAGGCGCCACCAATGTCGCCAGGTACTGCACCGGCCCAAACTCAACTCTGCCAGCACCATGAGTCCACTTCAGGCCCACCTCACCAATGCAGCCACTGCCGATGCTGTTAGGTTTTGTACTGAGCCCAAACTCCCCTCCGCTGCCTCCATGAAGCTGTGCTGGACGCAAGCACTTCCAGGAACCCAAACTCGCCTCCGCTGCTGTCACAGGTCCACGGTGGACCCAATTACCATGCCAGGTCACTGCCAAGGAGCATGAAGGAGTCTGGTGCCAATCTGACTCAAGGCATCATGCAGACTTTGGAGCCCGTTCTTTCCAGTGCTGAACTGGTAGGCAACTTTATGCCAGCACAAGCTGTGATGTAGTGTCTGGTGGATATTGTCTCAGCTTCGATTGTGGCACAGATAGAAGCCACTGTGGAAGTTCAGTCCATGATCATAAGATCAGTGTGGGCTCTGACTGACCACTGCTACCATGACCGCGGATCTTAATTCTCAGAGTCTTGCTTGTTCTCACTACAACCCCTTACAGATTCATAGGATTGCTGAGGTGCAGCCTGGCGAGAGTGTCCATGATACCATGAAACATGAACCTGTTGCCCTCTCCCAGGATGACAGCATTTGCATTTCCGCCACTGCCACTCCATCAGTGTCCCAACTGGTGATTGTTAGCCTCTCAAACTGTGCTGCTTCTACCCTGTTGAGGTAGTCCCATCCTACTCCAGATCATCAGGCCCCAGAGCTGCTTAGAGTTGTCTTGCAAGACCACCTGCAGTCTCTCTCCAATGAAAAATATTAGTTTTCCATTTGCCTTGCTGCAGGCACTGGGGTTGTACTGTATAGGAGCACAAGGCCACACAAAGGCAGAAAGAAGACAGATTCTAAAGGAATGCATGAAGGTGAATTGTTCAAGTTTGTTTGTAAAATCTGATGAGTTGCTGGATGAAAATGTGATGGAATTTTTTTTGATGGCTCTTATTGCAGGACCTTGGCCAAGAGGATGCTGTGATGGGGAATATTGCAGTGGGTGTGGGGAAGTGTTGGTAGGGAATCAGGGAGCTTTGATGGTAAAGCAGGGATGTTCTATGGGAAGTAGGGTGTAATTAGCCACACAAAAAAATCTGTTTGGATCAAAGGAGTCCTAGATATTCCTTCTCTGCCTCCTCCTCCTTCTTTTAAGATGGCCTCTGAATGCCTAATGACAATGGCTGCACCCTCATGATTGTAATATTATGGAGGATAAGGTAAGCAAATAGGTGCAGGATTAGGATGTTTGGCTATTTGAGCCTCCTCAGCCATTCGTCAGATTACAGCTGATCTTGTACCTCAACTCCATCCTGTCTATATCCCTTGACTCCCTTAGTGCCCATAAAATCTTTCGATCTCTGCTTTGAATTATTGAGCATCTGCAGATTTCCGTGCTAATGAATTCTACAAAGATTTGCAAACCCTTTAGCCGAAAACTTTCTCCTTATCTCAGCTGGAAATGAAAATGGCTGATCTCTTACCCTGAGATCAGTGATCTCGTATCCTACATTCCCAAGATATGAGGAAAACCTTCTCAGTATCGACCTGTCAAGCCCCTTAAGAATCTTATATACTGTGTTTAGATTACCCCACATTCTTCTAAACTCTAGAGCATATCACCTTGTATGACAATCATCCGAGGATCCAGTCCAAAAAGCCTTCACTGCACTGCTTCCAGGCTAGGTATTCTTTGGTAAAGAGAGCAGAACCACATGATAGCCCAGGTGTGGCCTCAGCAGTGCTCAGTTTTCTGTACTGTAAGATTCCACTGTTGACAGAATGATTTATCAGTAGCTTACAGCAGATGCCTACAGCAGGCCACCAAGAACTTGGAGAAGTTCTACCGAGAATATTGTAGGGCTCCATTTGAGTTATCCAGGCATCAGAACCATAGCTTAAGCACGCTGTTATTCTGTTCCACAGTGTTGGTGATGTTACATGGTTGTCATAGTTAACTTGTCCCTCTGTTTCTGGCTGTGGCAGTGAGGGAAGTACTGTCATCAGCTATGGTTGGAGATTTTCGCATGTTTCTGAAGATAGCAGGAGGGAAGCAGTGGCTGCTCCTGGGAAAGTAGGCAGTCACTTTGTATGTGGTTGCACACCATCTAACATTAATGGAATGGTAGCTATTGCAAGCCTGTACCCTTCCCACTGACATGGAGGGCCTACAGGCCCAAATACATGCAGTTGATGAACTCCTTGCTGTATGGGAAGAACAACTACCCTGACCATTCCACAAGCTTCTCATCCTACCCACCTCTGCTTAGAGAATAATGGATGGAATCACCTCTCCTTATGTATAGGGTACTGTCACTTTGTAGAAGAATAGTGAACAGTGTACTGAGGGATGTTGGATATGTCACCTTCTCCAACCTGGAAGGGCCAGGATGTGATTGTGACTGCAACAACTACTGGTAATGATGACATTGCCCTGCCATGGAGATGAAGGAAGGTCCTTTTGAAAGAGGTACCACAGTTCCATTACTATCTCCTTGGTGAATGTGGTTCATCCCAGGCTTTGATTCTGTGTAAAGTGAATTAAAGAGAAGTTCTGCCTGGAACCCTATGGTGCTTTGGGATTTCCACAGAGCAAATATTTTTACTGACCTCTCAGAGCATCAGTGACCACCACTACAGGTTGCAATGCTGAGGCTTCAGAGTTGTCTGCCCCATGGTTGGCCAATTAGAAAGTCAATTTTGGTCTCACTGTTGAGAGTGCAGGCCTGGAACCCATATTTTACCTCGACGTTGGGTGCCAGATACCCCTTGTAAAATTCAGCTGCAAATGTCTGCCTGAGCATACAGGCAGGGTCACAGTTTAATGTTACATCCAAGAGATGGCACTGCAGCACTCTCACAGTACTGCACTGGAGTAGTAACCTGAATGTGTCCAAATCCCTCTGGGGCTTGAACCCTCAACATTTAGTCTTGGGACAAGAGTGTGTCCTACTGGCAGTCTGAAATATAAATTAAAAGACTGAGGTAAAGTGACTCTGCAAGATGCTCATAAATTTTGCATAAACTACATAAACCTACATTTCCCCTTTCTGCATCCTTTTGGGGTTACGCAACACTCGGCTGTTTTGCATAGGCCTGCATTCATTGAGTCATCACATTTGTCTTCCAGCATTCATTCCATTTTTGCCTTTAGCTGAGTTTTTAATATTTCAACTTCCACACTACTAATTACTTAATCTCTTATCCCTGGAGCTAAAGAATCATACATAGTTTCGCAAGCCAAGGATAGGGAAGTATGTTCATTTCCAACTTAGCATGTAGCATCAGCAGGTGTGTGTGTTGCTTTGTATAAAAAGGATCTTTCAATATTTCAGGGAATTCCCTTTGACTTTCACCTCTTCCATCTGAAAGGAAATGATGAATCTTTTGGTTTCTTGACAGTAATCTATTTTTTTTCTTTATTCATTTATGGGATGAGGGTGTCACTGGCTAGGCAGCATTTATTGCCCATCCCTAATTGCCCAGAGGGTAGTTAAGAGTCAACCACGTTGCTGTGGGTCTGGAGTCACATGTAGGCCAGACCAGGTAAGGATGGCAGTTTCCTTCCCTAAAGGACATTAGTGAACCAGAAGAGATTTCCCCGACAATCGACAATGGATTCATGGTCTTAATTAGATTGTTAATTCCAGATATTTATTGAATTCAAATTCTACCATCTGCCATGGCAGGATTCAAAGCCAGGTCCCTAGAACATTATCTGGGTCTCTGGATTCACAGTCTAGTGATAATACCACTAGGCCATCGCCTCTCCTATTTAGTTCTATTGGTCGTACCCAATGAAGTACATGTTCAGCTCTGCACAATTAGTTTAGGTGGATGTCTTTGCATCATCTGCATCATAATGGTAGAGTCTTATGGCAGTGAAGAAGGGAGCATTCAAGAGCTGAAGGTGGTTTCATCGAAATGTTTGCTTCAGATTTGAGGTGAACTTCTAAAACATCTCTAAAACAACGCCTTAATATAGACAACCAGTGATGAAAAGATTAATTAAAATAAGCATAATATGATTAAACAGAATGGAATAGAATGGGGCCATATACTCTGGACTTCAGAAGAATGAAAAGTGATTGCGTTGGAAGATATAAAATTCTGGACGGGACTGTCAGTGTAGATGTGGAACGGTTGCTAGCCCCGGCTGGACAGTCTGGAACAAAGGAGCCATAGTCTCAGAACAAGCATGACCTAGCCCTGCTCCAATGCCTGTTGTAACGTTCTTATATCAGTACAAACCTTCAAAGTTCAATTGAATAAGATACAAGTCAATTCATGTTTTTATATAACTAGTTTATGCTTAGCTAGTCACTAGTTAAAAAATCCAAAATTCACTCTGGTACACATTCTAGGATTTGTCACATTTAGAGTTCTACTTCAGTTAATGCTTGCTACATTTCATGTGGTTTCCCACACACAGATACCCAGGAATCTATTCAACCACCAAGCTATATCCCACAGTATTCCTGAAATCATGCCATTTAGATGTTATTGTTCATTTTGTTGTGGGAAAACCATTACTGTGCTTTTATTTTGAAGATTATTTGGCCACCATTAGATTGTGGTTACAGTTAAACTCCATATCTGAACTGATTGGTGACAATAGGCAGATGTCGAACATAATCAATTACCAAATCAAATTGTGTGCGCTGGTGTTTACTTCAATGAATATTTCCTACCTTTTGTCACTGTGAACTTTATTCCTAGGAAAAGAACTCCATTAATGCTCCCTATGGAATGTTCTCTTCAAATAGCTTTTAGACTTCACTCATCCATCTCTCCGGTATTCAAACTTGGACAGTAGTTTGTCAGTGTTCCATACCAACACCACATTACCTGTCTCAGGCCTTTTCTACCATGGGAAATCTGAATTAGATTCTACACTCCTCTGTGTTGTGTTCTCTCTATTTCATAATCACTCTCGGGGCATTTGGATCCTTTTAATTGATATGTAACCAGGTCTATGCAAGTTGTGTCTTCTCTGGTCCATTCATGTTTGCTTTTTAATCATTGCTCTGTATCCATGCACATTTCTTTTATGTTCAAGTTTTTCTCCCTCTCTGTTTTCCTTTTATCCTTTTTACTCCTTCTGGAATACCATATGCTCTCATCTTGTCTCCTTTAATTTCTTTCCTCTCAGAAACTCTACCCTCCAAATCCCAATACTGACCTTAGTTCAATTTTCCTACTCTTCTCCTACTTTCCCAGGTTTGACTTCTTCTTGGATAAGGTGACAGCTTCCCTGTGCCTCTCTTGGCATCCTCCAAAGAACTCGCTGCTGCACATATCACTTCCTCTGAGCTGCACATCCTGCTTTGAAGAATATGTTTAATGAGTTGATTAACATCTGTCAGGTGAAATGTACCTGATAACCAGACTAAGTGCTTTCCTCTAAAGGTTCTTGTGGTGCAGTGGTAGTGTCCCAACCTCTGAGCCAGGAGACTTGGGTTCAAATCACAGCATCTCTGGAAATGTTGGTTAGGAAAAAGATATGTTTTAAAAAAAAGAGCTTCCTTCTAATAATGTCACCTAGTTTTACTAATCCAATCTGCACAATTAGGATCCAATAAGAATCCTTACCATGTTAAGACAAAGATGCTGATGCTGTTTATCTTAGCTATTAGTCCTCCCACGCTCTCGATTCTGACAGTCACGATTTCTTAACAACTAACGTTTTAAAACTGATCTTGGCTTTATGTAAAAAAAAAAGGATTTAAAAAAATCTATGCTTATATTAAGATTTATACAATCAAAGTAGTTCTGCTAAACCTCACTGATACAGCTACGTTTGCCAGCTGTAATATTCAGATAAAATTCAAAATGGAATTCTACTACAAACCAACTGAATAATCAAGTACGTCTAATGATCCATTGCTACATCCAGCAGTGAATGTTATATAAAAGATGATTTTGAAATAAAACGCAACTTGAGCTGCTAAGAGATATGTCATTAAAGGGAAATAGCTTGGTTTCTAAGTTACTGATTAAAGACATAGATCACTCTTCTGCCCAACATTAAATGATCTTAGAATTAATTTTGTCCCAGTTGGAAGAAATGAATGCTTTCCTCTTGCTATTGAAAGCCTATGACTATTTTAGAATTGATCAGAAGCATTCTTTGATCAGGAGGTCTTAATATTGCACTCTTAAAAATATTACACTGCTAACCATTCATCTGAGTACTTTGTGGATCTCTTTTCTTTCACTGGTTTGTGTAAGAACTATTAAGACAGCTCTTTCATTGTTGTTTTTAATTTCACATTTATAGGCTCTCAATTTGTGGAACTCTCTGTCTTGACATTTGGGGCATTTCTCTGTGTATTTCTTTGCTTGCGGTGCACTTTCATTTTCCACTTACTTTCAATAAGTGGAAAGCATTCCATTTGAAGTTTGTCCTTCATGTGTAGATGATATTAATTTGTGCCAGGAAAGTGCTTATGTTAAATGGACACGGCCTTGATCTCAGAATGTTTTGTGCGGAGACCTGGAAAGTAAATATTTCTGAAAGAACGTAATACAAAAATACAAGGAAAAGTCAGAAAGCTATCATGAAGTTTATCACCTTTTTCTCCAAAAATGAATATCCTCTGGATGACCATAACATTTGATAAGGAAGGTTACAGCAAGTCATTCCATGTCATGGTCCTTAATTCTAACCAAGAAGACTATCCCAAGAACGTGGAAGATCAAAGAGATGAATTCAAGGATTTATCAACCAAAGCAGACTGTTGCAGCTGAGACATAAATAAATTAGAAATAAATGAGAGGCTGTGCAAAGCTAAAAAAATTATTTTATATTTCATTGATGTGTCCAAATGCCCAAACATCCAAATTCCTCTCAATTCAGAACAATCGCTATCGAGAAATCTTTCATTATTAAAAGTAGCAAAGCTTTTCCCGAGGATTTTGTAAGATTTCAATAAATACTAGCTGCTACTCAATAAAAATGAGGATCTTTCTTAATTTTCAAATATTTATTATTTTTGATGTAACTTCCACACATTGTTAGAATGGCTTCTTAAACAGCACCTTCCAAACCCATGATCACAACCATCTACAAGGACAAAGGGTAATAGATGCATGGGAAGACCACCACTGACCTGCAGGTTCCCTTCCAAACCACTCACCATCCTAACTTGGAAATAAATTACTGCATTGCTTCCACATTGTTCATTAAGGAAAGCATTTATGCTGCAGTGAGTCATTCAAGATTAGGTAATTTGAGTGAATCAAGAAAAGCACAATTGGGTTTAAGGGAATGTTCCCCCTCCCCCATAACTCCCATGCCCACCCTACCACCATCAAACCCCGACAACCCGCCCCCACACCAGGCAAGTGTTCATCTGTCCCATGCAAGTTACATGCTTTCCCATGGACTCACAAACTCTGACTGGGTTAATACTGGACACAGGAAGCTTGGCATCACTTCAAGGTCACATCCTGAGGAATCTCAGGAACTCTGAAACACAGCTATCACCATACTTTTCCTCCTCATAATTACATTGTGTTTACAAAATATAAACAAGCCATTTGGCCCAACTAGTTCATTCTGGTGTTTATACTCCACATGAACTTCCTCCTACCCTCTTCATCTCAACCTGTCAGCAAATTCCATTCTCCCTGAGGGTTTTACCAAATTATTTCCTTAAATACATTGATTCTATTCAGTTCAAACACTCCTGTGGTAACAAATCCCAGTCTCATCATCCTCTGAGTAGAGAAGTTTCTCTTGAAATCCCGATTGGATTTATTACTGACTATCTTATATTTAATAGTTCCTGGATTTTGGTCTACAACCTCCTACCCCACCCATTCCCCCCCAGCCCCCCCACTCTATTGAATCTCTTCATGATTGTAAAGATCTGTGTTAAGTCCCTTCTCTGTGTTTTCTTTGCTAGAAAAGAGCATTAGGCTACTTAGTCTTTCCTGATAATTATAATATCTAATAACATGCTGGTATTTGCTGAGTTTGTATCTGGATGTTTGATGTATAGTGCTGTCATCATTCATCCTGTGTATGCTGAGTCTAAGGGCCTGCCTAATATCAGTGATATAGGATAGACCACTGTGGATGATAAACAAGAACAGTCTTACTGAACAAGAGGCAGTTTATCGCATGATAGAAATAGGTACAAGTCACATTGACTAGCCATACATAATGACTTAAGAGTATCAGAAGCCAATGATGACATTTGTGTCCATGTGGGTCTCACACAATAATACCTAAACCACCATGTGACATCATCAGATTGGGTAGAGCCCAATCCAATTTCAGCATTAACTCTTTCAGAAACATTAACCTATAAAATATCTCTCCCAAAAGTTGTTTCCATGTAGTTAGTACTTATACATTCATCTACACAACTGCTTTACATTTACCAATACCCAAGTCCCCCTAACTCATTGACTTCTCAAATGCAGGCAGTCTGGAGGTTTCACATTTCTTCCAGAATACGGATGTTTCTGACATGGAAGATGACTAGGTTTGTTTTACTTGAGGGCTGTTGATCTTGATTCTGATCTTGACCACATTTGCACTGTGAACCAATTTGCTGCTGGAGAATCACTTTGGGGTGGTAATGGCCTGGTGGCATTATTGCAGTACTCTCAATCCAAAGACCAATGTAATGTTCTGAGGACCCAGGTTCCAGACCTGCTTTGGCAGGTGGTGAAATTTGATTTCAATTAAAATTCTGAAATTAAGAGTCTAGAGATGATCATGAATTGATTGTTTGGGGAAAAAAAACCTATCAGATTCACTGATGTCCTTTCGTGAAGGAAACTGCTTTCCTGGCCTGTTCTGACTTACATGTGACTTTAGACCCATAGCAATGTGGTTGACCCTTAACTGTCCTCTGGGCAATTAGGGTTGGACCTCATCCTATTAATTGAAAAAAACTTTTATTTCTTGGATATTCTGTATGGAAGATATTATTTCTGTTTAATCTAGTAGGATGGCCATTAACGTATCCAGAGGACCCTTAATTTCCTGAATTCCATTTGCAGAGAATGTTTCCTGCTAAATCAGGTAATTGATTCATTATATCATTCTGGACTGCCTTTAATCTTGTGAAAGTACATCATGGAAGTAAGCCACATTGTTAAAACAAGTAATTTCTTCTTTGCAGTATCCTGGATTTCTCAGCCAGGCAATTAGTTCTTGTTTTGAAGAGGTGTTTTCTTTTAATAGTATCCTTGATGTTCAGACTAGGCAAGTTCTTTTTCTTGCCTGAGTCCTGAATGTATGAATATTAGACTGGCTTTCATGGACTTGTACATATCTCTTCTTCATTTTGTTCAAGCGAAACTCTTAAATGGCTTCAACTTCTCTATCTTTATCCATGGTATTTTGTCTGATAGGACAGTCATGCTTGCATCTGTATCAAAGTTAGACTTAGTTGATATCCTTTGACATAAATGGATTCTGTGAGACTTAAATCGTCAAGATCATTGATTTCCCCTCAGACCGCCTCATGTATTTTTTCTAATGAAGGTACTTCATCCAATCTGAATTCTCTTTTCATTGGAAGTGGTCTCTTTATATTGTTAGCATTTGGCTTTTTGCTACCCTGAAATTGTGTTTTTTTCCTTCACATTGTCCAGAAGTGATTTATAGTTTTAGAGATTTAACATTATTTTGCCATGGCTGGGTATTGCATGTACCTATGCAGATTTGTTGTTCCACAGTAATGACAATACATTTCAAAATCTGCCCGCTTGGCCTGCTGAAGACAATTGTGTATATGACAGATTGTGCAATAATCTTCAAGCTTGTAGTCTTGCATTAAAGCACTGCTGTTTTAATTCTGTTGTCTTAAAGACTGAAAACTTTTGCAAGCTAACAATGCTGCAGTTTTTTTTGTGTGCAAGCTTTTAAATTCTGTTTTATGCCAATATTGTACGATGTTCTTCCAATAAAGCTTCAAATTCCATTAATGAGCAAAACTGTATTGTGTTACTTCTTTCAAGCTTTGAATGGTGTTAAATAGCAATATTGTATCTTAGTCTATCTTAGCAGGTTTCCTACAAA
Source organism: Rhincodon typus (assembly GCF_021869965.1). Classification (NCBI taxonomy): domain Eukaryota; kingdom Metazoa; phylum Chordata; class Chondrichthyes; order Orectolobiformes; family Rhincodontidae; genus Rhincodon; species Rhincodon typus. Next base: position 25,114,475 of record NC_063334.1, read on the forward strand.
TTTTTAACCATGCAAATGTTAGTTTTCCACTGAAGGAGGGTTTTTCCGCTTTTTGGAGCCAAGGTGACTGATTGCCATTTCTTCACAAAACAAACCACAACATATTTCCCAATCACTGATATAAACTTCTGTGACTCCTGCCAAAATCACAGCTGAAATTATGAAAGCCCTGAACTTATAAAAAAAAAACTCAATGTTTTTCTAAGCTTCTTCTTCTGTTAGACACTTTTCCAAATCTTTCAAAATTTCCCTTTTGCCCCCTTAAATAAACTTATAAAAATAAGTTGGGCAATCTTTCAAATGCTGCCGCCTTGGTATAAATTCATTTTCTGGCCTTTTCTCTATTCACTGTAGCCTCATGGAGCTTAGTCAAAATGACAGTGATGCCTGTTTTGAAGAATAAATTCTCCCTTTCCATTGTATCTTTTACAGCCTGGTCTTTAGCACTGTTTTATCCCCTTGTTTTTCAGAGAATTCTAAATTTAACCTGTCTTCTCTAAGAAATTCTTCACTTCCAAGTTTGACAAGATTTTACTCGGAAATCACTAATTAATCTCCTGAGAGAGTCCGTTGACTATGACTTCCTTTGGTAACATGCAATGGCCTACCTTGCTGGAACGCATCACCTGAGCCCTTTATAAAGCAGAACATTTTAGAGAGAGTTGGGCACCGTGGGGGATATAATGCTTTATTTCCCCTTCCAATTCCATTATGATTTAGTCCCTTCTCTGCGTCTCTGCCTCCCCCTCACTTTTGATAGTTTGCACTGTCCTTAATGTGCTTTGCATATAAATATTTAATTGGCTACACGAGTGTTTTGTTGTTGGTGGCTAATAGTTTAAAAATGTGCAAAAAGGATGTCACAGTGATTTTGATAGTGGGAAAATCACTCAGCACTTCTGGGTATATTAAAAATGCAAAGTCAAAAATCACACAACACCAGGTTATGGTCCAACAGATTTATTTGAAGACACAAGCTTTCGGAACCTTGCTCCTTCTTTAGGTATCAGTCAGTCGGAGTTATTGTTGGACCATAACCTGGTGTCGTGTGATTTTTGACCTTGTCCACCTCAGTCCAAAACTGGGACCTTCACATGAAAAAAAATGCAGACCCTTTTTAAGAGAGTTGGGCACTATGGGAGACACAGTGCTTTATTTCCTCCTGCAACGCCATGATGATTTAGCCCCTTCCTACTCACCTCCTCACTTCTGATGATTTGCATTGCCAGTAATGAACTTTAGCCGTAAATATTTCATTGCCTACGTGGGTGATCACTGCTGGTGGTTAGTAGTTAAAAAGGGAGAAAAAAATTCAAAAATAAAAGTCATGGTGATTTTGGTGGTGGGAAAGTCTCTCATTGTACGTGATGGCAATCTGGGTATAGAAAAAGAAAAGCAGACCACTGTGGTGTTGTGGGGTCCATGAACCATACGTGTGTTGGTTTTGGGTGTTTGCAAACCTTTTAATTATGTGTAAAATCATTTGTTGTGTTTTTCATGGCACTCCAGCCCTATGGTCCTGATCTTTGGGCATCCAGTACAGAGGGGTGTGAGCTGATCAGAGGGCCTCCTCATGGGTCTGCTCCTGGGCCTGGCCAGGCTGGCTATAAACTGGTCCAGACAGTGGGCTGTAGAGGGGATCACATTTGCCGTCTGTCTGCACCCTCTCCCATGGTTATGTTCATTCCTGGATGCCCTTGGAGAGGGAGCACTCAGTGTCTATCAATGCTCTTGATGCATTTAGAGAGAGGTATGCACCACAAGGGTTACTGTGCTTCATTTCCCTTTCCGACTTCATTTTGATTTAGCCCTTTCCCGTTCTCAATACCACCACTTTCCCCCACCCTCACTTTTGATGGTTTGCATTTCCTATAATAGGCTTTGCATGTAAATTTCTAATTGGCTGCACAGGTGAATACTGGTGATGTTAATAGTTAAAAACAAAATGAAGGTCATGGTGATTTGGTGGTAGGAAATCTGATCAGTTGTGTGCGATAACACACCTGGACTTAAAGAAAATACAATAAAGATAAAGCAAATACCAAGGCCCTTGTGGCACAGCAGTAGTATCCCCACCTCTGAGATGTAAAGGCCTAGATTCAAGTCCCACCTGCTCCAGAGGTCATAGAGTCATAGAGATATACAGCATGGAAACAGACACTTTGGTCCAACTCGTCAATGCCAACCAGATACCCAAAATAAATCTAGTTCCATTTGGCCGATACCCCTCTAAATATTTCCTGTTCATATACCCATGCAGATGCCTTTTAAATGTTGTAATTGTACCAGCCTCCACCACTTCCCCTGGCAGCTCACTCCATACAAGCACCATCCTCTGCATGAAAAAGTTGCCCCTTACCTACTTTTTAAATCTTTCCCCTCTCACCTTAAACCTGTGCCCCCTAGTTTTGCACCCTCTCCCCCCCACCCCAGGGAAAAGATCTAGTCTATGTATCCTATCCATGCCCCTTGTAATTTATAAATCTCTATAAGGTCACCCTTCAGCCTCCGACGCTCCAGGGAAAATAGCCCCAGTCTATTCAGTCTCTTTGTATAGCTCAAAACCTCCAACCCTAGCAACATCCTTGTAAATCGTTTCCGAAAGCTTTCAAATTTCACAACATCCTTCCTAAAGCAGGGAGACCAGAATTGCCCGCAGTATTCCGTATGTAATAAGATCTCTGAACAAGTTGATTTAAATAAAATAAAGTAAATCCTGGTGGCGGCATGGCCAAAGGTCTAAGGCTTTGGGTTCCAGCCTCCGTGGAGGTGTGGTTTTGAATCACACTGCTGCCAATTATGTTCGCAGCTTATTATTCAAAACATCATCTCTACTTCACCTTTGGGTCCAAAAGAAAAGAAAGCAGACCCTGAAAGGCTTCTGTATTGCAGTGGTAGTATCCTTACCAGTGAGCCAGGAGACCTGGGTTCAGATCCTGCCTGTTTTAGACATGTGTAGTAATGTCTTTGATCAGGTTAATTAGGAAATATATAAAGCAGACCCTACCCCACCCCTTCACTTTTGATGGTTTGCATTTCCCATAATAGGCTTTGCATGTAAACATTCACGTGAATGTACAGGTGACTTACTGGTAGGGAACAGTAGTTCGAAAAAATGTCACAGTGATTTGGTGGTGGCAAAAACATTTGGTTATGTGTAATAACATGTCCAAATATGAAGAACAGAAAATGAAGCAGACTCTGAGATCTTGTGGCACGGTGGTAGTGTCTCTACCTCTGAGTCAGGAGACCTAAGTTCAGGTCCTACCCGCTCCCAGAGATATGTAATAGCATCCCTGAACAAGTTGATTAGTGAAATATCATAAAGCAGACCCAGAAGAGTCTGTCCCAGGCGGGGATTAATCTATATATGTCATGATGCTGGCTCTATTTTGGTGCTCAAGAATAAACAATGTTCAGTTCCAGTCAGGTTTCTTGACTTATTACACTAGCCCATATTGTTTTCTTTGTGCCTCTTAACAGCTCCGAGATGACAGCGTACTTCTGCTGCCCTTTTACTGTTGCTGCTCCCATGATTGTGACTAACTGTTCACACATTACAGCTGCTGACTGACTGTCCATGTTCAGTAATGTATTTGAAGTGGGTAAACTCGCTTCATTCTGAATTTATTTTTGTCTGGGTTGAATGGATTCTTCCCACCATTGTTACCTTGATATGTTTCAGCAACAGTGAACCCCTTTGATCACCATGTCATATTGTGCTCTAGGTGATGAGGCATAGTGCTGCCACTAATCCCCCTTTCTATGCTGAGGCTAAGGACCTATCTTTGTATCAGTGGTAGAGGATAGACCACTGGTGAGTCTTAATAAGGAGACATACCTGTTTTACATTACCAAAGGCAGTTTGTTGCAAGATAGGTATAAGTTGCATTGATTAGTTAAATATAATTACTTAAGACTTTTAGGTGCTAGAGACAATATGTCTGTTTCCATCATGATCTTGTGCAAGGTCACCTGAAGAAGGATTGAGACTCTGAAAGCTTGTGTCTTCAAATAAACCTTTTGGACTATAACCTGGTGTTGCATGATTTTTGTACTTCTCCACCAGGAGCTGTGTGCCATCATCAGATTGAATGGAGCCCAAAACAATTTCAACATTAACTCTTTCAAAGCTATTACCTTAATAGTATTATCCTTGAAATTTTGTTTGCTTTTGCTCAGTGCCTAAATACTATTTCTTCTGTAACCATCATTTATGAGACAAGAACGGTTTACTCCAAGCATCATCTAGTCGTGTTTTGGTGCTGAACATTGTGCAATCATCAGCAAATAACCTCACTTCTGACCTTATGTTGGAGGGAAGGTCATTGATGAAACAGCTGAAAATGTTTGGACCTAGGACACTATCTTGAGGAACTCTTCCAGAGATGTCCTGGAGCTGAGATGACTGACATCCAACAGCCACAACCATCTTCCTTTCTGCCAGTTATCATTCCAATCAGCAGTCAATCTTTCTCCTGAATTCCCATTGACTCACGTTTTGCTAGGGCACCTCGATACCATACTTGGTCAAAAAGTGGACTTGATGTCAAGGGCAGACTCTCACACTTCACTTCTGGAATTCAGCTTTTTTGTCCATGTTTGAAACAAGGCTATAATGAGGTCAGGAGCTGAGTGGCCCTGGTAGAACCCAAATGGGGATCACTGAGCAGGTTTATTGCTGAGCAGGTGCTGCTCGATAGCACTGTTGCTGACACCTTCCATCAGTTTATTGATAGACCTTAGATTTAGGGTAAAAGTTCGGCACAACATCGTGGGCCAAAGGGTCTGTACTGTGCTGTACTGTTCTATGTTCTAAGTTCTATGATCAAGAGTAGACTGATGGGCTGGTAATTGGCTGGGTTGAATTTGTCCTACTTTTCTTGTACAGGACATACCTAGGCAATTTTCCACATCGTTGGGTAGATACCAGTGTCGTGGCTGTACTGGAACAGCTTGGTTAGCGTTGTGGCAAGTTCTGGAGTACAAGTCTTCAGTCATATTGCCAGAATATTGTCAGAATCCATTGTCTTTACAGTACTCGGTGTCTTCAGTCATTTTGATACCATATGGAGTGAATTGAATTGGCTGCAAATTGGCATCTGTGATGCTGGGGAGCTCAAAGGATGCTAAGGTGAATCATCCACTCAGCACTTCTGGCTGAAAACTGTTGAAATGCTTCAGCCTTATCTTTTGCACAGATGTGCTAGGCTCTCCCATCATTGAGATGGGGATATTTGTGGAACTTCCTCCACCAATGAGTTGTTTAATTGTCCACCATCATTCATGACTGGCGTGGAAGGACTGCAGACATCTGATCAATTTGTGGTAGAACCATTTAGTCCTGTCTATCACATATTGCTTATGGTGTTTGTTGCAACTTCACAAGATTGACAAATAATTTTTAGTTATATTTGGGACAGCTCCTAGTATTATCTGCTGCACTCTTTCTTGTACTAGGGTTGATCCTCTGGCTTGATGGTAATGGTAAAGTGAATGATATATCAGGCCATGATGTTGCAGGTTTTGCTATAGTACTATTCTGCTGCTGCTGATAGCCACAGCATCTCATGGATGCCGAGCCTAGTGTTGTTTGATCTGCTCAACATCTATCCCATTTAGCACTGTTATAGTGCCACACAACATGATGGAAGATATCCTCAATGTGAAGACAGAACTTTATCTCCACAAAGACAATACAGTAGTTACTGTTATCAATATGGTCACGGACTGATTATTCTGCAATTGGCAGATTGTTGTGGATGAAGTCAAGTAGTTTTTCCCTCTTGTTGATTCTGTCACCACCTGCTGCAGGCCCAGTCTAGCAGTGTCAACAGGGCTGTGCATGCCGTTGTCATTTCCAGTGCCTGAGTCACTGCCAGGTTGCCCATCCAGTTTCATTCCTTTTGTGAGATTTTTTAGCAATTGATGGAATGGAATGACTTGCTCAGCCATTTGAGAGTATAATTAACAGTTTGTTGTGGATCTGGAGTCACATGTAGCCAGATGAGGTGAAGATGATAGATTTCATTCCCTAACAGTTAACAGATGGGGTCACACAACAATTGTTTAATGGTCATTATTACATGTTTACATCCACAATATACCATGTTGAGATTTAAACCCAGGCCTCAGAACATTGTCTGAGTGTGTGGATGGCTAGTCCAATAGTAGCACTATGCCGCCACTGCTGCAATCCACCAGGTTTTGGTTTACTTTAATCCAATTTAGCACAAGGATTTTTATGTACTTATGCAAATAGTGCACCTATTCTCTATGCTGTTGTAACTCATGCAGGGATCAAAATCCATACTGGAAAGCACTCAGGAGTAGGAAAGATAGTAATTTGAGAATGCACCTTTAAGTGGTAATGGCTTTTACTTGTTAAGTCAATAGGATATAAGTACCTGAAAGATAAGGAATGCCACTTTTTGAAATTATAGGAAAAAAATGTAATAGGAACTTCAGTCACTCTTAATTTTAATACATTCAAAATGCAAAGTGGGAGCTCTCAAAAAATCAAATACTGCGATCTTGACCGGAAACTAAAGCAACTTGCCAATTAAATGGCCAGTGCTCAAAATTTGTTTTTGATCTGTTTAGCAGTTCACCACAGGTGCCGACTTCCTCATTGGAATATTTGTACAATAACATGGCACAACAACTCTACCTAGAATAAGCAGGTTTCACAGGCAGCAATTTCATGGTCTCCTGTTTTTACTGATCCTCCTAAGAGATTATTTTTGAAGTTTAATTTGTTCCACTGGCCAGCAATGAAGTATGAGGGTTGAAGATCAAATTTGTTCTGTGGAATGTATACTCAATCCATATTCATATCAAGCATAGCAGGTGTCAATCACAGCTCAGTGAGCTTCACTTTCCAACCCTTTGTTAGTTTGCGCATTTCAATTCCATTCCTGAGACAAAAGCATAAAAATCAAGTTGACCCTTAACTGTGGTACAGAGGTAGTGCTGCAGTGTCAGACATACTGCCTCTTAGATGGGATATTAAAGCAAAACCCTGACTGCTTGCTCTGGTGGATCTGAAAAATCCAGCATCCTTATTTAATAAGAAGCATTCCGAAGAAGGGTCCTAACCTGAAACGTCAACTTTCCTGCTCCTCTGATGCTGTGTTCCTCCAGCTCCACACTGTGTTGTCTCTGACTCCAGCACCTGCAGTTCTTGCTATCTCTGAGGGAGTTCTCCCTGGTGTTCTGGACAATATACATCTTTTAAATAAATTGTTAAAGAACAGATTACCTGGTAATTATTGCATTGTTGTTTTGGTACCCTACTGTGCAAACTGGTTGCTGTATTTCTGACATTACAACAAAATTCATTGGCTGCAAAGTGATTTGTGATGTCCTAAGGTCATGGAAGTTGCAACTGAAATGCAAGCACAAATAAACAAGCATTTTGCTGATTTGCGGCAGTAATCACATTGTAATTAATTCATCTATTTCTATGTTATCTGGTCAATTTGATACTGTGAGTGAAATTGCAGCCACTCACTCATCTGTACGCTTTCAAGAATGTTTCCAGTTGTGGCATTATATTGATTACACCTTAACAGTGCAAAGTATGTTCTCTGCTCATGTTATAATAACTAACTCAGCATGATAATAACAGTGGCACATTAGTGTAAGATTTTATTTCACACTCCAAATTACAATTTGGAGTTAAGGTTCATCCAAACCGGTTTCACGTGGAGATCACATGGAGGAAAGGAAGCAAACTTGCATATGTCACATGATGTTGCTGCGTGTTCCACTTCTGAGAGCAGTACAGAACTAACAGGCGCTGACTCTGCAGAGTGGGGTGTGGTAAAGTGTCATGTTGCAATGGGGGAAGGAAAAATTGGGAAGACTTATGGGTGTGGGGGTGAAATAGAGTGGTGTTGCAGGACTCTATTCAGTGAAGAATGGTAAATGAAGAAAACTTCCCTGCTGTTTATGTCTGGATAAGATCACTGACACTCAGCCAGATCCTTTCAAATTATGCATTGGGCAGTTCACGTTTAATTCTATTAGAAAGGATACAGCGCAGAAACAAGCAATTCAACCCAATGATTATTGCCCCACTTGAGAATCCTTTCATCTTTCCTCATCTAAAGCCAACATTGTATCCCCCATTCCCTTCACTCTCATTTTTTTCAACGTTCTTACATGTATCCATTCTATTCACTCAGGATAACCAACTCAGGAAATAAAACAGGGACAGTTGACTGTTGAGGGGAGGGGAAAGGGAGGCAGGTGGGCTGCGAGGGACTGGGTGGGAAGCAGGGAGGGAGAGGGTTAGGTCATTTCGAGTCATAGAGATATACAGTGTGGAAACAGACCCTTCGGTCCAACTCGTGCATGCCAACCAGATATCCTATATAAATCCAGTCCCATTTGCCAGCATTTGGCCCATGTCCCTCCAAACTCTTCCAATTCATATATCTATCCAGATACCTTTTAAATGCTGTAATTGTACCAGCCTCCACCACTTCCTCTGGTAGCTCATTCTATACATGCACCACCCTCTGCGTGAAAATGTTGCCCTTAGGTCCCTTTTAAATCTTTCCCCTCTCACTTTAAATCTGTAGCTTTGGACTTGCCCACCCTGGGGAAAAGACCTTGGCTATTCACCCTATGCATACCTCTCATGATATTATAAACTTCTGTAAGGTCACCTCTCAGCCTCCAACGCTCCAGGGAAAAAAGCCCCAGCCTATTCAGCCTCTCCCTATAGCTCAAACCCTCCAATCCTGGCAACATAATTGTAAATCTTTTCAGAACCCTTTCTGGTTTCACAATATCCTTCCTGTGGGTGGGAGACCAGAATTGCACGCAGTATTCCAACAATGGCCGAAACAATGTCCTGTACACCCACGACATGACCTCCCAACTCCAAACTCAATGCACTGACCAATAAAGACAAGTGTACCAAATGCCTTCTTCATTATCCTTGTGAGACCAGCAACCGAAGAGGGTAAACTGGCTTGGCTGGAGAGCAGATGAATGAGGATTAGGGTCGGGGGCGGGTGTGGGACAAGTGACAGGGAATAGCCCAGACACCCGCCCACGATGCTCTAAGGTCCTGACCGAGCCTCAGGATTACACTCTTCCAGCAAGCATTAGGTGTGGCATTCTTTCTCACTCACCCAACTCAGGATGTTGTCCTGTTCCCAGAATCCACATGGCCTTAAGTGCTTTTCCAAGTTATAATTCCAGTGAAGCATTTTCAGCTCTCCTTCAGTTCTCCTGCCCCATGATTCTTGCTCCTTCTTGGCTGCAGTCCAGCTCCAGGCACAGCATGTGCATAGTAAGCTCCAGCGATACGTGAAACAGAAGAATATCAGAAATATGTGATAAAAGGTGTCCTGGGAGGAAACAGAATCACAAAATTCAGAATCACAGAAGAAAGCTATATAACGCTTGACAATTAGCTAAATGACAGGACAACCCTGTGAAATATGAACTGGTTATAGTTGACTTGTTCACTTCAATTACTCCCTGTAGTAGTGAGTTCCACAATCTCACCACTGTCAGGGTAAAGGCATTTCTTCCAAATTCCCTATTTGAATTCTTGATTACTATTTTATGCCAATAGTCTCTAGTTATGCTCTTCTCCACAAGTGGAAACATAATCCCAGCCACCTCTTCCACTGTACTGTTAAAGACCTGTCTGCCATCTGAACAGTAAAGAACCTTACGCCTGACCCTTGCCTTCACTACCCCTCTACAATCTTATCACAGAAAACAGGTGCCCTGACAATGGCTGCTCTTAGAAAATATGGGGGACAAACATTATCCTTTACAAACACCATCTATGAAAAGGCAATTCTGTGTTATGACTTGGAAGCATACCTGAAATACACGTCAGGCTTGTGATATAACACACCCACTCAAACCACATGATGCCTTTGAGGAGAGATTACACAACATAATTGTATATTCCATTGAATATTAGGGCTCAGGAGTGATTTATTTGAGGCTTTAAGGATTATGAACCAGGGTAAATAGCAAGAATTTTAGGACATAGTGACATACAAGAGTCAAGTTTTTCCAGGAGAAGTTTGGAAACACTTCCACTGCCAAGTGGTAGTAGATTTGTAGAACCACAACCAACAATAGCATCCAGTAATTAATTGGCTTATTTAAATTTGAGAATGACAGGTTTTTTCAAAGTGAGGATTTAGGTGAAGTTATAAGGGGATATGGAATTATGACATAGATGATCCATAATCTCATTGAAGGATGGAACGGGTTGGAGGGGTCAATTCGTCCCCTCATGTTTCAATGTTCCTACAAGAACTGGAAATCCAAGCAGTTGTCCAATAAAATAAAAATAAGGCCCTTTGACTTTACAGTTCTGTAGCCAATTGACCCCACCCACTATCCAAAATGAGCCCTGCTCCCCACAGTGGCCATTTGATTGATGGGGTATGTGGAACTGACTCTTGAAACAAAACAGTATTTGAAGGAGGTGTTGAATTCTAAGTTTAATTTCTCTTTAGTTACAGTGAAACTCTAACATGACCCCAACTGGAGTTGGGAAGTACTTGCTGATTTAAGACTTTTTCCATTTTTTTTATTTCACTGTTCATTGCAACTGCTTGAGGAACATTTGTAATTTTGTAAACATCTGGATGAAACAGCAGACAATGTGAAAAATATACATTTTCTTCCCTGGATCACTTTACAAGACTAATTGAATTTCAAGGGAAAGCCAATATCTGCAACTTGATGTGTCAAAATTAACAGCATCACCCAAATTCTGTGGGATCTATTGATAAAAGATAAGCAGATAAATGCTCTGAAATGAGAAAGTATTAAAGAATGAACTCAAACATTGATGACTGGAGGAGCTTGCTGAAAATATGAAACTTCCCTTCAGAATACATCTCTCATCATACATTCGATACTTGAGAATGCAGCATTGAATTATATCTTGTTAACAGATCAAATTCAGTGGAAATTTGAAAATAGTTTGCTATGGAAAGCATACAAGGTAAGCATCAATTTTTGCTCCCTGGGCAGAATTAACAGTTTGACATGAAACACAACAATTGTGATCCTGGGAATACAGGAATAAAAGAAGGCATTTCCACCCCTCAGGCCTGGTCCATTAGATCACTGTTGATATGCATCTTAACTCCATTTGCTCACCTTAGACCCACAATACCTTAACCAACAAAATTCTAACAACTTCTGTTTTGAAATATTCAGTTGATCCTCAGCATTTTTTTAAGGCAAAAGCTCCAGATTTCCACTATCCTTTTTGTGAAGAAATGTTTTCCACCACCAGTCCTGAACAACCTCACTCTAATTTTAAGGTTATGGCCCCTTGTCCTGGACTCCATCAACAGAGGAAATTGTTTCTCTGTATCTAACCTATCAACTCCTTTAATCATCTTAACTACCTCAATTAGATCCACCCCTAATCTTTGGTAATTGAGGGAATATAAGGCTCATATGTTTTCAGCCCCTGTATTATTCTGGTGAATCTGTGCTGTACCTTCTCTGAGGCTAGGCCACCTTGGTGAATCAAGAGAGTCTACTGCAATGAAACATCAAAAAGAGTTATTTTCAAAAGGTGATTGTTGCTTCTGGAGTGGCAGATGTTTCTACACAGTCCCCTCCAGGGTACCTCAGCTCATGGCTTTTGGAACATCCACCACTGTTCTCATTCGGTTAGTCTGATCCAAGCCCATTGCAAAGAGGGTGATTACAAATGTTGTCACTTCTAACAGTAATTACTGCAATTCCATCAATATATATTAATGTCAGTTATAGCCTGGCCCAGGTATTTAATGAATGCATGAACAATGCACAAATTGCTCAAAAAATCCAGTTTTGCAAGGACAGTACCAGCACCAAGATGATGGCTATCTCTGATCTTGGACTCTACCCTTCACATTAGACTGTACCTCAAAGTAATCAGAAGTTAGATTTGCATTGTTGACAATTTATTCCTCAGTGATTTAAAAAGTAGTGACAGCATTTGAGATGATGAAAGTTCTTGACAGATTACACCATGTATAAATTATTATTTCATATACAATTTAATTGTTTTTATGTGTTCACTAGTAGCTGAAGAGTAATTTCCCTGAAAAGATAAAAGTATAGGTTGGGGTTGGGTTTGGGTTCTCACTATTAATGAAAATATGTCCTGATATGAATTTAATTCTGAATGGATAAGTTTCCCCATACAAAACCATATGTAACTTAACATGGAAAAACCAATAAATGTCAAATTAAATCCTTGGAAGTTTAGAACTTGACACAGGAACTGACCACATGGACATAGCTCACTGTTTTGAAAACAGTGGGGGTTGGGGAAACAATATTGGCAGAAGGGATAAATCTATTCCACCTGCAGCCCAACATAAACTAAAATTGATTTGTTTCATGTATCATTTTTATGTTTATGTTTCAGTTATTTTCATGTTTCATGTTCATATTTCATTGGCTTCTCATTTTGAAATTCTCATTTTATTTCTCGTAGTTTGTTGCCCACTGTGATCCGTTCTTCATTCAGCTGAGAGCTTTGTTTCAACTTATAGTCTACCTCTAAATATCGGCAATGCTTGTTTTAGGATTACCGGGGTAGAAATTATTATATTTCCTGCCTCTTCCCCTCCCTTAGAACAGATAATCTCCCCTGAACAACAGTGCCTCCATTGGGAATATTTCAAAGTCTTTTAATTGAAGCTTCCATACTGACTCACAGCAATTCATTGAATTTAAAGTCAGAATTAAATTGTAAACTAGATGTACACTTAAACTATAGGCTGCCAACTGTCTAATATCCCTGCACCTGGAGTTAGGAGACAATTAAATAGACTTGTAGAGATAACAAGGTGTACAGCTGGATGAACACAGCAGGCCAGGCAGCGTCGGAGGAGCAAGAAAGCTGACGTTTCGGGTCTGGACGCTTCTTCAGAAATTGGGGAGGGGATTTCTGAAGAAGGGTCCAGACCTGAAACGTCAGCTTTCCTGCTCCTCTGATGCTGCTTGGCCTGCTGTGTTTATCTAGCTCTACACCATGTTATCCCAGATTCCCCAGCATCAGCAGTTCATACTATCTCTGAAAAGACTTGTACTTGTGGTCAGATGCTCTCATTCTAAAAAGTGATCCTCAGCACAGTTTAATCAGAAAAAAAGCTGTGGTTCTTACCTCATTCTAGAGACTTGAACATAATTGTGGAGGTTCTCCTGTTATTAATGATGGAATTATTTGTCAAATTGTCCCCAGTGACTTGTTTGATTATCTACCATGATACATTACTGGATGTAGCAGAACTACAGAGCTTAGATATGATTCATTAGTTGTGCTTGCTGCTTGTCATGTAAGTAGTCCTGTATTTTAGTTTTACCAGCTTGACACCTCATTTTTAGGTATGCTAATACTCCTGACATATCCTCTGCACTCTTCATTGAACCAGGGTTGATCCCCTAGTTTGATGGTAATGGTAAATTGGGGGAATGTAGGACTATAAGGTTTCAGATTGTCTTTGAATACAATTCTGCTGCTGCTAATGGCCTACAATGCATCATGGATACCAAATCTTGGATTGCTAGATCTTTTCAAAGTCTGTCACGTTTTGTTATTGCAGGGTTTTCCTCAATGTGAACATTGGACTTTGTCTCCTGAAGGCCTGTGTGGAGGTCATTCTATCCAATACTGTCATGGACAGATGCATCTGCAGCTGGCAGGTTGGTGAGGATGAGGTTAAGTATGTTGTCTCCTCTTGTTGGTTTTCACGCTACCTGCTCTAGACCCGACAATTTATCTTTAGAACTTGACCAAGTCAGTCAATAGTGGCGCTGTGAAGCCACTCTTGGTGGTGGACATTGAAATCCCTATCCAGGATACATCCTGCACCCCTGCATTCAATGCTTCCTTCAAGTGATTTTTAACATGAAGAGAGACTGACTCATCAGCCAAGGGGAGGGATGTGGGTTGGTACTTGGTAATTAGTAGATGGTTTCCTTGCCTATGTTGAACCAGATGCCATGAAATTTCACAAGGTCCAGAGTCAATGCTGATAACTCTCCTGACTCAGTTTAACATTTCAGTGGAGGATGGGAAAACAATTGCTGTCACGTGACTCTGATTTCCATGGGTTAATTCAGCTCGTGCATGCCCAAAGGCAGCTGCATTAAAATCTTTATTATTAAGCAGTCAAAATCACTGCCCACGCTGCCATATAAGCACATGAAAAAATAAATCCCCTTTGTCGCAGGCAGAAGATCAGGATTACAGCATGCAAATGTTTCAGTGCATTAGTTGATGTCTTCTCTTCTGATTCATTAAGTTGTGCAATCAAGTCTTCCACCAAGGCTTCAGCATGTAATCTAAGCTGTCTCATGATCTGGAGGAGAGCAGAGATTCTGATGTGATTGTCAACTTTCCACTCCCTGCCACAAAGACAATATTCCTTGCTCATCATCACATTGCTGTCAGTGAGATCTTGCTGTGCACAATTTGGCTGATGTGTTTGTAATATTGCATCACTAGCTATCCTTCTATAGTATTTCTTTGGTCGTAAAAGGCATTGAGATGTTCTGAAGGTGTAAAAGGTACTATATAAATGCAGAATCCAAGAATAGGAAAGGTTTAGGGGGATATTGGCCAAAAATAGGCAAATGGGACTAGTTTAGTTTGGGAAACCTGGTCGGAAAGGACAAGTTGGACCGAGGGGTCTGTTTTCATGCTGTATGACTCTATGTTGTCAAATGCAAATTCCCCAGCCTGTATTTTTGCTAAGTTTTGATGATTCAAGACCCCTTAAAAATGGGGGATGGGACATAGTTCTAGGACTCCCACCCCAATCCCATTTCCTTAAATTTGTTCCCACCAGGAAAAGGAGGTGGACATTGAGCCCACAGGCAGCAGTCTTGGCCTTGCCAATTGGTGACTGGTCAGTTTAAAAATCCACACAACTCCTAGAAGGTTAATGGAGTCAGGACTTTTCATTAATTAGGTCTAGTTCATAGACACTCAGAAGAGGTAGACACACAAGGAGTGCCAGTTCCAAGCTGAGAACAAATAACATGTCATCTGTACCTGGAATTCTTTCAGTGACAGTTTTGAAATGCAAAATATTTTTTTAGTGTCAATACTTAAAACTTCTGTATTATAAATTGGATGGAATGTTTTACTACAACAATTGAGATCTCTGGTGTGATGATCTGAAATTATTTAAATGCCCAGTGTCCTTTTGAATTAAAAATACAACTGTTAGAGACAGTTAGTTAGAAAAAAAATCTCATTTGTCCCTCTGAATGATTCGTTTGACAGGCTGTCTGATGTCGTTTTAAAACAATCTTAGTCACCTGTTTTTGCAATTTCAATAGGAATTTCATCAGCATCCATTTCCAAAAGATCATCAGCCACCATTTCCGCCACTTCCAGTGGGGTGCCACCACCAGACACACATTCCCTGCATCTCACTTGTCAGCCTTCTGCAAGTTCCATTCCCCCCAGGACACATTGGTCCACGCCCTCTCCACTCCCAACGCCTTCCCATACCCTCGTATCACCTTCCCGTGCAACCACAGAAGAAGTAACCCTACCTGTTTACTTCCTCTATCCTCACTTTCCAAGACCCCGAACACACCGTCCAGGTGAAGAAGCTCTTTACCTGCACTTCACTCAATCTAGTCTACTGCGTTCGCTGCTCACAATGTGGTCTGCTCTACACTAGTGAGACAAAACACAGGCTGGGCAACCGCTTTGTGGCACACCTACAATCAGTCTGCAAAAATGACACTGAACTTCCAGTTGCCTGCTACTTCAACACACCGCTGTGTTCCTCGGCTAACATCTCTGCTTTGGTCTTGCTGCAGTATTCCAGTGAAGCGCAGTGCAAGCTGCAAGAACAGCACCTTATTTTCCACTTGGGAACCCTGCAACCTTCTGGACTCAATATCGAGTTCAACAGTTTTAGGGCTGAGCGGCCTTCCCCCAGTCCCATCCCCATCTATTGTTTACTCCTCCCTGCTCCCCCCACCCATCATTAGCAATATACCAACCTTTTCCTCGTTACAATCAATTCTAAAGAAGGGTCATTGGATCATAATGTGAACTCTGCTTACTCTCCACAGATGCTGCCAGACCTGCTGAGTTTTACCAGCAATTTCTGGGTTTGTGTTTGATTTACAGCATCCGTACTTCTTTGCTTCATTTGTTAAGTGGTTGGGGGACTGGGAGTAAGAGTCGTTGGTGGGTAAGTGCTTCAGGGACTGGCATTTATCTTAATTGTAGTAATGTCCCAGTAAACAAAACTAAGTGTTCTCACATGCCTACCTGACCACCTCAGCTCTGTGTTTTAGGAAATTATATAATTTCTTTTCGAAGACAGGCACCTGGCCATCCCCACTTCACTCCAGACCCATTGACCACTGTCCCTGCTCCATTCTGGACCACAGGCGATCCCCGCTGGCCGCCATCCCTGCTCCAGGCTGCCAGCCCACATCCCTGTTCCACTCTGGGCTGCTGGCAGAAGAGGGAAAAGGCAGAAGAGAGAAAAATGACACGAGAGAGGGGGGAGAAAAAAGAATAGGAATGGACAGAGTGGACAAGGTCTGGCTGGAGCATCTTACTGCACTGCCATCTTGGAGAGCTTGAGGCCAAGGTTCAAGTCCCACCTGCTAAAGTGGTGTGTCATAACATCTCTGAGCGAGTTGTTAAAAAAAATCCCACCCTATGCATCAATGGGGCTTCATCCTATCTGAGTCAAGAGGCTCAGGACCAAGACCTGCCTGCTCCAGAGGTCTATAATGACATCCCTGAACAGGTTGATTAAAGAGAAAATACCCTGTAGATCCTGAGAGATTCTTGTGGTGCGGTGTTATTGTCTTCACCTCAGAGCTAATAGGTTCAGCTTTAAGTCCCACCTGCTGCAAAGTTGTGTCATAACATCTCTGAACAGGTTGATGAGAAAATACCTACGCTGTGGATCCTGCTGCAATGTTCTGGGACAGAGGTGAATAAACTGCAATAACCACAACCATATTCTTTTATGATAAATGTGACTCCAACCAGTGGAGTTTTTCTCCCAATTCCCATTGCCTTCCATTTGTCTTGGGCTCCTTGGTGCCACATTCAATTAAAATTTACATTGATGTCAAGGGTAACCACTCTCAGCTCACATCCAGCATTTGGCTGTTTTGTCCATGTTTGGGCCAAGGTCAGGATTGAATTGAGATCAGGAGCTGAGTGGTCATGGCAGATCCCAAACTGGCCAGTGATGAACAGCCTATTGTTGAGTAAGTGCCATTTTACCGCATCTTCAACAGTACTCCCCTTCGCTTTGTTGATGACTGAGTAGACTGAGTGGTAATTGGCCAAATTGGATCTGTGCTCCTTTTTGTGGACTGAATATACCTATCAATTTTCCAATTTTTGGGTAATAGAACAGTTTAACTTATACAGCTTGTACTGGAGCATGTCGTCAGTTGTTCGGACCCTTAGCCTATGCTGGTCTTTTATCACATGGCTCTTTGTGGTAGCTTGGAGTATACAAATTACCTACTCTATTTCCTATGTTACAGAAGTGATAACACTTCAAAGTATTTTATGGGCTGTGAAGAGCTTTGTAATGTCCTGACATGTGCGATGTGCAAGTCTTACTTTAATTTTCTTTCTTCCAATGAAGATGATCTTTAAAACCTTGAAAACTTGACAACGTTCAGTTTCACGCATAACTCCTCTGATAATAAAACTTTCTATGTCAGTCTCTAGCAAGACATGATCAACATCCAGATTTAGTCTGACAAGTTGTGGGTAAGTGTAAGTATTAAGTAATGATAAGCAAATAAAAACCCAAAAATGTCCCCTCCACTTTCAATGCCACTACAATTGCTTCCTCACTATACACTTTTGCAATTGCTAACAATAGAAACTGAACCGGACTGGACATACCAGGACAGGCCTGAGGCTGAGTCCCTGGATCTTCCAATCTTTCAAAACTTATCCATTATCTGAAAAGCTCAAGTCAGGACTGTGTTGGGAGACTAGCAATTTACTTGGGTGGGCACAGTTGCAACACTCAAAAAATTCAAAGATGTTCATGTCATAGCAGTTTTCTCAACTTGTATGCAAGGGTGAGAATTTTAAAGTTAACATCTTGAAAGACCAGAAGTTAATACAGTAGGTGCAGGAGTAAAATCAAAGTGCAGGAGGAAGTCTGCAATCTGGTAGCATCTGTGGAGAGAGAAACTAATATTTTGATTCTGATTTGATTCTTCTTCCAGAACTGCAGTGAGTGCAGAGACTGATGGGTGAGAGGGTCTTGGTGTAATTTAAGATATGGGTAGCGGAGTTTTGGATGACCTCCAATAAGTGGAAAGGGGAAGGTGGGAGGATGGCCAAGAATTCATTGGAATTATAATCCAGAAACAATAAAGATGTGGATTGGGGTTTCAGTAGCAAATGAACTGAGGTGGTGGGTAGTGTTAGGTAATGTTATGGAGGTAGATGTAGATTGTCCTTGTGGTCAGAAGTACATCTCCAGGTCAGAATACAACATAAAGTTGAAAACAATCTCCCTCAGCCTCAGACAGTTACAGAGGAGAGGGTGGCTTCAATATTCCTAAAAATTATTGGAAGAAACCTCTGCTCATATTTTTCTTGGTATTGGATAAGCAGCCCGATCATTTAAAGGTAGCAAACATTTATGATTTAGAAACTGTCTTGAAATTTCTAGTATGTCAGTCAGCTAGCCCTCACCATTTCACTGCTCCTGTTTTGTGAATTCAGGTTAAAAGTCTCTTCAAAGTTACCATTTTTATAAAGAGTGCTATTGACTTGAAGGACATGTAGGATTACTCACTGTAAGTGACATTCTGCATGTAGCAACACAATTTTTATTTAATTACATCTTAGATGATTCTATTGTGTTGCATGTTTGTTTGGTTAATTAAATTAATATAATGATTAACTAAGTGAACGTAGAAAGATCAAAGAAGGAACCAAACAGCAATTAATTCTCTCAAGTGTTGTCTTCTCAAGGGTTTACAGCATTTAGCCCTCTGGCAGAAATAAATTTCTGTGGAAAATTATTACAGAAAGGACAAAAAGAGCATAGAGAAGGGAAGATGAGGATGACCTGTTATACCGAACTTGTAAGGTTTATATTCTTGTAAGGTTGATACTTTATAAAATAGACACAAATTACATGAACAAAAATCAAATATATGAACATTGAAGAGGGAGGGGAGTTAATTGATATCAAGTACTAAAACATAAGACCCTCAATATTTAGAAGACTTACACTTTGGGAAATGGAACTTTAGTACCTGCAAGCCCCAGAATTTAATTTGTTTAATGAGTTTGTTATAATAGAGAGTAACTAGATTTCCATGCATCTGTGTTCACAGATTAGCATGCTTCTGTGTCTACAATGATGTTATTAATAGATGCACAGAATTATTCTAAACCTATTCAAGATTTCATAAGGAACATTATCTGATTTGTTGCATTTATTATCATACTGACCGATAAGGCGGTATTCGTTTTTATATACCTTAGGTATTGTAATATGGCTTAATATATTCCTTGTCGGGTGTAACTGGGATCAGTGCTCACTGTAGGTAACAGCTTCATTCAATACCCAAAGGTAGCAATGACCACTAATTTATTATTGTTGAGTGTTTTTAATGTAACAACACATCCCAAGGTGCTTCACATGAAAGTTATAAAAACAAGACATGATACCAAGCCACATTTGACGATATTAAAGCAGATGAGATTGGCCAAAGTGGTAGATTTTCAGGAATATTGTAAAGGGGGAAAGCAAGGTACAGAGTCGAAGAAGTGCAGAGATGGTATTGCAGAACCTAGGGCCTGTGCACAGTCACAAATGGTGCAAAGATTAAAATCAGGAGTGCTCAAATGGCCTGAATAAGAGAATTCAGGTACATTAGAGGGCTGTGGGCTGAATAAGATACAGAAAAGGAAATACCAATAGAAATAGAATAGTTTTGGCATTTAATTTCACTTCTATCTCTGAACATGGGTAATCAGAGTCTGCTGAAGCAAATTAGAAGATACTGTTGTTTCTCAATAGAAAGTGGTAGTATTTATAGTACAGGAAGTAAGAGACCATTGATTCATTAAATCATTTTATGGCATGAATGAGCATCGTCAGAGATTTACTGCACAGCTACAGTTGGAAAAGGACCTTTCTTCCCTTATATCATGGGAGCTTTGATTACAGCCCCCAGTCTAGTCTTTTCAGCTATGAGTCTTATTGCAGTACTTCCTTGTCGTCTTACAATGAGACTTGGTATTGTACTGTTTTCAAGCAGTTACTAAGGTACATTATTTTAGGAATGTCTGGACCTAGCTGAATAACAACTTGTTAAAAAAGATAAGGTAATAAGAAATACAAGCCAGAATGGGCCATTTGGCACTGCAGCCAGTTCTATCATTTTATAAGATCATGGCTGATCTGATCTTGGCTTCAAATCTACTTTCCTGCCTGCCATCCCCACCCCAATCGCCCATGAACACCCTCCCCCATCCCTATTGTTCAGGAATCTGTCTATCTCAGCATGGAATATATTTAATTGATCAGTTTCTATTCATTCCTGAGCTACAAGTTTCCAAACAATAATGACCCTCTAAAGGACGAAGTTACTCCTCACCTCCGTCTTAAATGGGAGACTTGTTATTATGAATCTGTGTGCTTAGTTCGAGATTCCCCTACCTGGGGAAACGTTAGCTTAGCACAGTCTGTTAAATCCCCTTAGAATCTTTTCTGCTTCAATATGATCCACTTTCATTCTTCTCAACTCCAATTAGTACAGACCTAACTTCCACAACTTCTCTTATAAGAGAACTACTCCATTTCAAGAATCAGTGTAATGAATATTTTCTGAACTTCCTTTTTTGCCTGGAGAGTCAAAGGCTGAGGGGTAACCTAATAGAGGTTTATAAAATCATGAGGGGCATGGAGAGGGTGAATAGTCAAGGTCTTTTTCCCAAGGTAGGAGAGTCTAAAATGAGATGGCAAAGGTTAAAAGTGAGAGGGAGAAGATATAAAAGGGACCTAAGGCGCTACCTCTTCTCCCAGAAGGTGGTGAGTGTATGGAATGAGCTGCCCGAAGTAATGGTGGAGACTGGCACAATTGGAACATTTAAAAGGCATCTGGATGGGCACATGAATAGGAAGGGTTTAGAGGGATATGGTCCAAATGCTGGTAAATGGGACTAAATTAGTTTAGGAAATCTGGTCAGCCTGGACGAGTTGGACCAAAGGGTCTGTTTTTGTGCTGTTTAACTCTATGACTCTAAGCAACTATGAATAAAGCAACATTGCTAGATTTATTCCATAAGTTGTGATGTTAACCACAGTTGATCAGCAATTCCACTGAGCACAGCTTGCAGTGAATGTTTACTGTATGATATACATGTTGCACTGGGTAATGATTCTAAAAGGAGTTAATGGTCATATTAAATTGGCTCCATTCATTCCACTGATGCTACAACACAGTCTGTGTGTAGAGGTAAGGGGCTGAATTTTCCCATATTTTTGGTAAAGTGCTTTTTTGAGTGAGATTAGTGATAGCCTGGTCCACCATGGTATATGGTGAGTATCCTCATGCAATTGTCCTTGCTTCATCTCATCATTGATGCAGCCACTTTTTCAGCACCTACCTATTGGAATCATGTGGTAGGAAAGGCACTGCTTGGACTTTGCAGTGTTTACACCACTGGTTCCATATTTAAACTGCAACTGCACAGCACTTTAGATACTGCAAGCCAGGAACTGCCCTTCACACTGTGGTCTTGCACTGGTATCCCAAAGGAAATAGCCCAGAATGGGGAGTTAGCTCCTCAGTTTGTTGACAGGAACCTGGACTCATTGGTGGGCTGGATGGTGGATAGGACGGCAACGCATTTTTTTTGCAGACTGGCAAAGGAGGCAATGCCACCAGACCCAGCCATCCTGCACCATGATAAAGGCCTGGATTAATGCAATATGCCAGGTGAAATGCAACGCACAGCAATGTAGACAAAAATGGTTTGAGAAATTAGCCCAATCCTGGGCTGATGTCTCCACAGCACTCCGACTGATGTATCTGTAATTCTGGGAAGGGTTGCTTTTGTCCTGCAGAACTGACAATGGCTGAACCTCAGGAGTGGAATTGAATGAGCATCTTGACTGACAGCAATCCCTCCCTTGGCCCTATGAAGGACTAATCCACTTTGACATTTGGGCATGATGGTTTGGTTGAAGGAGATGCAGTGTGTTTGAAACATAAGCTGCTGTCTCATGCTGTGTCTGCGACACTGATGCCTTACAGCAACATGTCCACTCCCTTGACTGTTCCATGTTCTGATTTGTAACAAACTGTTGACTCTCCCTCAGCACGAAAAGACAATGTGGGCAGGACCTGGCAGTCTCCAAATAAATGTGAGTGAGTACTAAAACATTAAACTGATAGGCATAAAATGCTTCCTGTGTCGATGCATGAGATACATATTTCTCCCCGCATTCAAATTGACCTGTCAGAAGGGCACAAGTCATAAGTGCTACTGAACTCAAAAGTTAGGTCCTGAGGGGCTGAAAAGGTGCTTGAGTTGGATCGAGAGCAACTACGATGACGTGACTGACTTGCATGGACAAATATTCAAGGAGGACTGTGCCTATAGAGCTTGAAGGGACTTTGTATTGAAGCCAGAATTGGATGAAGGCCTGGAGAAGCAAGCGATGAGCTGATGAAACTTGGGAAATTCTCTGGCTTTCATGTTGGAAATTGGCAACATCGAGTTTCTCCATGTTGGAGAGGAGAATTGGGAGATGTTCATAAATAATGAGAGTTGGGCTAATAATGAGGTGTAAATGCAAGTATTTAAGATAATTGACTCATTAGCAAGATTCTGAACTTGCTGTTTAAAGCTTGAGGGAAAAGTCAGAATTTCTTTCCTCAAAGTTGAAATTCTTTATTTCATTTTTGCTGTTTTCTCCCAACTTTCTCACCATTGATTGATTGATTGATTGATTTTATTGTCACGTTCACTGAAGTACAGTGAAAAGCTTTGTTCACAAGCGATACATGCATATCATAGTAAGCAAAGGATGTACAGATCAAATACTTGGGCAGAGGAATACAGGTTACATTGCACAGAACATGCGCTAGGCGAGATAAATGTTAGTAAGATCAGCGTTATTTGAGGCTACAGAGTCCATTCATCAGTTTAATAACTGCTGGGAAGAAGCTGTTCCTGAACATGCTTGTGCGTGTGTTCAGCCTTCTGTATCTTTTGCCTGACAGAAGAGGTTGTAGGAGATCATTACCAGGGTACAATGGGACTGTGATGATGTTGGCAGCCTTTCCGCAGCAGCGAGCCGTGTAAATAGAGTCCATGGATGGAAGGTTGGCTTCTATGATGGTCTGGGCTGTGTATACCACCTTCTGTAGTTTCTTACGGTCCGGGGCAGAGCAGTTGCCATATCAGGCCATTACACACCCAGATACTTTCGGTTGTGCATCTGTCGAAGTTGGTGAGGGTCCTTATGGACATGCCAAATTTCCTGAGCTGCCTGAGGAAGAAGAGATGTTTGTTGTGCCTTCTTGACCATTGCATCTATGTGGGAAGTCTAGGACAGTTTGTTGGTTATCATCTTTCTGAGGAACTTGATGCTCTCAACTTCAGTTCCGTTGATGTAGATGGGGGCTGGTTCGCATCCTTTCTTTCTGAAGTCAATGATCAGTTCTTTCATTTTGCCGACATTGAGAGACAGATTGTTTTCATTGCACCGCGTCACCAAGCCCTCTATCTCCCTTCTGTATTTTGACTCGTCATTGTTAGATATCTGCCCCACTATGGTGGCGTCGTTAGTGAACTTGAAGATGGCATTCATTCAGAATTTGGCAACACAGTCATAGGTGTCAGGGAGTACAGTAGGGGCCTAAGGATGCAACCTTAGGGGTGGGCTCCAGTGTTGAGTGCTATTGCGGTCTATGGGTCAGAAAACTGAGGATCTAGTTGCAGAGGGCACAGCAGAGACCAAGGTCATGGAGTTTTGAGGTCAGTCTGGAGAGGATAATGGTGTTAATGGTGTATTCAATAAGCAGCAGTCTGACATAGGTGTCCTTGCTCCAGGGATGAGTGCAAGGCTAGGGATATGGCATCTGCAGTGGACCTGTTATGTCAGTAGGCAAATTGTAAGGGATCGAGGTAGGCTGGCAGACTGGAGTTGATGTGGGCCATGACCAGACTCGAAGCACTTCATGATTATTGAAGCTAGAGCCACTGGGCGATAGTCATTAAGGTACATTGCAAGTGCTTTTTTTCAGGTATGGGGATGATGCAGGTGGGAACTTCAGCTTGAAGATGTCGGTGAATACCTCCACCAGTTGGTCTGCACGGGATCTGAGTGCTCAGCCGGGAATACCGTCCGGGCCCATTGCTTTCCTTGAGTTGACTCCCAGGAAGACCGATCTGATGTCTGCAGTGTGACCGAGGGAACGGGTGTGTTTGGGGCTGCCCACACTACACTCCAGAGTAGAAAATTCTGCCCGAGGGCTTCTGCTCCAGCTTTCAGAGGGAATACGTGTCTTATTACCAACTCCCTAAGATCTGATAATTATCCCTAAGTAAATATAATTGCACTTATTGCTATCATACAATAAGTCTTATTATCTAAGAACAGTGTACCATATATAGATATGCTACAGTGCTGTATTCTCTACCACTAATTGCTAGATAGGGCCAAAATAAAGCAAAGGCAAAGAAGGAATGATGGCAGCTAACAACCCTAACTGACTTTTTCCTCGTACCTTCTATTGGTAGAGATGATAATTTACTGCAAGGTGCAAAGAATAATAATCTGGGAACATATCACAATGCAGGCCAAAAAATTCAAACCCCTAGTATCCATATTTTCAGCACTACAAGTTCCATTTTTGATCCAAGATGGCAGGTATGCTCACCTCTGGGGCAATCCTTGTGAACAACATTGTGGTGAGACCATTAGCCACAGGGTGCATGCATTCAAAGTGTGCAGCTTGTGAAATAAATCAGCATGCAACACATAGGAACTGAATGCTCCAATTAATACAGTGCCTTAAACAAATACAGTTGAATATTTAGTGTGTACAAGCTTTAAGATGTAGGTGCAAGACTTGCAGCAAACCTGAATATGTAAGAGTGAGGATGTTATGCATGTCAGGTTGTTTGGTAGCTGAGTGAAGTGTTAATGATGCATTATGGCTTGGTCAAGCGGTGAAAGTGATTTGGAGGGCATCCTAACCAACCCCCACCCCATTCTTGTTCCCCCTCAAAGTTGGGGGAGAGGTGGGTGGTGTGGAATGGATCCTCCCTTGACCTCCTTGATCAAGACCTTCAGTGTAGCACTGGAATATCTTGTAGCCCACTCTCTGTCAAATGTCATTCTTGTATTTCCCAGGTCGAATGACTTCCCACACTTTCCATAAGAGATACAGGATAGCTATAAGTGACAGCTTTGGTCACCCTGGCTAAGGATACAGTCATTGATTGTTGCAATCAGTGCTAGTAGCGCACTAAAATTAAGTGAATGTATGCCATATTCACAGAAGTAAAAGTATTAATCACACATTGTGATCCCAGCATCCATTTACAGGCACTTGCAAATCATGCCATCATAAAAATGGGTTTTCTTGTTTAATTTACATGTTTTCCCCACAGTTCTATCTTGTTTTTCACCTGTCTAATGCAATACTAGCTTACACTGGTGCCATGACCAGCTGGTAATGTATTTGTGGATGAATACTAGCTTGCTGTCTGGCATAGTTCAGGAATAAAAGATTTGCAGTGAGGAAGCACAGCTGTGAATGATTACTGTGTTTATAGGTATTGATGTTGAGTGCTGTGCTAGCGGCTTCATTCCAGCTCCGATTAGGCATACGTTATGGAAAGAGTTTTGACTATGTTGTAAATGTGGAGAGACTAGAGGAGCTGGGATTGTTCTCTTTAGAGCAGAGAAGGTTAAAGAGAAGTTCAAATTGAGTGTTCAAGATCATGAAGAATTTTTTGCAGAGTACATAAGAATTAATTGTTTCCACAGGCACAAGGGTCAATAACCAGAGGACTCAGATTAAAGATAATTGGTAAAGAGCCAGAAGGGAGATTTCTTTTGTACACAATGAGCTATAATCATCTGGAATGTACTGTCTGAAAAGTTGGTGGAAGCAGATACAACAGAAATTTGCAAAAGGGAATTAGATAAATACATGAATGGAAGAAAAATTGAGGACTATGGGGAAAGAGAAAGAGGTCTGGTACTAACCGACTAGCTCTTTCATAGAGCCAGCATAGGCTGAATGGGCCAAATAGCCGCCTCCTGTGTGGTGAGATTATATGCATCTTTGAGATTCTAGTAATGTCACGATTATGTCTAAAAATGTAGTGCATAAAACACACTGATTGATCTCTCTTGCACAAGCTAACAATAGGTTTTGATTAAAAAACAGAAAAGACGTAAAATTGTCAAATACATTAATCTGCAATGGTATAAAATGAGATTGAAGAGTGCAGTAGGTAAATGAAAAATTGAATCTAAATTAAAAGAGGAATTCATCAATAAATTAATCTGCGGGCTAGTTTAAAAACTCTTTAACTTCATTGAAGTTTATGCCACTCAAAAGTGTCCCTTCTTACGTGAAAGCTTTCTTTCATTAAAGACCACAGCACATGGATGGATCAGAGCTTGAAATAGTTGTGCTAAATTCAAGCTTGGCTGCTACATGTTGCCACTTTTCTTCAGTCAATAACTATGAGCACTTACTAATGGAGAAAAGCAAATCAATGCAGGCAGTCTTATCATTTTACCTTATTTATTTTTCGCTGCCAGCATTCCATTTTCCACAAGATTGTATTTGCAACAGAGAAGATGTCAGCAAACCGGCACTGCCAAACTCAAAGCCTCATGAATCCTTGTTTAATCTAGCCACTTGTCATTGATAACTCTGTGCTTGCTGCAACATGCTTCTGTCTACCTTAATTTTAGCTTCTATTGCATGTGACACCACTTAACATTCAACGTATGCTGTTATTTGTCTGCCTAAGGTAGGCAAAAATGCAATAGATAAACAGCGCCTATATTAAAACCATAACCCTCTTTGCACTTTTTTTCTTTCCAGTCCGAAGTATGTACATTGATGGAATGCTAGAATCACTCTGCTACATATCCTGAAGTGAAAGCTTTTGAATGTAGGTCATGAGCAGTTGAGCTTTACACACTGGGATAAGGTATGTTGAGAATCCTGGTTTTTGGCATCCAAAAGTGATTTGTGTAAAAAATGGGTGTAACAGATGGCTGCTTGTGCAAAGCTTCAGAATGGTCAGATCAGGCAGTTCTCATGGCAACCACTGAACCAGCTCCAAGGGATTTGAGATCCGAGCAGCAATCATTTCAAACAGTCTGACTAGAAGTGTAAACGTAGTTACAGCGAGGTTGAAATGGCATGTAGTTCGATTTACATGCCTGAGATGATTTGAAAAAACGGGCCACCATTTTTAGATCCCTTCTGCCTGGGCCTCAATTGCTTTTTTGCTGCTGAGGACTTCTGTGTGGCCTGAATGCAATTGCTTTAATTAATAAGTACCAGGTCTTTCCTTCATTCATGAGAACGGATTTCTTTTCCAAATTGCTTTACTCAGGACCTTAAATAATTGAACTTTTGAAACAATTCAACAGCGAAGGTCTCTGCCTACCTTAAGAGATTATATATTTCACTACTTTCCATCTTAAAAGCATTCGACAAAAGTCTAGAAAGACAATCTACCAGGAGTTTATTGCTGTGAGTGTTGTGAAAAAAATTATCCCAATCTCCAGAATATTTGCTTTGTTCCAGGAATTGGCTTCAATTAGTTCCATTATGGGATTCAGGCTGAGGTCAAATTACCCTTCAACTTGCCAGGTCTCTGTAGACTGTTTTTTTACAGCAAAGCCAAGGCTCTGAGAACATTTGAGAGTGTTTTATGAGGAATGCAGGCATTCATATTCCTGGCTTATATCACAGAGTTATCTGGGTGAGCCACCATCATACTAACATATCCATAATGCAGACCACATTGAAGATCAATCCCATTCTCCATTACTTTGCATGGACTGACTTAGCTGCTGGTTTAGTTTTCAGTAAGGTAATGGACTACAAATAAAAATAGCACCTTCCCCAAAGATGAAATTAACTTTTACTTTTATTTAATGACAATATGTCGGCACAAACACAACATTGAGTCTTCCATCCATACCATGGTGTGAGAGAAGAACTATATCACCACGAATAAAATCCATCATGCAGGACGCGTAAATTTATTATAAGATCTTTCTGACATACAACACAACTCCTGCAAACCATCTGCTAACTCCTATGCTCTTTCATCTGTGTCTTTAGAAGGTTTCTTTTAAAAAAGTCACAAACTTATTTTGTTGGCTTTTATACAGTGTATTATAGTCCAACGGTTCAGCTGTGGGATGATACATATCTATACTTTGTGTAGCTAAAATTTAGTTATGGTTAGAACAGATTCACAAAATTGGAGTTAAACAATGGAACAAATTTTACCTTGTGATAGTGTAAACTATCACAATTTTTGATTCATTATTTTGCTTATTCAATAAATATTACAACTTGTAACTTAGAGAAATTACATAATTAGGTAACATAGATATATACACACTCATTTTATTTACAGGAAGCCTGTATACGTATATGTGTAATAACGTAGGAAACCTGACTGGAAAGGAACATCATTTATTATTGAACACCAAAATAGAGCATCAACTCATGGCATACATAGGTTAGTCCCAGCTGGGACGGGCAGTTCTGCATGGCCATCCTGAGTCTGCTTTTTTTTTCAATAAGTTATTTTCTTCTGTGATCTCTTTTGTCAATGTTTAATTTTTTTATTTAACCTATTTTCCCTAATCAACCTAGTCAGAGATGTTACTACACGCCTCTGAAGCAGGTGAGACTTGAACCCAGGCCTCCCGGTCTAGGAGTAGGGGTCCCTGCACCACAAGAGAGTCCTGGGTCTACTTTATAAAGGGCTCAGGTGCTGAGTTTCAGCTGGGCAGGGCCATTGCTTGTTACCAAGGGAACTCATACTCAGCAAGCTCTACAAGGAGACTAATTAGTGATTCCCCATGGGCACATTCCCTATTCTATCCTCTGCAAATTAGAGTTTATTCAAAATTTAGCTACGCTTATTCTAACTCGTACTAAAGTCTGAGGTTTTGCTGAGTCAAAATAGTTCCAGACCTTGGCCAAAATTGGCATCTGAGTCTTGATTCCAAAAGACCATTCCAAACTCAGCACCCAGCATTTTTACTGGGAGAGTGTTAGGGTCAGCTGTATTTCAGTTATCTCAGTTAGCTGGATGGCTGGCTTGTAATGCCAACAATTTCCAGTATCAGTTGAGGTTGCCATGAAGGACTGTCCTTCTCAACCTCCCTCCTCTTCTCAAGCGTGATAACCTTCAGGTTAAACCACCACCAGTCATCTTTCTCTCTCTCTCTTTTTAATTGAATTACGGTATTCAATCAGAGAATCCCTACATTGCAGAAAGAGGCCACTCAGCCCATTTAGTGTGCATTGATCCTCCCAACAGCATCCTACCCACTCCCCCTTCCTATCCCTATAACCCCTCTTTTACTGTGGCTATTCCACCTAGCCTGCACATCCCTGGACACTAAGGGATAATTTAGCATGGCCAATCCAACTAATCAGCACATCTTTGGACTGTGCAAGGAAACTGGAGCACCCTGCGGAAATCTGTGCAGACATGGGGAGAATGTGCAAACTCACACAGTTAGTCAGCCAAGGCTGGAATCAAATGTATGTCCCTGGTTCTTACCATTATGCCACCATGCTGCCCCTATAGGGTATGGTAAGACTATGATGACTTTAGCAATGTGCTTAAAGATCTGTTAAGTCATTTAAATCCTCTGCCATTTAAATTTTGAAGAGAAAGCCTGCTGAGCCTCTCAACTGAAATAAATTAGCACTTGAAATTTCAGTTGATGTGTGCTTAAGGATATTGTTATAAAATTGGAACTAATTAACTGTTTCCACAACCTATTGTTAATACAGTGAAGGAGTTTGATTGACTGCTGTAAATAGTTATGAGCGAGTTTAGCTGTCTTTAACATCAATGGGCTAGTTACGGAGTGAAGGGGTATGAGGGGTGAGGTCTAATTTTTGTTTAATTATTTTTATTGAAACTGGGACAAAGGCCCAGGGTACCAAGGGTTCTTTTTTAAGCAGACTGCCACAGTAGCTGTCACCTCCTCTGGCTGTCTCCCTATTGTTTCCTGGAGTGGAGGGTCTGACTCCAGTTAGTACCCGTTCCCTCCCTCTTCCAGAATGAACATCCAACCATTTGGGGGAATTTCTCCCAAGTCACGTTTGTCAAGTTGGAAAGTCTCCTGTTTCTGCACGCAGAATTTTGTTGAGCCATTTGGAGTCTTGTCTGGCAGCTGAAGAGCTGGCAAGAGGCCCATACTGCCTTTTCTCAGGAAGGTATGCCAAATTAGATGCCATTCTCGAGTGGCAAGAACTGTGACAGGCCTTCCTACGGGGCGGTAGGCTGACCCACAGAGAGGTAGTAGGAACTGCAGATGCTGGAGAATCTGAGATAACAAGGTGTAGAGCTGGATGAACACAGCAGGAAGGCTGACATTTCAGGCCTAGACCCTTCTTCAGAAAAAGCCTTCATTTTCTGAAGAAGGGTCTAGGCCCAAAATGTCAGCCTTCCTGCTCCTCTGATGCTGCTTGGCCTGCTGTGTTCATCCAGCTCTACACCTTGTTATCTCTGACCCACAGAGAGCACTGGTTGTCAGAGGCCTGCAAAACGTTTGTGCTCAGCAGCACCCCAGATGAGGCAATGGCACTGCCAGAGGGACAGGTACTAGAATGCCTGGTAAGAATTTCTGGGGCAGATGGAGATGGGGTCACAGGATGGAGCCTATGGAGAGAGAGGTGTAAGGTCGTTGGCAGCAAGGGCAACGTGGATGCCTCTTAGTGGCCCCATACTTTCCAATCTCTGGTTCTCGAAGGTGACAAGCTGACCATATGGCTTTTGGGTCAATCACAGTGCTAATGGGATAAGGCTTATACGTGATCATCAAACATCTAATTTAGGATCTTAACTGGCAGCAGGATGGAAAGCTTGACCATGAGCCTTCCCACTCAGAACTTCATTGTGGTGAAAGCGAAAAGGCAGTGAGGTTCTAGTAGACCAATCTTCCATCAAAGTAAATGTATTTCCTGCTTCACGGCTCACCATCAGTGAAAACAAAGCGTTCCGGCCTGTGTTCAATTCATGAGTTAAAGCTCAGCTCTTCCTTTCCACCCACTAATCCTGTGCTGCCAATCTTCATTACCTCCTGGTTAAGCAGAGCGTTGATTTTAAAATTCCTACTTGTGTTTTTAATCCCTTCCATGTCCCTGTCCTCTCAAACTCTGTAATATTCCCCAAATGTAAAACCCTCAAAGTTCTCTGTGATTATCTAACCCTGACCTCTTGTGCATCCCGCAATTTCATTGTTTCAGCACCAGGGCCATCAGCTGTAATTCTTGGAATTGACTCCCTAAATCTCTCTTACTCTAATTGTTTCTCTTTTAAGACACTCATTGAAATCCACCACATAGACCACACTTTTGGTCATCTTGCACGACATCATCTTATTGAATCTGTCTAATTTAGTTTCACAATGCTTCTGTGAAGTACTTGAAATGTATTTTTGTTAAAGAGCTATATAAATACAAGTAGTTGTTGTATATTGTGATAATATATATGTTGTTAAGAAGATTAATTATCTGAAAAATTACTTTATAAAATCATCGGCTGAATATGTGTGTGTTTGAAATTCCTTTCAAATGGAGGACACTGACGATAGCAGCAAAATGTTGCATTTGCAAAGAATACAAATTGCTTGAATGGAGACATTGATACTGCAATGCTTTCAGAGGGAAATCATATGACTGAATTTGTCAGAAAAAACTATACTGAATTTGAACTCCGAGAACCTACCATAAACAATAGTCTGTACCCACTTTGTCTTTCTCTGACATTACTCTCATCAATTTTAGAATTGAAAACACTCTGGAAGATCTCATTATCACAAGCGCAGGGTTCTTAAATGAGAAGTCTCATTCGATACCACTGTTGGTAGAAAAAGAGAACTGAACCAGTTGTTACTGATCTCTTGTGCCTAAAGCTTGTGTGGAAGGTGACTTCCACTGCAGGTCAGTACTTGAACAATCTGTAATTTTTCTTTTAGTTAAACTAATACTTGGCCATTGTACTTTTAAGATAACTTCTGCAGAGTTTGTTTGGTTTGCAATAGACTGGTTCTTTATTTGTTAACTTAAAGAACCTGGTTGACTTGTTTCTGATTTTGAGCCAAATGCAGTCAAATATATATTTGGTATTATTGCTTCCTTTTCAAATTTAAACTTTCTTGTAGTTAGTAGAGTAATAGGGCAAGGAAAGGAATCAGTCGCCCCACCTTCCTGTTTGGGTCATAACATTATCTATGTCATGTTTTCTATGGAGTCTGTTTCAAATTATGATATTGGACAATCACGATCAAAAAGGATTTATTAAAGTATGTCCACTGTGTTCATACAGAGTGATGGAGATAAATATAGAATAGGATTAAGTAATAAAGTTCAAGTTTTGTCAAGGTGAAATATTCAACAGCAAAGCATAAAATAGATATTCAAAAATACCATGGTAAAAATAAATTCAGGATACTGAGAAACAATTGCCTGGTTCTGACCCTTGAGGTGGAAATCACACGCATCCTCTAGATACAAACAGAATTTAAAGTCAGTTGGCCCACCTGCTCCACAGGAATCCCACCCTGTTCATCTCACTCTATCAGCATAACCTTCAATTCCTTTCATCCAGTTTTCTTTATCTAGCTTCCTCTGAAATGCATCTATGCTTTTGGTTCAAATTGTTCATTGTAATACCGAGTTTCACATTCTCACCACTCTCTAGGTAGAAAGGTTTCTCCTACATTACTTGATGGAATTTTTTGTGACTAGCTTTTTTGTTAATGATCTCTTGGCTTTCAATTTGCCAATGAGTGGGAACAAATTCTATTGGTCTACCCTGTCAAACTCTCATACATTTAAAGTCCTCTAATCATCTTCCTTCATCAGATTTTCCATTTCTAGACATTCAGGTTTTCCTACTAGCTATAACCTCTCAGTGCTTGTATAACTCCTGTAAATCTTTTCACATCTTCTCCATTGTTTCAAGATCCTATTTCAACAGGTTATTAAAATAATTAAAAATCTGGCCAAGTTCCATTGTTGATTATATTAACAGTGCCCTTGTTTCAAGGCTGTCATCCATATAGTTCATTGAGTATTAATGTTCGCTCACCTGACCGTAGACCTGATGTTACTACAAAGACTTGATGAAAAGCTACGCTTTTTACTTGATCATTTTAATGCTTGTAGCATGTAACATTTTCAGAGATTATATAAATACAGAAGTATTCATAGTTGTGTAATTTGTACATAATCTATTAGAAGCAGTTAAATGGACTAATAATATTCCTTGCTTTATACACGAATCATTTAGCATCCTTTACGGAAATTGTTAGTCATCCTTGAATTCTTGATCATGTTTTGAGAGCAACCTACAGTGTTGACAGCACAAAGACCGAATAGTGAAGCCTATCAGAAAGAAAAAGTATAGAACCACTAATCATGAAGTAGTGGATACGTTATCTAATAACATCCCATGTTAATTGAGAGGAGGGATCTAGTTTTGTTTAATTTCTGCATGTTCATTTTGAGGTTGTTTTCTGACTTTCTGCACTGAATGTATTTATTCTTTATTTTAAAAACATTCCAATGCTCACCCCTACCATCCTTCAGGATCTCGCACTCCTCCAATTTTAGCCTCTGCCTCAATTTCAATTTCTGTCACTCTATAAACCGGGGGCTGTGCTTTCCACTAAACTCTGGGATTCACTTCCTGTGAATCTTAGACAGCTGTTTGGACCAGTGTTTGTGAGGTTGATCAATTGCCAAATATGATTAGTCATTAGTGAGAAAGTGAAGCTTGTAGCTTAGGCTATACACAGAACATCTTTAGGTCTTACAGGGACAAGTCAAGGCAAAAATCAAGGAATTGCTCAACCAAGACATCACAGAACCAGTTTAAAATCAGTGGGTGAGCCCTGTTCTGCTCATCTCTAAATGAAATGGTGATATCAGACTGTGTGGATGTGTGAGATGTGAATGAAATGGTAATGAGAGAATGTCACCCAATTTCTAATGGGGCAAAATCTTTCAAGAGGCATCAACCACTGAGGTGCTTTTCAAATTAGACTTAGTGGGGATTCCAATAGCTGGAGCTTCACCCTAATTTAAAAAGCATTACAATTTTTGGCATACGTTGTGGAATTTACTGATACAAGTCATCAGTCCGCATGCCAGGTGTTTCCCCAGAGTAGTCTGTGACCTAAAAATGTGTGTAAGCTCATATGTAAACCCACTTAATTTTCATGTGTTTCAATTTAATATAAACAGCAGCACAACTTTATGCTTTTAAATAAGAAAAAAGGTTAATTACACAACTATTGCTGAAAAGTACTTAAGCAAAATACGGTAAAGGTATTACCGAAAATACAGATGTAACAATTTAAAGTAAGTAAACATAAAAATTATTTATGAAGATGGAAAAGAGAGCAGTTTCTAATATTATTGCAGGCTAGGCTAGTTTAAAGCTTCTCTTTCTGAAGTGAAGGGATTGAAAACTTGAAGTTACATTCAGAAGTTGCAATGGCTTCTGAGGTTGAATAATTGGAGGTTGATCCCACAGGTGGACTAATCAACAGGTCCTGGCAGTGAGTAGCAGCATCTTTCTTTCACTTTCATGGCACTGAAGTTTGTGGTTCTTGATTGTCTGGTTCGGCACAGCCATCGCTTTGCTTAGTTAGCTCTGATGCCTTCCTCTGTCTCCCTGTTGAGAAGGAGTTCCTGTTCCAAGAGCCTCTCTAATAGTGTTCAGTTAGTGTTTTCCTAAATGATATCTTTAACCATCTTTTATCACAATAAAATAAAATCACTGAAAATTTTGACTTTGATGAATCATTGTTTCATAACGCAAAGTCAACAATGCTTGAATTTCATGTGATGTCCCTCCTGCCTCCAGTTCAACACTATAGAAGCTTTGAGTATTCATACCTTTGGAGGGTTCAAAAATCCATCCTGGAATGCTTGAATTACTTAATGACATTTTGTGATTGATGCTTAAGATAACGTAATCTGATTGCTTTAGCTGCAACTGAATTGACAAGAGAAGTCACATGGTTTCCTGGAGTCATTTTGTAAGACTCCTTGTCTCCATGCAAAAACAGTTAGGCTTTCTTTACAAATATCTAATATTGTAACTTATGTATGTGGTACAAGATTGTTATTTAGCATTAGTACACCCAAGATTGACTAGCATAAATGCATTAGGTGATACAAAGGATCCCAGGAAAAGCCAATATCTCAGACAGCATATTTATTTTTTTCATGGATCCAAGAGAGAGAAACATATGAAATGGAGATTATCATTGTCTAGATTGCAGACATCATGACTTACAATTATTGCAGGTAAGGGCTTCCTGAGCATGAGAGGTAATGCTGATGGGATAAACTCACTAAAGGCAGATTCAATCCAGCCAAAGCAATAGTACATAGAAACATGTAAACTATAGAACATAAACAAAATGAAAAGTTTTCTGTGAGCTATAGATAGAGCTGTAGGATCTCTACAGTGTGCAAGCAGGCCATTCAGCCCATTGAGTCCAAATTGACTCTTCGAACAGCATCCCACCCAGACCCACCTCCCTACCCTATCCCCATAACACTGCATTTCCCATGGCTAATTCGTCTAGCTTGCACATCCTGGGACACTATGGGCAATTTAGTATGGCCGAACCAGCTAGCCTGCACATCTTTGGATCATGGGAGGAAATCAGGGCACCTGGACACATGAGAACATGCAAACTCCACACAGACAGTTGCCCAAGGGTCCCTGGCATTGTGAAGCAGCAGTGCTAGCCACTGAGCCACTGTGCTACTCCTATGGTAGATCCCAAACTTTGTTAGCCTGGCTGATCTGTTGCGGAAGCTGACCAGAAAGGATGAAGAGTTCAGATTTAATGAAGAACAGAGAGCCGTCTTGAAAGCCAGCTTGACAAGTTCCCAGAAACTGGTATATCTGGATCCAAATGCACTACCAAACTTCTCACAGATACTGGATCAGTAGCATTAGAAACATTGCTAGTTGAAATGGATGCTGAAGGCTGAAAAATCATTGCCTCTGTGAGTGGATGTCTCAGAAGTGTCAGGGCATATGAAAGATTCCATGCATACTTGTTTGGTATTGAATTTGAATTAGTCATGGATCACAAACAATTAGATATGACTTATTCTTCCAGATTCAAACTATGCATCAGAAAAGAAAGATGGATTTTGAGATTCCAGCAGCACAAGGCCAAGTTGGTTCACATTGCTGGAAAATAAATATTACTGACCACTGTCCTGACTACTGAGGGAGGATCAAACACACATAGAGTCATAGAGCTATACAGCACAAAGACAGACCCTTTGGTCCAACTCATCCATGACAACCAGATATCCTAAATTAATGTAGTCCCATTTGCCAGCATTTGGCCTATATCCCTCTAAACATTTCCTATTTATATACCCATCCAGATGCCTTTTAAATGTTGCAATTGTACCAGCCTCCATTACTTTCTCTGGCAGCTCATTCCATACATGTACCACCCTCTGTGTGAAAAAGTTGCCCCTTAGGTCCCGTTTAAATCTTTCCCTTCTCACCTTAAACCTATGCTCTCTAGTTTTGGACTCCTCCACCCAGGGGAAAAGGCATTGGTTATTCACCCTATCTATACCCCTCATGATTTTATAAACTTCAATAAGGTCACCCCTCAGCCTCCGATGTTCCTGGGAAAATAGGCCCAGCCTATTCAGCCTCTACCTGTAGCTCAAACCCTCCAACTCCAGCAACATCCTCTTTAAATCTTTTCTGAACCCTTTCAAGTTTCACAACGTCCTTCCTATAGCAGGGAGACCAGACCAGAACTGAACGCAGTATTCCAAAAGAGGCCTAACCAATGTCTGGTACAGCCACAACATGACCTCCCAACTCCTATACTGAATGCACTGACGAATAAAAGCATGCATACCGAGCATCTCCTTCACTACAATATCACTAGAGAAGGAAGTTGAGCCAGTTCCTATTGCATTCCGAGCAATGACAGTCAAAGCAATTGAAAGAGAATCAGACAAAAATCCAGAATTGGATGATAATGGAATGGGAATCTGAGCTGGACAGTGGGAGAGTAGCCCATTCAAAGCGAAGATTCAAATGTGTATATATGTAATACATGGGATGAACTGTGCACAATTGAGAGGTGTGTTCCCAGATGCAGCAGACTTGTAGTGTCACAAAATCTTAGGTCTAGACTGGTGATGCTAGCTCATGACAATCACTTGGGAGCGGTTGATACAAAACATATGGTGATCAGAGATGAAGAAAAATGTAGAGCAGTTTGTCAAACCATGCCATGAATGTCAACTTGTCAGCAGATACAATCTGTTAGAATTATTACACAGCAACTTGTTACCAGCTGGACCATGGACAATGTAGTAGTTAACATCTTAGGTTCACTTCCATTAGAAAAATCCATACTAGTGATGATTGACTTTTATATCAATTACTGTAAATATGCTGTAATGAAGTCTATCACAGCAGAGTGTATGCATTGACTGAAATGCTTGCAACACGCAGTCTACCAGTCACACTGTATTGAGACAATGGACACAATTCATTTTACAGTGCTTTGCAAATTAAATGCAAGTCATTAGTGTTCAAGATCAAAGCGTGACACTTAAATGGCCACCGGCAAATGGAGAAATGGAACAACGAAATCAATCCTTTGAGGAATAGATGAAGATCATTCAGGCTAAGCATAAAGATTGGAAGGAGGTATTGTTGTCAATTGTTATATATGGTCCTGAATACAGCAATTCAATACAACAGGAGAGACCCCAGGTGGGTAACTATTTAGATGCACAGTATGCACCTAAAGCTAGACCTAAGGGATATCATTGGTGATCAAGAGGTTTGACATTACGATGCTGAGAAAAAGGGTTCAGCAAAGTTCTACGCAATACTGCTGAGAAGGGAGGATCTGTGGAAGGTGGATATGCCATATTACCCCACGCTGTGCACTGTCATTGGCAAGAAGGGAAATAATGTGACCACGCAGTTGCCAGAAGAAGTACTATCTGATAGAAATTCTTCACGTGTCTAAAAGTATTATCATGACAGAGGCATGGCAGCAGATGAATCAGATGTAGGAGCTGAGGTGAAGCTAACTTCCAGTAATATAGAAGTCCGAGCTAGTGACGCTGATACCAACAGACAACTTGCTATCTCAGAGGAAAAAACATCAGTTCCAGAAGGAACAACAAATCTTCCTAATCCTTAAAATATGACCATGGTTCCTATACTGGAATAGACCAAGGTTTGAGAGGAGGCAAACCAAGACAATATGAAGATTTTACGTGACAGAATCTGAAATCAGAAATCATAGAACATAGAACATAGAACATTACAGCGCAGTACAGGCCCTTCGGCCCTCGATGTTGCGCCGACCTGTGAAACCAATCTGAAGCCCATCTAACCTAAACTATTCCATTATCATCCATCGGTTTGGAGGAATGAGTTGTGGCTTAAAGCAATGTGATTTTGAAGTTTGTTTTTGTGATATTTGAAAATATGTGGGAAAGCGATTGGATTGGATCATTGAGGAACATTACATTACCTATCAATAATTATCATAATGGATATCGCAGTTAAATAGATAAAGGGAAGTCAGAAACTCAGTTAATGCTAGTTGAACAAGCAGAAATAGTATTTCCAGAAAGTGAAATACTGTACAATATTAGATTCTGGCACATTGCACTTACCTGATATTTGTAATTGAAGAAATTAATTGATTCAGTGTTAGGAAGATAAAGTGCTTACCACCTTCCTAGAATTCTTATTTCTCATTGGAATGTATCTTTGCATCAAATGGAAGTAATGTTTTACATATATCGTTGGAAATGATTATATGCAAACTTTATGACTGAAAACAGTCATAGAATCCCAACAGTGTGGAAGCAGGCCATTCAGCCCATCAAGTCCACCCCAACCATCCAAAGAGTATCCCTCTAACCCTGAATTTCCCCTGGCTAACCCACCTAGCCTGCACATCCCTGGACACTATGGGCAATTTAGCATGGCCAATCCACCTAACCCGCACATTTTTGGACTGTGGGAGGAAACCAGAGGAAACCCATGCAGACACGGGGAAAATGTGCAAACTCCATACAGACATTTGCCCGAGGGTGGAATTGAACCTGGGTCCCTGGTGCTGTGAGGCAGCAGTGCTAACCACTGAGCCACAAAAGATAATCAACATTGCATTTCCGCAGGACATTTCATGTGAACATTTCATAAATGCCTTTGCCATACATGCGTACGTTATTTCAATGATCAATAAGTTCATTATGTTAAAAAGTCTTAATTAAGTCCCATTTGTGAAAGGAATCACTGCAAACCCTGTTTCATAAAGTGACATGGAAACAATGTTGTTCACTGTAAAACCACAGAAATGCTCCATTTTAATAAACTGACTTGGAGATCCTGAAGGTTAATGAGTCATGTTGCACATTTTCTAAACTGCAGCTTTATAAATATTGATCAAAAAAGTTCATATTTGAGGAAAAAGTACAAATGTTTTTGTAGATTTGTCAGGGAAATGGAGATTCCACTAGTCACTTACACTGCAAGGTTAAAACTCAAGTTTGAAATCCTGATCACAACTCTGTAAATTACAGCCAATTTTCTTTTTCAGAAATTTCAATAAAAACTCATGAAACTTATTAGATGTTTTAAAATTTTCATCTCTGGTTTGCTTTTGGTTTACTGAAAATACTAATCACAAGTCAAAGCAGAGGCCCTAATTACTCTCCCAGTTGAACATACAAGATGCTATCAGCACTACTTTGAAGAAGAGCAGGAGAGCTCTCCCCAGTGTGCCTAATCAACATTTATTCCCCACCAACATCTCTATAGTGCATCTGGTCATTTACCACTTTGCTGTTTGTGGGAGTTTGCTGTATGTAAATTGCGGCCACAGCTCTTATATTAACACACTTCAAAAGCACTTCACTAGATGTAAATCCTGAGGTCATAAAAGGCATTAAAGGTACAACGTTTCAAATCCGGCTGTCTGAAAAGCAGCTGCCTTGTATCAATTTCATTTGCTATTGAATAATTAAAATAACTTACCACGATAATTTGACAAGGTGCTGCACTGGCACAGAGGTGCTTTGGACTAGTCATCATTTTGTGTGTCGCACTTTTCTCATATTCCAAGTCATCTGAGTGGTCCTTGATCCAAATCAAGCCTGAACCACGTGATCTACTTAGAACAATTCAACCCAGCCCAATATTAATTTTTCAAACGGTATTTCCACACTATTATGCATTTATGTTCCTAATTTTAATCAAAAGAAACTTATTCAATCTTTGTCATGTGATTCTTATCAATTAAATTAAAGTTCTAATTTTTCGCTCTGAAAACTGGCAACATTTGAAATCCCACACTTGTTCTAATGTTGCCAGGTTTTACACACTTGTATGTAAACATGAGTTTTTAAAAAATTCTTTTCCTTTCATCTTATTCACCTGTGATAGTTTGATTTGATGGTGAAAGAACACTGGATGAATAGCCTGTAGGAATATAGGAAAAGGAGGTCATTCATTCCCTTGAGCATGTTTTGTCATTCAATTACATTATGTCCTTATCTATGTTTTAACTCCATCACCCGGTCTTAGTTCTGTAACTCTTAATGCCCTTACCCAAAAGAATCTAATGATCTCAGTTTTGAAATATTCATTTGAACCCCTTAGCCTCAGCAGCACTTTGGGGGAAGAGAACAGATTTCCACTCTCACTTGCGTGAAGGAGTCCTTCCAAGCATCACTTGTGAACAGCTTGGCATTGATTTTAAGGCTCTGTCCCCTTGTTCTAGACATTTTCAATTCAGGAAACAGCTTCACTCTATCTATCCTATCAACTCTATTCATCATCCTCAATACTCCACTTAAGTCATCCCGTAATGTTCTAGACACTGAGAGATCTGAGATTCTCACATCTCTCTGGTTAATACGATGCATCCAATACTTCAGATGCCTGGATGGTTCAGAGATTACAGACAACTGATAATCTTCACAATTGCCATTGTCTATTGCATGCTTTAAATATTTCACATAAAAATGTTTCATCATAGAGAAAGTGTCTGTCAAAATTACATCAAGAGGTGGGAGCCAGCCATGAGGACAGAACTAATTTTCTCTGGAAACTAAGAATTGACCTCATAGAGGAGAGAAAACTGCTTTAATTTTTGCAAAGTGGGGCAGGTGCATAATGATAAGACAGCCACTGATAAATCTAACAGGGAATTCAAGAGGAGTGGCATTCCTCTTGAATGGGATGGGGGAGTTGGTGGAATGTGAAACTCACCATCGCGGTGAATGGTTGAGGAGAATACCATAGATGCCTTTAAGGGGAAGCTACAAAAACACATAAGGCTAGATTTTACAGTCTGCTGCGGCTACTGCTGTAGGTAAAGTATTGTGGGGAGGGGAGATGGTCATGAAATGAATGGCTGCTCCATTTCCATAGGGTAGAGGTGAGATTTCAAGGTTGAGAAGTCCTACCTCAGATAAGTGCCAACAATTCAGCTGGCCAACAGCTCTATACCCTAATAGAATCATTCAGGTTGCAGACAACTGTTGCAACTACAGGCAAGCCATAATGGAGGTCACTACAGCATGGAGGCACAGTCAGCTTGGGCTCCGAGACAGAGCTATGCTGTCCCTCGCCCGATTCATCTTTGTGCTATTTTGGTGCCATGGGGAGTGACTGAAGGTTATCACAACTGTTGCAGCTTGTGACTGAATATTGACATGTAAGTACTCAGTGTCATTGCCAATTATTACATTGCTTTCTTATGAACATTGACCCAAAATGAAAAGATCCTCAGTGAGCTCCCAACACATTTTTTTAATCCATTTCTCAGACTAACTCAGGTAGCTCGGTAAGAGTAATAAATTTAATCAGACACATTTTTTCTAATTTTTTAAACCTTCTTTAAAAATGCATTATTAGACACTATAAGTCCTGAAAGAATCAAGCAGTTGTAAAAAGATGATCAGGTACATAGGGAAAACACATCAATATTACATTAAACATAAATAAAACTGACTTCAAATTAACAGGCATTGAAAGCTAATGAGCTAATATCTTCACAACTTTTAGAATGACATGAAATTTTCCAAAATATAACTTTTTAAAGTTATGCTTTGATCTTTGTGATCTATCAGTGTCAAAAGGTTGGGCACCAATATTCTAGACGGTGGTGGTCATTGGTTTCGTAGGCAATACACACTGCTGCTATAGTACATCAGCAGTGGAGGAAGTGAATCATTGTGGATACAATACAAATCAGGTAGATTGCTTAATACTGGATGGTGTCAAGTTTCTTGCGCAGTGTTCCAGAAACTGCCAACCTGTCATCCCAATGGAGGAAGCAGGTTCTTTCTATCTATGTTATCAATTCTATTCATCATCCTCAAAGCCTCATTACATCACCCCTTAATCTTCTGTAGATGTGGAGTTCTAAGATACACACCCAGGCAAGTACAATGCATTCCATTGTGGACAGGCTTTGGGGAGTCAGGAGGTGAGTTGCTGCATGATTTCCAGCCCCAGGCCTACTCTTGTAGCCATAGTATTTATTTGCCTGCTTATAGCTTCAATAGGTCCACATGCAGACAGTGTGCTGATGCCTCCACCACCCTCTGTAAAATTATATACAAGTGGGAGGGTGATTGGAAGGCCACACTACGCAATTTATGATCCCTGTCAATCTCAAACCCGGTAGAAGGCTAATCAAATTCATCCCTTGAGTGAGACAGTAATAGAAAATATGTTGATAAGGTGTAGTAAAGTTGGGTGTTGCTTTTATTTGAAAGTTGACAACTCCACTCTTCTGGAATCTGGAAACTACTCTCCAGCACCTACTCAGGTGTAATTTCAGCTTGTCTGTGGACAGTCAGCTTCTGCAAGCTGGTACTGCCCCTGCATCTCTCCAAGCCCTAAACTTTGCCCAGCTGCACCAAGCAAATGATGCTTGTGTACATCTTCCACTTCACTCTCAGTTGCACTGAATTATTAATTGCACACAGGCTTCTTGAGAGCACCACAAAGCTCCCAAAATTGTTCCTGAGCTTTAAGCTCAATGTTTAGCTTCACCTACTGGTTCTCAAATGTTTTCCTGGGGGTCTTAGCTGCTTGGAAGCTGTTACAGCAACACTTTTTCAGCAAGAAGCTTCTCCACGCTGCTAAGCACCTGACTGATGAGCAGCCCAAAGGTGGCAATGATCTCCTCAGTCTGACTCTATTTAATGCCTATAATTAATAGCTCAGTAACTTTTGAACTATTGTGATAACTTACTAAAAACCTTACAACCAGTCCTGCCATTGTTCCTAGGCAGGATTACACATAGGAACCATTGGGATAGTACGAGGAAAGAGGATGGTGGCATCAAGTCTACCAGATGAATCTCTCATCAAGATGAGCTGTGTTGAGGATTCATGTTGCTGAAAGCTTCATAACGTTCACCTAAATCAGACTACTAAACGAAGCATGGTTTACACCTTCAAGGAGAGTGATGGGAAGCTGGTGGGAGACACTCACCTTTTGCTGTCAAAGCTGATGCAGTCACCAGCAGTTTGTCTGATATCACATTACTGACTGAGCACCTAAGTTGTAGCATTGCACATACAAAATCTACAAAACCCTTCCCTATTCATCCATCAACTTCCACAACGTATGGCTACTTCAGTCATGTGGGAGAGGAATCAGGATGTGCTGACTAACCTAGATAGGGTCCCAATCCCGCAATAATTCCTCCATGGCCTTGCCTGTTGCCAGGTCTGTGGAGCCCTGTGGGTCCATAGCTCCCTGCGATTTCTGCACTCCTCCAATTCTAGCCGTTATACATTCCTGGTTTTTAATGTTGGGACATAGTGCTTCCAGTTGTGTAGACTGAGGCACTGAGTCCTGGTTACATGTATCTCTGGATGGTCCTCCTGGACAACCTGGTCTCTGTTTTGTATCACTGACATGTGCCGCAGCCCTGAAGGTTGGTATTGTCAGATCGCTGTGATTCTTTGGTGCCTTGGTTCTCATTATTCTTACAACAACAACAACAATTTGCCTTTATATGGCACCTTTAATGTGGTAAAACATCCCAAGGTGTTTCACAGGGACATTGTCGAACCCAGTTTGACACTGATCATTACAAAAAGATATTAGGACAAGTGAACGAGCGCTTGGTCAATAAGGTCATTTTTAAGAAGAATATTAAAGAAAGAAAGAGAGGCAAAGATATGAAGAGGTTTCAAAAGGGAACTTCAGAACTCAGAGCCTCAGTTGATGATATGCCCACCCCTGATGGATCAATTTGAACTGGGGATGTAGAAGGGGTCAGAATTGGTCATCACAGAAGTCTTGAGGGGGGGGAGGTTGTAGTTCTAGAGAAGGTTGGAGTGACAATGGAGGATGAGTGCAAAAGCTGGGGTGTGGACGCGGTTGGGAGTTCGAGGCTACAGAGTAATTAAAAAATAGAATGTTAAGAATCGAGGTGTTGTCAAACTTGGAGTCAATATAAGCCAGCCAACTTAGGTTTGGAGTTCATTG
Source organism: Rhincodon typus (assembly GCF_021869965.1). NCBI lineage: Eukaryota > Metazoa > Chordata > Chondrichthyes > Orectolobiformes > Rhincodontidae > Rhincodon > Rhincodon typus. Next base: position 25,159,333 of record NC_063334.1, read on the forward strand.
CACCTAAAACATGAAAGTGATTGAATAAATTATAATGAAATTATCAGAATAGATTAGTTTTAAGATATCCTGAAGAAAATGAAGCAAACACATCCCTGATCATAATTGGTAATGTAGCATAATGCAGCGAATTTGACCTTTACAAGGGTAGTGGGTCACAACAACTATAATCAATATTGTTTGCATCAGTTGGTTCCGTGACAATAATAATTCATTGAACAAGGTATGCATGCTTTCAGTCTTTCCAAGAAACTGTTACACAACTCTTAGATCACATCAGAACAAAGCTCCTTTCACTGCATTTTAATCAGTTAATTGATCTAACTCCCCTTGCCATCCTCTTCTCAAACCTTATTATATATTCAGGATTGAGAAAATCTGCGGAGGCAAACTCATTGGAACAAGCAGCCCCACTCCTGATTTCTAAAATGCTTTTTCTTTAACTACAGTGAGTTGAAGTGTCAATGTGAAGCTCAGTGTCCTAAAGGACTTTGATTGATGCACAAAAAAAATGACTGAGGTTATTTAGGCAATGTTTGTCTCTGCCCCTTGATCCAGCTCCTATATAGTAGTTACTCAATCTTAGGGGTACTGTAGGCAGTGGTGGAGGAAACCCAGTGATAAGCCCCAGAGCATCTGTCTTCTATCAAAGGGGCTTAACTATGCTAATGGGATACTTGGCTTTGTGAGCATGATTACTGCAGACACAAGCAAGAATCTCATGCTAAACCTTGACGAATCTCCGATTAGACCACCATACTATTTTGGGTACCACTCTATCAAAACCAGGTAAGATTCCCCATTTTGTTATGGCTCCAGATGGAATACCTCAAATTACTAAGTTCTCTAGTGAGGAGGGGTCAACTGTATCCCCTTGGTCATTTAACTGTCCCATAAGTTGGTTGCAACATGATTAATTTTAAAAAGTATCCCTTCCTTGTGGATACCTTTCTCCCATGCCCAGATGAAGTCATGTTGTAAAAGGAGTCAAGTTAAGCAGACTTCCATTAATTATCAGGAAGCATTTATTAATGACTATACGCAAGAAGAAATGGTAATGCAACACACATATGTAGAGATTAGAAATAAGTGGTGAGTCTTAAATTGTTCTTGAAAGACTGATAGTTGAAAGTGCCAGGTATTATAATGAATGTTACCAGTAGCATTGTTTTTTTTCTCGTGCACTCGTGCTATGTGGGCATCCCTGGCCAGCCAGCATTTATTGCTCATCCCCGGTTGCCCTTCAGAAGCTTTCTGGAGCTGCTGCAGTCCATGTGCTGTAGGTTGACCCACAATGCTTTGAAAGTGGGAATTCCAAAATTTTAAATCACCGACAGTGGAAAAAAATGGCAATATTTTTCCAAGTCAGGATGATGAGTGAGTTGGAGGAGAACTTGTATGTGGTGGTGTTTCCATGTATCTGTTGTCTTTGTCTTCCAAAAATGGAAGTGGTTGTGGGCTTGGAAGGTGCTTTCTCAGGATCTTTGGTGAATTTCTGCAGTGCATCTTGTAGATAGCACACAATGTTGTTACTGAATTTTGGTGGACTAGATACTTGTGCATGTGGTACCAATCAAGTGGACTACTTTGCCCTGGATGGTGTCAAGCTTCTTGAGAGTTGTTGGACCTTCACCCATCCAGGCAAGTGGGGAGTATTCCATCACACTCCTGACTTGTACCTTGTAGAACGTGGATAGGTTTGGGGAATCAGGAGGTAAGTTACTCATTGCATTATTCCTAGTTTCTGACCTGCTTTTGCAGCCACTGTATTTATGGGGCAAGCCTGGTTGAGTTTCTGGTCAACGGCAACCCTAAGTGTGTCGATAGTGGGAGATTCAGTGATGGTAACACCATTGAATGTCAAGGGACAGTAGTTACATTGTCTCTTATTGGAGATGGTCATTGCCATGCATTTGTGTGGCACAAGTGCTACTTGCCACTTGTCAGCCCAAGCCTGGATGTTGTCCAGCTCTTGTTACATTTGAACGTGGACTGCTTCAGTATCTGAGGAGGGATGAATTGTGCTGAATATTGTCCAATCATCAGCAAACATCCCCACTTCTGACCTTACATTGGAGGGAAGCAGCTAATGGCAATTTGGCCCAGGACACTACCTTGAGAAACACATGGAATGACTGACGTCCAACAACCACAACTGTCTTCTTACATGCCAGGTATGACTCCAACTAGCAGAAAGTTTGCCTGTTGATTCCCACTGATTCCAGTTTTGCTAAGGCACCTTGATGCCATACTTGGTTGAAAGCAGCTTTGATGTCAAGTGTTGTCACTTTCTCCTCACTGCTGGAATTTAGCTCTTTTGGTAAATGTTGGTAAATGAACAGAGATAGTAGGAACTGCTAATGCTGGAGAATCTGAGAAGTAGGGTCCAGACCCGAACATCAGCTTTCCTGCTCCTCTGATGCTGCCTAGCCTGCTGTGTTCATCCAGGGAATACCGAGGATCCTTGTGTTTGAGTTATGTATTCAGAACCATTCCCAGAGAACAGCATTTTTTAAACAAATTCATTCTTACTGTGACTTAATGAATGAATCGATTATTTTTGGTAAGATACGAAATGCATTTGTCTCACTATTACAAGCTCTATAATAAAGAAATAATGGCACAATCTATTTAATTTTTGAACTCAAAATCAAAGCAGTCACTGGAAGGACATTGATTTTCTTTTCCCTCTTGCAAACGTCTTCCTCCAAGTGTGAAAGCTGGCAGGCAAAGGTTCAAGTTAAACAAACAAAAAATCCATCCCAGCCAGCAGCTTTCTCCTTTGGTAATAACACCGCTTTTTTTTTCAATCTTTTGCATTGAAATAAATGTCCAGCCAAACTTGACTTCAACAGATAAACAAAGGAGTGATCAGTGAAACTAAATATGCAGTCAATCCATTCCTTGTTCCTTTAGTTAAATACAACTAATCTACTAATTGAGGTTGTTGACCTGCTGACCAAGCTGGCTTGTTTTTATTCAGATGTTTCGTCACCATGCTAGGTGACATTATCAGAGGAGCCTCCGATGAAGCAATGTTATTCTATTGAAGTATTGATTGATTGAAGTATAGGTGGAGAACCATGCCTCTAGGAATTCCCGTGCGTGTCTGAATGTACTGAGAGAGTTCATCATGCCGTTTTGCTGCTAGCTGAGAAAAATGGCACAATGAACTCTTCTTAATATCAGTACATTCAGACAATGAAGGCCATCAATTTAACTGAGACAATGTAACCATAGTAGCCCACACCAAACACAGACATGCACGGGAATTCCTAGAGGCATGCTTAAATCAACAAACGTATAGAATTGGACCCCATTTACAAACCCATACAGATCAAAACCGGAAATGACAGTACTCATCATAACGGGTCAGACAGTATAAATTCCAATCGGAGTAGAATAACATCGCTTCATCGGAGGCTCCACTGATAATGTCGCCTAGCATGGTGATGAAACGTCTGAACAAAAACAAGCCAGCTCGGCGAGCAAGTCAACAACTTCATCCACAATCCAAGCTACAGATCTTTGCCAAAACTTTAATCTACGAATTTTCTATCAGTGGTACAAAGCTAAATTTCTTCTACATCCCCGACTCATTGGTGGGGAGAGTCTCCTCAGGCTCAGATAGTTGTGCTCAAAATCTAGGCCAACACAATCAGCACAGTACTAAAGGAGTGTTGCACTCTTAAAATTGCTACATTTCAGTTCAGGTGTTAATCGAAGGACCTGACTGAGCTCTTGGTTGGATATATTTCAGATGAGAGAAGGGGAGTTAGCTTTGATGTCCTAGTCAATATTTATTCCTCAATCAACATCATTAGAACAGATGATATGGTTGCTTTGCAGTGGTGTTTCTGGGATCTTGCTGTGTTCAAAATGACTGCTCAGTTTCCTACATTTGCAACAGTGCGAACTCTCCAAAGTACTTATTTGGGTAGAAAGCATTCTGAGGTTATCAAAGGTTCCATAGAAATGCAAGTCCTTTTTTTTGATATTTCTGGATTAGTGTTAAAGAAATGCAAAAGAAAACATTTCAAAAAGGATTTTTTCTTGAGAAAATAAATGTTCTTTCATTGACCAGTAAATCCCAGTCTTCCTTATCTGCAAATTTCTCCATAGCGGCTTCAGGAATCTCCCAGCTTTGTTTACATGCTGGTCTATTCGTCCACATGTCCCACCACTTATTTAATCTCTCTCGACAGAAGTGGTTAACCACACATTTGAAATCAAAATTTCTGTGAAATTTTAACTGACTCCAAGATGGTCATGTAAATCTCGAGGAAATCAATTATATCATTATAGCCTTCAGTCTTGACCGGTTGTGAAATAGGATACATTTATGACTAAGACATTTCCGTACAACCTTGAATCCAGTTGTAATTCATGTTTGGTTCTAGATTTTTTTAAAAAGAATGGTGTTAACTGCTGATCTTTTGATCATGTCCATTGCAATGTCACTACTTGCAGCTCTTCAGTTTCGTTAGCGATACGTATGAGATGCTGCAATAGGAAGAATGAGAAGGCCACACACAGCTTGGTTAGTTTCTAAATTAGGGAGAGGAGCAAAGAGATCTACAGGTTCTTTCACATTAATCACTAAAATAAGTGACACCAGTTAAAAAGGCCATAGCAATACCAACCCAAGTATTGGGACTCAGTTATAGAGAGGTAGAATTGAAAAGCAGGGAAGCCATGCTAACATATGCATAGAATTTGTTTAGAAAAGACTTTCAATATTGTGCATAATTTTCACCTCCACCTTGTTAAAGGGAAATAGGATCATTGTAGAAAGCGCAAAAATGCTTCACAGGGATAATAATAGAACGTGGAGAAAATGTTTCAATTTTTGAGAAGACCAAAACTAGGGGCCATAAAGAAGGGTCTAGGCCCGAAACGTCAGCCTTCCTGCTCCTCTGATGCTGCTTGGCCTGCTGTGTTCATCCAGCTCTACACCTTGTTATCTCTGGCCATAAAGATAATGTTGTATAAATCCAATAGGAAATTCAGCAGAAACATCTTGAGCCAGAAAGTAATGAGAACTCATTACTACAAGAAGTGGCTGAGGTGGATAGCTAGATGTACAGTAATCAAAGGAACAATCTATAAACCAAAATATGTTTATAATGATACAGTTAAGGAGCTCAACAAAGCATTGAAAAGGTCAGACTCCATACGCTGATGTCATAGGCAGGACTTCAATCAACCCAAAGTTGACTCACACTGACTTGCTTACTCCAGAGCCACGGTGGATGTGTTAAATGAGTGCAGAGTGTACCTTCTGGACCTAACTTATGTGCTGTAGTCTTCGTGCAAATCTTACAGTAAGCAGTAAAATAAAAACAAAGAACTGTGGACATGGGAAATCCTGACAATGAGCAGACTCATTAAGGCCAGAGATGAACCATTAAGTTGTTTATATTCCACAATGAAAGAGATTTTAAATAGAAACAATGATAACAAGTCTCAGAGATAGCAGGAACTGCAGATGCTGGAGAATCTGAGATAACAAGGTGTAGAGCTGGATGAACACAACAGGTCAAGCAGCATCAGAGGAGCAGGAAGACTGACGTTTCGGGCCTAGACCCTTCTTCAGAAATGGGGGAGGGGAAGGGGCTTCTGAAATAAATAGGGAGAGAGGGAGAGGCGGATAGAAGATGGATACAGGAGAAGATAGGTGGAGAGGAGACAGACAGGTCAAAGAGGCGGGGATGGAGCCAGTAAAGGTGAGTGTAGGTGGGGAGGTAGGGAGGAGATAGGTCTGTCCAGGGAGGACGGACAGATCAAGGGGATGGGATGAGGTTAGTAGGTAGGAGATGGG
>NC_063334.1:25165553-25394950 GCF_021869965.1 Rhincodon typus
CCCCCATCTCCTACCTACTAACCTCATCCCGCCCCCTTGACCTGTCCATCCTCCCTGGACTGACCTATCTCCTCCCTACCTCCCCACCTACACTCACCTTTACTGGCTCCATCCCCTCCTCTTTGACCTGTCTGTCTCCTCTCCACCCATCTTCTCCTCTATCCATCTTCTATCCGCCTCCCCCTCTCTCACTATTTATTTCAGGAGCCCCTTCCCCTCCCCCATTTCTGAAGAAGGGTCTGGGCCCGAAACGTCAGCCTTCCTGCTCCTCTGATACTGCTTGGCCTGCTGTGTTCATCCAGCTCTACACCTTGTGAACTGAACAGAACAAGGTTTCTGTTTAGCCTGACTGACTATACTCTTAGGCAACACCCAAACCCTTACTTATCTCTCTCAATAGATCATACCTAACATGTGACATCACAGTGTGGAGCTGGAGGAACACAGCAGGCCAGACAGCATCAGAGAAGCAGGAAAGTTGACGTTTCGGGTCGGGACACTTCTTCAGAAAAATTTTTTTCTGTCTCTGAAGAAGGGTCACAACCTGAAACGTCAACTTTCCAGCTCCTCTGATGCTGCCTGGCCTGCTGTGTTCCTCCAGCCCCACACTGTTGTCTCTGACTCTAGCATCTGCTGTTCTTGCTATCTTTGAGTGATTTATACCTAAGATGAGAGTTATTCCTTGTTTTCTATTGCACAGGCAGCTAGGCACTTGATTTCTGATCCCTCCTTCTATCACATTGTTAGTCAGACATGTACTACTGTGCATCTGCCCTCGATCACCTCTATACCCTCCTCGCCCACGCCCCACTTTCTTTGAAACTGTCCGAACAGGTAGATACATTCCAATTAGGATTGTAAGTGGGATTCTCTAGGAATTGAAAATTAGTGTCCAGGACACTGACCACAAGAAAACCCAGGAAATTCTTTAAAACAATTCTGTTAAAACAATAGTTATTTGAAAAAGATTGTTTAACTATTAAGAATCATTCAATTGAGTCCTAATTGTGTTGAGCTTTATTGGAGGGATTCCCATTGTGAAACCTGGTGTTTTCTCACTGTAACTTCCCAAACTCACCTCGTTAATTACCTGCCCTGCTCCTACAGCATCTATCACATCTGATTCCAGCTCCATCTCTGCATACACCATTCCCAGAAAAGCTGCCACTCAGCTTATATCTGTCAAAAGACTGGCAAACCCTTTTTGTGGCATTTTTAAAAAGTCATCATGCACTGGGCATTCATGCAGCATGGAAACATACCCTTCGGTCCAACTAGTCCATGCTGACCATGTTCCCAAACTAAACTAGTCTCCCTTGTCTGTGTTTGGCCCACATCCCTCCAAACCATTCTTATTCATGTAGTTATCCAAATGTCTTTTCAATGTTCTAATCATACCTGCATCCACGACTTCTTCTGGCAGTTCATTCCACACATGAACTACTCTTTGTGTAAAAAAAGTTGCCCTACATGTCCTTTTTAAAACTTTCTCCTCTCACCTTAAAAATATGTCCCACCAGTTTGAAGCCCCCCACCGTAGAGAGAAGATCCTTGCTATTCACCTTATCTATGCCCCTATGCCAGAATGTTATCAGGGCCTATAAACTTTGCAGTATCCAATGTCTCCAACTGTTTCTTGGTATCATGTGGAATGAATCAATTTGGCTGAAGCCTGGTATCTATAATGCTGGAGACCACACAATGAGGCTGAAATGGATCATCCACTTGGCACTTCTTGGCTGAATATTGCTGCAATTGCTTCAGCCTTATCTTTTCCAATGATGTGTTGGTCTCTTCCATCATTGAAGATGGAGATTGCAGTGACTGTAATGAGGTTGGCCAGGTGGACCTCATAGAATATGAGTTCCTTGACTGGGGCTGTTAACATGGTTCAATCGGGGAGGCCTGGCTGACAGATATAAGCAGGAGTGTTAGAGGTTCTGTTCACTCTGAGGAAGCCGAACCAGTGTTAAGTATTATGCATGTGTAAATAAAGGATGGCTTGGTGATGGGATACCAGTCTCTGTGGAGTTACTTCAGGGTTATTTATGGAGCCTCCTCCTCCAATGAGTTATTTAATTGTCCAACACCACTCACGACTGGATGTGGCAGGACTGCTTAGATCTGATCCGTTGGTTGTGGGATTGCTTAGCTCTATCATTTGCTGCTCATGCTGTTCGGCATGCATGTAGTTCTGTTTGGTAGCTTCACCAGGTTGGCACCTCAATTTTAGGTATGCCTGATGCTGCTCCTGACATGCCCTCCTGCACTCTCCATTGAACCAGGGTTGGTCCCCGACTTGATGGTAATGCTGAGTGGGGAATATGCCCAGTCGTAAGGTTGCAGGTTGTGCTGGAGTACAATTTTGCTACTGCTGATGGCCCACAGCGCCCCGTGAATGCCCAGTCTGGAGTTGCTAGATCTGTTTGTAATCTGCTCCCTTCGCATGGTGATTGTGCCACACAACACGATGGATAATATTCTCTATGTGAAGGCAGGACTTTATCTCCGCAAGGATTGTGCAGTGGTCCCTCTTATCAATTCTGTCATGGACAAAGCATTTGACAAAGTATTTAACGGCTGAGAACAAGTTACTGTATTCTGCCTGGAACTGAGCGGGTCCCTGGTCTCTGGCTGTCCTCTCAGTGAAGAGTCCCGGAGCATTCCTACCCTGACCAACTGCGGAAATGTGTCAGATTGTGCTCCCAAATATAATCTAGAAAAGTGCCCACCAGTGTGAAAGTGTGAGTTTGTGTAGGATGTAGTTGAAAGCCTAATTAATGCATTCTCTGAGAGTTTAATGGCCTCCTCCTCAGAGGTAGAGGTGGAATGTGCGGCCTTCAGTGCAAGTTTCTTTGTGAAGCCTTACAGGTGCTGCCTGTACTGGGTCAGTTGCCCACGAAGATGATGGATAAAGGAAAGATGACACCATGTTTCTCCAGTAGAGACCTGAATATCCTGGTCGAGGAGATGGTACAAAGGTGAAGAGTCCTCTTCCCAGAGGACTGGCAAAGGATGTAATGCTACCAGCCTGGTGTCATGCTGCCACCTGGTCAGTGCCATATCCACAGTGCAGAGAAATGGCCAGCAGTGACATAAGAAGGTCAATGACCTTCTCCACTCTGCAAAGGTAAGTGCCACTCTCTTCTCTCGGACACCGCACAATCATTCAATCTGCCCACATCCCACCTAGGCTCATGCTGTATACTACTCTTACTGTTCACTGCAACATCTTCTCTTACCCCTGCTCTCCCATCCCAAACCCCCATACCACAAACTGTCCTCACCCCATCAGAGCACCTCAACACTTTTCGACAACCCATACCAGAACCAACAGTCCTGCCACCCATTAAAACCTGACTTAATTCCTCCTTTATCTCATTCCAGGAGAAAACAGTCCATAAGAGGACAGAGAGAGCCCTTACGGGGGGAGGCATGCCCAACATGAGGCTCCTCACTCTGTACAAGGAAACGGACCTGGCCCTTGCGAAGGAAGACCAGACCTGCTCCTGCAGGGATGCCAAGACATCCATGCCATGTTAACTGACTAAGTACCACTCTTCATTCCACTGCAACTGTCATATTAGCTCCGTGCATAATGCTATTTCTTTCTTGTGTCTTCCAGGTACACCAGAAACTTCAGTCACCTCCATGGAGGAATGGTCAGCTCACCCAGAAGCCACCTCCCGGAACTTGAAGGCAGGAGTACGAAGGTCTCAGAGGAAACATCAGCAAAGCTACCGCCTGGACCCTTCACCAGCCTGGATTCTGACACCTTAAAGTATGGGACAACAACCTGGCTGGCTTTCCACCTCAGCCAACCCCCCCACCCCCCAAATGTGACATCTCCGTAGCTGGCCATGCAAGAAATACCCCAGACTGCTGGAACTCTGAGGACCATGGAGACCAGGCACCTGCTCAACCCAAGGCAGCAGAGGAGTCAGTCGTATTTTGTCCACAGGAACAGTAGAGGCAGACACGGATCTGAGATGCAGTCCACTTCATTGCCCAGAAGCTATAGCAATGAGCTAGTTATGTGACCATGTGGCTGTCTCCATGAACAGGTTGGAGAGACAGATTCACCTTGCTTCGGGCTGCTGGAGAGGTGCAGACTCCTGCACTCCATTGTCCCAGCCATTAGTCCTCAGTACCGAAGGCATGGTGATAGGGGGCTGGGGAACCTAGTATACACTGTGTGTGCCCCTTCCTCACAAGGAGGCAAGGTGATGCCAGGAGGCACCCAGTCAGAGGGGGATTATCCCTCCTCGGGATTCTTTAGAGATGGCCAGGCCTCCCACCATCACCCTGCCTGACTCCATCCATGCCCTGAAGTTTCAAGCTGATCTGGATGCATCACACATAATATGGCAACTACACTGCCTAAGACTGCAAGAAACTGCACAGAATTGTGAATACAGACCAGTCCATCACACAAAGCAGCCTTCTATCCATTGACTGCATCTATACTTCCTGTTGCCTCGGGAAAGCAACCAACATAATCAAAGACCCCTTCCTCCCCAGTTGTACTCTCTTCCACCCTCTTCCATCAGGCAGAAGATATAAAAATTTGAATTCACATACAAACAGGTTCAAGAATACTTTCTTCCCCGCTGTTATCAGACTTTTGAATGGACTTCTTAAATGTTAATTCTGATCTCTCTCTGCACCTTCTTTACAGCTGTAACACTATTCTGCACTCTGTTCAGTTACCCTGATGCACTTTGTACGGTATGATCTGCCTTTACAGTGTGGAAAACAATACTTTTCATTGTATCTCAGTACATGTGACAACAATAAATCAAACTCATCAAACTTTACAAGCTCTGCTTGAGCCAGCATAGGAGACTGATTGGTTTTTTTCTGTGCTGAATGATTCTGTGATGTTATGAAAATTAGGCAGAAGCTGAGCACAGAACTCGCCGCATAGATATTTTTAATCAACCCGTTCAGACATGTGAGAACACCTTCTGGATCAGGAAGAATCATTCCCATCCAATGTTGCATGAGTGGGGTGGTAGTGTCCCTACTCTGAGCCAGAAGGCCAGAGTTCAAGTCCCCCTTCTCTGAAGGTCTGTAATAATATTGCTGAACAGGTTGATTAAAGAATATCTAAATGTGTGGAGCTGTAAATAATGCTGATGTGTCATTCAAAGAACACAGGAACAGGAGCCCTGACATTGTTAGCTTGAGTGACAGATGGAAAGCCTGCACTCTATTATCTGCATAGCAGGCTAACCAGTGCAATGGTTACAACTAGCCTGATTGAGTGTCAACCATGCTGGCGAATGGAATTAAATCCCTCAATTTGCACCAGGGAGAGGGAAACAGCAGTTTACGTGGAGAAATTGCTGTAAAATGCAGTCACCCAGAGTTTGCGAGAAATGTTTTGATGCCCCAGTATTGGAAATGGTGACATTGAAAAGAAAAGTAGGTGACAGGGAAGCAAGTTCCATATGGAACTAACGGGCACCTTGCTGAGAGGTATCTGAGCCAGCAGGATTCAAAACAAAGAGCAGACAGGATCGATGTAGCCTCCACAACCCAGAGCACTGGGAAAGATATGAGGAGGAAACAGGCTGACTTCAAGGCAGCAGCTTTGATTCAGTTTATAAAGCCAAAGTACATAATGTGCTTTTGGAATTTACAATACTCTTTATGCTGAATTATCAGACTCAATATTAAAATTTTATTCTGCCTGGTTGCTGTCAGCTGTAGCTCTGTGGTTAACCCTCTTGCCTCTGAGTCAGAACTCAGAAGGCGAGGTTCAAGGTCCAGTTGAGAAACGCTTAACACACAGTCCAGGCTGAATCCCCTGTAGGAGTGCTGCACTGTTGGCAATGCTTTTCTTAGGGTGAGATACTACCCATGACCCCAATTGCTCTCTAATGTGGATACATGAGATCCCACAGCCACTATAAGGGGAAGGAATTCCTCCTGTTACCCTGCTCAATCCCTTAATGAACATTATTAAAAAACAGAAAATCAGTCATTTATCGGTCATTAGATAACACAGTGTGGAGCTGGAGGAGCACAGCAGGCCAGGCAGCATCAGAGGAGCAGGAAAGTTGACATTTCAGGTCAGGACCCTTCTTTAAAAATGGGGGAGGGCGAAGGGAGCTCAGAAATAAGAGAGAGGAGGGATGGGGCTGGGGAAGGTAGGTGGGATGGTGTTAGGTGAGTGCAGGTCGGCAGTGGTAGCAATTGGTCAGTGAGGCGGGAGGAGTGGATTACTGGAAGAGAAGATGGACAGGTTGTGCCAGGTCAAGGAAGCAGGGATGAGAGGCATTGTTGGTCATAGGATGAAGCCGGGGGTGGGGAGATTTTGAAACTGGTAAAGTCCACATTGAGACCATTGGGTTGTCGGCTCCCAAGACGGAATATGAGGTGCTGCTCCTCCAGTTTCCGGGTGGCGTCATTGTGACACTGGAGGAGACCCAGGATGGACATGTCACCCAGGGAGTGGGAGGGGGAGTTGAAATGGTTCACGACCGGAAGGTGTTGTCACTTGTCGTGTACAGAGCATAGGTACTCTACAAAGCAGTCTCCGAACCTCCGCTTGGTCTCACCAATGTAGAGGAGGCCACATCGGGAGCAGCGGATGCAATAGACCACATTGGTAGATGTGCAGGTGAACCTCTGTCTGATGTGAAAGGTTTTTTTGGTTTGACGTCCAATCCCTGCACACTTGCATTCCCCACATGGATGGCCTAAAAGCCCTCCGCTTCTTCCTCTCCCGCAAACCCAACCAGTTCCCCCTCCACCGACACCCCATCCGCTTAACTGAACTTGTCCTTACCCTTAACAACGTCTCCTTCGCTCCTTCCACTTCCTCCAGACTAAGAGGTGGCCATGGGAACCCACATGGGCCCAAGCTATGCCTGCCTCTTTGTGGGATACATGAAACAGTCCCTGTTCCGCTGCTAAACTGGCACTATCCCCCACCTCTTCCTCTGCTACATCGATGACTGTATCAGTGCTGCTTCATGCTCCCACGAGGAGATTGAACAGTTCATCGTCTTTACTAACACCTTTCACCCCTACTTCAAATTCACCTGGACTATCTCTGATACCTCTCTCTCATTCCTGGACCTTGCTGCCTCCATCTCAAGTGACCACCTTGAAACTGATATCTATTTCAAGCCCACTGACTCCCACAGCTACCTAGACTATACCTCCTCTCATCCACCTTCCTGCAAGAATGCAATCCCCTACTCCCAATTACTCCACCTCCGCCACGTCTGGTCCCAAGACAGGGCATTCCATTCCCGAACACCCCAGATGTCCTCTTACTTCAAGGAGCGCAACTTCCCCCCTTCAGTTGTCGAAAAACACCCTCGACCACATCTCTTGCGTTTCCCACACCTCAGCCCTCACACTCCCTCCCCGTAATAAAAACAAAGACAGAATTCCCCTTGTGCTCACGTATCACCTGATTAACCTTCGGATTCAACGCATCATTCTCCGCCACTTCCGCCACCTGCAATCCGACCCCACAACCAAAGAGATATTTCCCTCCCCACCCCTATCTGCCTTCCGTAGGGACCACTCTCTCTGTGACTCCCTTGTCCGCTCCACACTCCCCACTAGCCCCACCACGCCCGGCACTTTTCCCTGCAACCACAGGAAGTGCTACACCTGCCCCAAAACCTCCCCCCTCACCTCCATCCAAGGAACCAAAAAAACCTTTCACATCAAACAGAGGTTCACCTGCACATCCGTCAATGTGGTCTACTGCATCCGCTGTTCCCGATGTGGCCTCCTCTACATCGGTGAGACCAAGCAGAGGCTCGGAGACCGCTTCGTAGAGCACCTGCGCTCTGTTCGTGACAAATGACAACATCTTCCAGTTGTGAACCATTTCAACTCCCCCTCCCACTCCCTGGGCGATATGTCCATCCTGGGCCTCCTCCCGTGTCACAATGACGCCACCCGGAAACTGGAGGAGCAGCACCTCATATTCCGTCTTGGGACCTACAGCCCAATGGTCTCAATGTGGACTTTACCAGTTTCAAAATCTCCCCACCCCTGGCCTCATCCCATGACCAACCCTCCCTCTCATCCCTGCCTCCTTGACCTGACACAACCTGTCCATTTTCTCTCCCACCTATCCACTCCTCCCACCTCACTGACCAATCCCCACCACTGCCAACTTGCATTCACCTATCACCATCCCACCCGCCTTCCCCAGCCCCACCCCTCCTCTCTCTTATTTCTGAGCTCCCTTCGCCTTCCCCCATTTTTAAAGAAGGGTCCTGACCTGAAATGTCAACTTTCCTGCTCCTCTGATGCTGTCTGGCCTGCTGTGCTCCTCCAGCTCCACACTGTATTATCTCTGATTCTAGCATCAGCAGTTCTTATTGAATGATTTATCAGTCATTGCTGTTTGTGCAAGTTTGCCATGTACATTTTGATTGCCCTATTTTCGACTGCCCACACTTCAAATGATTACAATGATAACTTTGGGGTTAGCCTGTGGTTGCAAAGATTTTTTGTAATTCAGTCTCGTTGAGGTCAAGATCAACATGTTGCTTGCACTAACTTTTGTTGATTTATGTGATCCCAAATTCTTTTTCTACTTCCAACAGTGCTGCACTCCCTTAGTACTGCACCAGGAGCATCAACCTAGATTTTTATTTTTGTGTGTAAGTGCCTGGAGTGGGATTGAGTGCACAACCTCTGGTCTGAAAAAAAATGCTTCCGGCTATTGAGCTGCAGCTAACATCATTAGCAGGAGAAAATGTGCAACAGAGGGTATTTATCTGCCTATCAGATGCCTGAGATAGATTGGGAGGCAACTTAAGTTGGTTTGTTGGCACAAATAAAAGAAATCGGAGAGACCTTCCTCAGGCTCTGTGATATCCTTAACAGGATGATTGATTTGAGCCATGAGAAACTCTTTACTTAATTTCAAGAATTTATTTGTCAATAGTTGACGTACTAGTTGATGTCACAAGGTAAGTGGCATAGGTGTACTTAAGGATAAGCTAGATAAGCACATGGTGGGAATAGAGGGTACTCTAATAGCAATAAAATGTAGCAGGGTGGTAGAAAGTTTATGTAGAGTATAAACATAGCATAGGCAGTTGACCTGAATGGTCTCTTTCTATGCTATAAATATTATATATCGTACACCTTTGGCATATCTCTTTGGAAGCAAAGTACACCACAGCCAAAGAAAATGGGAAAAGCCATTATAAAGAAGGAACTGTCAGATTTGGAAGCCTCGATTTTCTGGTCTCAGCAATTCAGCCTCACTGGGACCAAAATCAATTGCTCATTATATTTACTTTAACTGCTTTAATCCTCTCCATCTGTAGTAATGTCTCCCTTTATTTCTTCATACTCATACTAGGCCTATCCCTAATGAAGGTGGATGAGTTTCAGATACCGGGGATCTCATTGAATGACAGAATAGACTTGAAGGGCTGAAAGGCCTGCTTATTTACACTATGCAGATACCTTGGCAATGATAACCTTCATGACGTGTTTCTCCAAGTTATGATTGTGGTAATGATGTGAGTGAGGGAAGAGGACAGATGTGCTTGATCTGAATGGTGAGAATATTGGCCATTGTTTTCCTTCATGTGTAATTGTATTCATGTGTTCTTCTAGATGTTCATCACCCCTCCGTCTTTGGCCACAACCTCCTGTGCTTAACTATCCATTTTAATCTGCTGATCTAAAATATCACCATCAGTGTTCCTATTCATTGCAGCTGCTTTGCTTCCTCACCTTTCTGCCATAAGGTTTCTTTTTTGAAGTCTCATACCTTGAATGTATCTCTAATCCAGTTCCACATCCTGATTATTTCAGTCCATTTCTACTACCTGCCTCAAGCAAGTTCTTCTGATTCTTTAACTCTGTTTACTGACAACACCTCCTTCTATTTTATATCCTTCTATCCTTCATAACTTGATTTATTCAGGAACAGTGGGGTTCACTGACAAGAACAAAGGGCCTGTTTCCACTGTAGGGATTCTATGATTCTATGATTCTATCCTTGACTGCCCTTTGAATGACAAGCTAGCTATTTCAGAGGCCAGAGTCAACAACATCACAGTGGTTCAGCAGTTGCATTCTTGCCTAACTAGGTAAGGATTGCAGATTGCCTTCCCTAAAGTGCATCAGTGAACCAGATGGGAATTTTCTTACAATAATCCAGTAGGTTTGTGGTCAATATTATTAATATAAACTTTTTTTATTCTAGATGTATTTATTTAACTGAACTTTGCCAGAGGGATTTGATTTCATGTTATCAGATCTGACTGTCGGACTTCGGGATTTATGAAGCCATTAGTATAATCATAGAATCCCTACATTGTGGAAGCAGGCCATTTGGCTCACCGGGTCCAGACTAACCCTCCAAAGAGCATCCCACCCAGACCCACCCCATCCCTGTAACACTGCATTTCCCTGTGGCTAATCCACCTAACCTGCACAACTTTGGACTGTGGGAGGAAACCCATGCACACATAGGGAAAATGTCCAAACAGATATTCGCTCAAGGCTGGAATCGAGCCCAGGATCCTGGCGCTGTGAGGCAGCCGTGCTAACTATGCTGCCCCATACAATATAACACTGGCAAACCATACCTAATTGTTACCTATTGTACAGGTTTAACAAAAGGTTGTGGTAAAAGTTGTATAAAGTACCAGGGTTCAGCCTCAACTGGACAATTGCATCTAGCTCAAGCATTACACTTTAGGAAGGATGCAAAGGCTTGAGGGAGGGAGCCAAAAGGGATGGGCAGCCAATGGAAGTTCAATTTAATGACCTATCAGGGCTTATTGCCGGAGGCTGACTGCTATATCCCAGTCACTCTGAGGCATCAACATCAGGCTAGCTGCCTGAAGGTGGCCTCCTAGGGCCATATTAGAACATAGAACAGTACAGCACAATTCAGGCCCTTTGGCCCACGATGTTGCGCCGAACTTTTATCCTAAATCCATATTGGAGCAATGGGCCTAGGCAGGTTTCAAGGCTGTAGCTCTCTGCCTTCCTTGTCACAGATACAGTCTCCGGCTGCCCTGAGGAGGAGCATCCCCCCTCAATGCTGCTCATATTGGTCCTTCAGTTTACAAGAAGGAATTTGATTTTTCTTCAGGCTAAAGGGATCAAAGGGAGAAAGTGGGTACAGGGCAATGAACTGGATGATCATGATGATCTTATTCTATGATGGAACAGGCTCAAAGAGTCAAATGGTTTCGTTATGCTCCTATTTTCTATGTTTCCATGTTTCTATGAGCATTTATTTTAAAAGTCTATTGCATTACTAGCTGTGAAACATTGCACAACAGAGCTGTGCTACATTCACAGCACAATTTTAAAAATGTAAATAGACTAACTGGCTAGGAGGAGATCTTGGTTCCCAATAAGAGGGGTTGAGCACCTCTAGGATTTGGAAGCAGCAAAGGCATTTTGGTATGTGCTGCTGCATTCTTGTCAAATCGAGCAGGCGCCTCCTGGGACAGCCATGGAGGTGAAACAAGATGGGCAACAGCCTCATGTGACAAAGGAAGTAGTAAGGCTTGTGCCATACCTATGTGATGTCAAGTATCTGTTCCAAAGGCAAGACCCACAAAAATCTATTTGGGCCTGTGACAAACTGGAGAGCAGTGTACCAAAGCCATTTCAGCTTGCTGGAGAATGTCTTTACTAAACTCCTCAGGAATATGAATGAGATTTTAATTGGCAGAAGGTACATTTCTCCTTCTGACCCGACTTCCCTCCAACACCAAGCCCCTCACCAACGTGCAGCCCTTTGAAAATCCAGGCCATAGTGTCTTGTGAGGTATTATTTTCTTTCATTTCACCTTGGCACTGTTTTCATTGCAACCTTCATAAACTGGGCACAGGCAGAAATGTCCAATCAAAGGATTTTGAAACTAATAAATAGACAGTACATTTGTTTAAAGGATGGATTGAAATTGCACGAATAAAAAATACATTAATGCAAAATTCCTTTGTTTACTTTAATCAGTTTAATATTGAACAGAGGAATTCCATATATTAGCATAGTTTTAATCCCGAGTGTTAGGCTATTAGTTAGAGCATTCACTGGAACATTGATTAAAGCCAGTTTCTTATGGTTAAATCCTGTAGGAACTGCATGATATACAGCATGAAGCAGCATCAATTACCGCATCATTTGGGCTCAGTGAGCAATAAATGGGGACAAGGTTTTGCATTAAATTTAATTGCTGCAAAATCTTGCAAAGCTATCCAGATATGTACTCATCAGCGAAATGTGATTATTTTTAGGAAAAGATCATTATTTTTGTGTAAAAGTAACTCTAACCTCAGGCAGGCAGATCAGATACTCCTCACAACAACTTGTATTTATACAGCATCTTTAATGTGATAAAACGTGCCAGTGCACACACCACAGTAGTGTTACTGGGGGGAAAAATGACGCCAATCAAAGAGGGAGATGTTAGGACAGTGACGAAAGAGGTAGGTTTTAAGGGGCATCTTAAAGGATATGAGAAAGGTAAAGAGACAGAGAATGGAATCCCAAATATTAAGACCTCAGAAACTGAAAGAACAGCCATCCATGAGACAACTATGAAAATAGGTTTGCTAGAGAGACCTGAATGAGAGGAGCATAGAGAGCTTAGAACAGTGTAGGGCTGAAGGGGTTTATAGATATTGAGTTATGTCTCCTATTTAGTATACCAGTGTACTTTTTAGAAATGTGCTCATGACATCACTTCAGCATAGCATGTAACCTATGGTTATTAAGGTCTCATACTCTGCCTTTCCTCAGATCACTTGAAGCATGATGCTGTACTGGAAACATGCTGCTCAGTTTCAATCTAATCGCTTATTGTTAGCTCAGAAACTTACGTGTCTGAGGAATATAATGTTTGTATATAATAGTTAATTGTAATAATATCTGTTGGATTCTTCAACACCACGACATCCATGCCTAGTGTCTTATATTATGAGAAACAACATAAGTAGTATCACTTTGAGTAAAATAACCTGCTAGAGGCAAACTCATACAAGCAGAGATGAAGAGGCACAAGACCATGGAGTGATTTGAAAAGGGGAAATGTTGCCTGACCAAGGGCCAATGTATTTGACTGAGTGTAGATGGTGATCGGCAATATCAATTTTTCTGAAAGATCTTCACAGTGGCCACAAGCAGCAGATGAGTTGTTGCTTAACATGCACTTACACATATTATGTGGAAACATATTAGTCTATTAACCATTATTAATGAGGTCATTCTGTGTTATGTAATCCAGTTTAACAATATGATTGTCATACGAGTCAGCATGTAACCAATGGATAATGTCCATTGACTGGTGCACTGTATCATTAACACAAGGTGTGTGCTTTCTTCCATTTGCATTCCTAAATAGGTTAGGAAAGATAGAATGGGGAGTGGTGTAGCTGGTTCTTCGAGGTCTCCAGTGAATCCTGTTAATGGCCTTTTATGGTTCACAATTCACTGCAGAACGGCAGATGCAGAGGAAGCAGCTGTTAGGTAGATTTGAAAACAGGATTGGATTGTGTTTTCAGTGTCAAATCCAGCAACCAAAAAAATACTTATATTGTATGTAAGGAAAATCCAGCAATGAAACTCTCCCAGGATCTCAAGGGAATAAAGATACTAACCAATTGGTTTGTATTGTATATCCCAGAGGAGTCTCATCAGACCAGAGTATTGTCTTTTGCTTCTAAGTCTAGCAAATTGAATTTATGAATACCATTCAGACATTCTGGTCCTTATTTTCAGACTGTTGATAACTTTGAATGCCATCTGCTACCAGTTGGAAAATAGAACCCTTTGATAGTAAACAATGTTTATATCAGTATATATTTCAGTGCCATGTTTCCCAATATTAATTTACCACAGTAAGCATTTCTTGACCCAAACAGTCGCATCGGAGTTGCTGATGCATTCTGAGTACTTGTCTTTAATAACAGTTCCATTCAGTAAAAGCAGAGGAACAGGAGGAGGCCATTCAATCCTGCTGCCCTGCTCTACCATTCAATTAAATCATTGAATTGTAACCTAACACATTAACAGGGAGGACAGGAACATGAAAGTCTGGGTAAGTCTCCTTGATCACCATGCTGAGCCTATAACTCACTGCAAAGTATGACCTGGGTTGCCTTCCATTCTCATTTGAATCACAAATACACAATGGAAATGAAAACACCCGGAGTCGGCGGAGTGATGTTTTATTTCTATTGGAGCACATGGGCTGTACTTGTAAGTAATGTGAGGCCTTGCAAAGGGCCACGTTTTAACCAGGCACTCACATGCTACAGGGTAAAGATATCTGTAACCTTAGAATCCAGCATGTGAAACATATGCAATGACCAGCTATTTTAGATACAAATCCTGGCCATAAGCAACCTCAAGCACATCATTGGTCACTCCAAATTGGTCACAGTAATCTCTGTGAAGCATAAGTAATCACAGATGACCTTAAAAGTCTCATCAATGTCATAAAGACAATCCAAGATCTTACAGGTTGCAGAAGGACACAGAGCCTTTTAAACTGCAATTATTTTTTGCTCAGCTTGTACATGTAATGCTGCCTTTCTTAAGTGAAATGGGAGCATAGTGGGAGAAGGTTTCACTAATTCTACCATGCTTTCTGCATTTGTGTGGCAGGGTTTGTGCTGTAACATCAGAATAAGGCCCACTGTTTCCAGGCATTCCATTGCTTTCCTGGTCAGAGTCCTTCATGTCCCATTGTATAGAGTATTGTCTTAGACTGACACTTGCGTGTGATGCAAATACTGATTGCTCACATTATTATAGACTTGTTTTGTTTTTGATATTTCTCACATGGGTTCATTGGAACAATGACCGATGGGTCAAGCACAGCAGGAGATGTTCTTGCTCTGTCATGGTTTGCTTTTATTCATTCACGGAATGAGGGCATTTATTGCCCATCCCTAATCGCCCAGAGGAGAGTTAAGAGTCAACCACAATGCTGTCGGTCTGGAGTCACATGTTGGCCAGACTAGGTAAGGATGGCAGTTTCCTTTCCTAATGGACATTAGTGAACCAGATGGGTTTTTCTCAACAATCGGCAATGGATTCATGGTCATTGTTAGACGCTTAATTCCAGATTTTTAAAAATTGAATTCAAGTTTCACCATCTGCCATGGCAGGATTTGAACCTGGGTTCCCAAAACATTATTTGGGTCTCAGGATAAACAGTCTAGCAATAATACCATTAGGCTATCTCCTCCCCCAACAGCAGAGCAGATAAATTAAGGAGGAACTAACGTGTCAGCAAGCCCAGGACCAACGGTGAACTCCAGCAGCTGCTGAATGGCCGCCATATGAAGAGGTCACAGCCTCAGTTAACCTGCTTCCACCACAATTCCACAAATGTCATGTTGTCAGCCATGTTGATATTGCATAAAAGAATTAAACTAGTTGAAACTGGCCCAAGTGATCAAACAGACCAAGAGTTCTCCATAAAGATCTTATAGACAAAGCAATGTCTGAAAGATAGAAATACTTGCATTTATAAAACACTTTTCATGGCCATATGACTTCTCAAAGCAGTTTTGAAGTGCACTCATTCTGCCCTAGTCAGGAACTGGTGTAACACTGGCCCGAAGACAGAGAGTCAGCAATTGTTGAATCAACCAGTAACACATTCCACAGATTTACAAGAGAGCTCTTGTCATGTATGACTTTTAGTGCTGAGGTCATGTTAGAGTAACTTCAATTCCAGAAGGAAATGTTGGCCTCAGAAAGAATTTAGAGTGTTACCTGCTCAGTGGGGCTGTGATTACATTGAGACTTGGTGAACATAGGTTATGCTTTCTAGTTATGTGGAGTGATATGATCCTGATGAGACCACCAAATTTACAATCTGGTTAGGGACCAGTAACTTTTTGATTCAAGTTTACAAGTGTTGAAATCCCAGGTATAAAAACAAAAAGTGCTGGTGAAATTCAGTAAACTTTGCAGCATCTGAGAAGGAACAAACAAAATTAATGTTTCCAGTTGATATGACTCTTCTTCAGAATGACCAACTGAATTTCTCCAGCATTTTTTGCTTTTATTTTAGATTTCCAACATCCACAGTATTTTGCTTTTACTTAAAATCCCAGGTACTTACAAAGAGAATAAAACAACAAAATGCCACAGGTGTTAAAGTTTAAACTTTAATTAGAGTAAATATAAATAAATCACAAAATCCCTACAGTGTGGAAGCAGGCCACTCAGCCCATTGAGTCCACACTGACCCACTGAAGAGGATCCCACCCAGGCATCAACCCTTGTAACCCTGCATTTTCCATGGCTAACCCACTTAAGCTGCACAACCATAGTGAATTCCATAGATTCACCACTCTCTGGCTGAAGAAGTTTCTCCTTATCTCCGTTCTAAAAGGCCTTTATTTTAAGGCTGTGCCCTTGGGTCCTAGTCTCTCCTACCAATGGAAGCATCTTCCCAAAATCCACTGTGTCCAGGCTATTCAGTATTCTTTAAGTTTCAATTAGATTGTCCCTCATCCAATGAATATAGTCCCAGAGTCCTCAAACGTGTCTCATATGTTAAGCTTTTCATTCCTGGGACCATTCTCGTGAACCTCCTCTGAACCCGGTCCAGGGCCAGTACATCCTTCCTGAGATATGGGGCCCAAAACTGCACACAATAGACACTAGGGGCAATTTAGCATGGCTAATCCACCTAACCTGCACATCTTTGGACTGTGGGACAAAACACACACAGACATGGGAAGAATGTGCAAACTCCACACAGGCAATCACCTGAGGCTGGAATTGAACTCAGGTCCCTGGTGCTGTGAGGCAGCAGTGCTAACCACTGAGCCACAGTACTGCCCAAAGGGTTAGAAAAGTAAAACAATCTGCAATTTATAAACAATATAATGAATTAACAAGAGATGAATATTGGCTAACAAACAACAGTGATTAAACCCCCACAGAGCTAATCAAACAACTGAGGTGGTCAAGACAAATTGCATGGATTCTTCAATACACCAAATGACAGGGAAATTTTATCTCTTTCACAGGGGATTTTAATTCTTCTCTTTTGAAGATCTAGTCTTAAAGCCTTCTCGAAGCCATTGTGACTTGGGCTGCTTCAACAATAGTGCATTACCCAGCGATTAGGTCCCTACTTCCAAAATTGAGAAATCTAGGATTCCTGACAATGTGTGCTAGTGACAAATGACCACCACAATTTCAAACAACTGGACAATGGGTTTATAAAGGGGCATGGAGAGTGATGGATGGAGCAAGTTCTCAAGGTACAAAGGGCCACAATGGGTGGGTGGAGGGCATGGACTGGTATAACAGCCAGAAAGGCCCATGGAAGGAAGGGGAGTTTGTGTAGATGTCATGAGTTGGACTGGACGTTGAATGGGGTAGTGGCAGGTGTCAGGGGTGTCAGGGATGAGGGTTGGAGAGCTGTTTCAAGTTTGGAATTTTTTTTGTAAGACTTCTGCAGTGTCAGACCACTGAGGCAGACCTTCCATACAGCCTGCCTCGACAGCTGGCAATCTCTGCAGTCATTCCGAGGTCACCTGAGCTGACACCCAATACTCCCAGAGAACTCAGTCACCTCAGAAGTTTCCTTTATAAAATGATGTTTATCTAAGTTTCTACATTAATGCAGTTATACATATGTTTTACTGTCTGAACGTGTGCATTAATATGAGGGACTTTAGCTACTTTTTACTTCCTGGTTTCGCCATGTGTAATTGGTTAGTTTACCTACTTGCTTCCATCTGGAGATTCCCTTGACTTGGCATCAGGTTCAAATGGAGGTCAGTGAAAGGGAAGTCCATGCTCTAGAGATAGTAAGATCTTTCTGGGCAACTTGCTTGGAGGTCCATGGCCAGTTACTTCTCCACTGACCACACAATCTAGGCCTTAGTGTATTTTATTTTGTCTTTGGTTGCTATCAGCCACAGGAAAATTTGTTTAAGTTCCAATAACTTTAACAACACCTTCCAAACACTACCCCTTCAAAGAACAAGCGCAGCAAGCACATGGGAAAAGTTCTATCTGCAAGTTCCTTTCCAAGTCACACAACATCCTGATTTGGAAATACATCACTGTTCCTTCGCTCTGGCTGGGTCAAAATCTTAGAACTCTGTCCCTAATGACATTGTGGGTGCACGTACAACTTATGAACCTCAGTGGGTAAAGTGGGCAGTTCATTGCCCACCACCCCGCAACCACCACCACCACAACCATCTTCCCAAGATGAATTAGGGATGGGCAATGAATGCTGGCCTAGCCAGTGATGCCAACATTCTGAGAATGAAGTTTTTCTCAAAGCAGTTGCTATGAAGCACTGCAGTCTGACCATACCAATACTGTGGAGGGTGTTCAGTCTGATCATACCCAACTAATACTGTGGAGGGTGTTCCCTGGCACAGAACAGTCAGCACAGTAGACTGCACAGCTAGAAAGAGAAATAATCTCTCCTTACATTATCAAACATATCCAGAATGAAAGGAAAGGAAGTTTTGCATTTGTATGATGCTTTTTACCACCTACCCCAAAGCAGCTGCAGCCAACGAAATACCTTTTAAGTATAATTGCTGTTGTAATGTAGGAAACACAGCAAACAATTTACATAAGGTGAGCACCCACAAATAGCAAGGGCAAGATAATCTGTTTATTGTGATGCTGTTGAAGGATAAATATTGGCCAGGACACAATGGATAATACCCTATGTTTTTTTTCAAATTAGTAGCAATCGGATCTTTTCAGTTCTAAAATAAAACAAGCAACTGCAGTAGCTGGATATCTGAAACAAACAAAAACAGAAATTGCTGGAGAAACCGAATGAGTCCGGCAGCGTATGTGGAGAGAAAACAGCACTTATAACAGTAAACAGCAATGTCACCATAGTCTTACCAGGCTATAGTGATTGTAATGAGGTCAGTCAGCTGGACCTCATAGAATATGAGTTCCCTGATTGGGGCTGTTAATCTGGTTCAATCAGGGAGTCCTAACTGACAGATAAGAGCAGAAGTGTCAGAGGTTCAGTTCGCTCTGGGAGCTGGGTCTGAGGGAATAGGATCAGTGTCAAGGATTCTCCACATGTAAATAAAGAGTGACTTGTGATGGGATATCGGCCTTTGCGGAGTTATTTCAGTGGTACTGAGAAAAAGCACGCTCCTGAAGAAATTCTCTTGCAACAATTGCCCTTGAGCTGGGGTAAGCATTGTGCTTGTGAACTTGTGGACCCGTAACTTTTTTGGTTATTAGGAACTTAATTTTCCCTGCGGCACCAGATACTCAAACATTTCAAGAATTGACGGATTTAGTTAAAAATTACGACCCCAAGCCTCCTCTAATTCTGAGATATTATCTGTTTTTCTCAGCAATTTGAGAACCAAGGAATTTGAATCTGGATTTTTGACTAGGTTAAGATGACAGGCCCAGACGTGTGACCTTGGTTTAACCCTTAATGAGATGCAAAGAGACTGTTTGGTGTGCGGGATTAATGATGTAACCATACAGAAGCACCCACTGTCTGAAGCCCAAATGGATTTCAAACAGGCACTACAAGTGGCTTTACCATTGGCGAATGCAACAAGTGGAGCATGTAAGCTGCAGGGTATTCTGATGGAAGTAGACACACTCGCTAGTCTTACTGAACTTGATGTCCACCATTTGAGTGAAGGCAATTGCGTAGTCTCACTCAGGACATTGCTTGAACAGAGGGGCCCAAGCAAAACCCCGAAACAAAGCCAAGCCTCAGCCAAACAATGAAATTTTCTTCAGGGTCTGGGCTGGCCAGCCATTGTAGCTGTTGCTGGTCTGCATACTCAAGACAGCAAAAGAGTCCCATTAGACCTAAATTGAGTAGGACAACTAATTGGCCAGTAGTCAGGAGAGTGCACATCCCGGAAAGTCCACCTACATCTGGCTTGAAACAGTTAAATTTCTTGGCAACATCTAAATCAGAACCAATCAAAACAAACATCTGGTTAAATAATCATATGGTTCTGATGGAGGTCGATAACAGCACGTCTGTTTCAGAGATAGCGGAACCAGTTTTTAACAAAATTCGCTATGGACTCTAACCCTTAAGTTTGCACATGACCTCGGCTAGACTGAGCATTTATACTGGGGAGCCATTACAGATGAAGGGTACAGCTTCAGTTCCAGTGAGAAGCAACTGGATCAGTTACCACTGATTGTAGTGAAAGGTTCAGGCCCAAGCTTGATGGGGTGAAATTGGTTGAGAAAGATTCACCTAGATTGGCTCAATATTTTTCGAGTAGAAAAATGCTGCCTGAGTGATGTCCTATTTAAATTCCCAGAAGATTTTCAGGGAGGTCTAAGGACTATCAAAGGAGTCAAGGCCACTTTGCATGTTGACCAGGAAATAATTCCATGATTCTGCAAGGCCCAGCCAGTGACATTTGCCATCTGGACAAAAGTAGAGGCAGAGACAGAAGGCTAGAAAGCAAAGAAATTACCAAACCAGTCCAGTTTGTGGAATGGGCAGCACTACTCATACCAATTATGATGCCTAATAGGTCAGTTTGCCTTCGTGGGGATCTTAAACAAACGTAAACAGCTTTTTCGCAGCTGAATGAATACTCAATCACTCACGTAGAGGATTTATCCGCAAAGCTGGCAGGGGGGCTTTTCTTCACGAGGCTGGACATGAGCCATGCAATTGCGATTAGATAAGGATTCCCAGAAGTATGCTACGATTAATACCCATCTGAGTTTGTACTAATGTATGAACCTGTCATCTGGAGTATCGTCAGCCTGTGCAATTTTTCAGTGGATGATGGACAACATTTTACCAGCTCGCTATTTATCTAGGTGATGTGCTGATAACAGGGAAGATCAATAAGGAGCACTTAGAGAACTTGGGCATAGTCCTTAGATGTTTCTCTTAGAAGAGAAGAATGTGTTTTCCAGGTATCCCAAGTTACCTACTTGGGTGACAGTCGACACCCATCGGAAGTTAAAGTGAAGGTGATCAAAAGGGCCCTGGCTCCCACATCTGTACTGGAGCACTTTGCATCAACTCTTTAAAAAATGGTCAGCCTTGGAAATGGCCACCTAGCCAAGCCATAGATTTCAGGAAGGGAAGAACCAGCTAGCATCCTCTCAGGTGTTGGCACACTATGATCCCAAGCGAGATCTGGTTTTGACATACAATTCCTCCCATATGGCATTGGGGTAGTATTAGCACATAGGTGACCCAATGGAGAGGAACACCTAATAGCGTATGCATCCAGGAATTTGGCTAATACTGTGTGTAAATACACTCCAGTAGATTGCAGCGGCAGAATAGGCAGCGTCCAGGCTCCTGTGCCCAGGCTTGTCCTCTTCGTCTGCTTTTTTCTTTCTCATTCTCCTTTCCTCCCCTTCTTCTTCTTTTTCTCAGTTTTATTTAGTTTTTGCTCAAACTTACCTGATAGGCAGAGCTGTTCGGTAGGAAGGTGGCTTCGATGGGCTCCGAAGCGGTGGCTGCATCTTCAGATGCAACGTGGCTATAGAGTCAGTTGGTCTGTGAAGTCTGGAGTGGGACTCTCACTTCTGCACGGAGTGGGCCCCCTGGCAGTGGCATGGAGCAGGACTCTGTTGGTTGGATGGCGTGGACTGGGAAGCCTGGGGCAGGACCATAGCAGCGGAGAAGAAAAAGTTGGACTCTCTTTTATGGTATCTATCTTTATTTTTAATTTTATGTTAATGTGGATGGCGCCTATGCATGACGAAGGTACACACTTTTCACTGCATTTTACATTGAATACACATGATAATAAATGATTCAATTCAATTCATAGAGAAGGAAGATTTGACGGTCATATTTGGAGTCAGGAAGTTCCAGCACTACCTTTAATGATGTAGGTTTGTAATAATAATAACGGACCATTACCCTCTGCTAGGATCACAGGCGAGCTTCACATCAAATTCAGTGGTGGGCATAAGAGTCGGAACACGATCCGGGAGGCAAAGTAGCAAATGCGGATGCATTGAGCTGCCTCCTGCTGGCAGATAGGCCACCGGTGGTACAGTCACTGGAAGAGTCTGTAATGGTTTTAAATTTTCTGGATGCACTTCCAGTCACAAGTGACAATATCAGATTTTGGACACAGAAAGATCCGGTCCTGGCAAAACTGAAACAGCTGGTGGTGATGGGGGAAACCAAATGGCCATCACAATCAGAACTAAAAACCTTTTGGACCCAGAGAGACCAGATCACAGTAAAGGATGGCTTATTATTGTACAGAGCAAGAGTGATTGATCCGAGCAAAGGTCACTGCCAGATATTGGCTAATTCCACCAGGGTCAACCAGGGGTTTCCAAAATGAAGACGTTGGCGAGAAGTCATATCTAGTGGCCAGGATTGGATGCAGACATAGCTGTGTTGGTGGAGCAGTGCCCAGAGTGTCAACAAGGACAAAAATTACTGTCAGCAGCTCCCCTGCATTCGTGGGAATGGCCAGGTAAACCCTGGACTCAGTTACACCTCGACTATGCAGGTCCTTTCATGGGCTCAATGTTCTCAGTCATTGTGTAGCCTTCTCAAATTGGGTGGACGTGCATACAGTTCATTAATCAAACATGGGGACAATGATAGAAAAGCTGTGCACATCTTTTGCAATACATGGACTCCCATACCATGCATCATCCAATGGTCTGGCAGAAAGAGCAGCCTGAGCTTTGAAGGCAGACTTAAACAGCCTACGGCTTCACTAGATGCTAAACTGTCCAGGTTCCTATTTTGATTATAGGACCACCCCTCATGCAACTAGAGGGATAGCTCCAGCAGAGTTACTAATGGGGAGAAGACTCAGCAGCAGGTTAAATCTGATCTTCCTGGAGCTGGAGGGGAAGGTGAAACAGCATCAGGAGAGCCAATGTCAAACACGAGACTGCGCTAAGCAAGAGAGGTAGTTTACTTCAGGGGATGGCCCTGCATGGGTAAGAGGCATGGTCAATGTGAGGTCAAGTCCAGCGATGGATAAAGTTTGACTATTTGCAACGGTTCTGAACAAGAGCATGGACCATGTGAAAGCTGCAAACCTTTCCCACTGCTCTCGAACCCATGGGTTCTCCCTCTCTATCAAACATTGAAGATACCACAGAATCTGAAATGGACACAGCGGATGTCACCACCTCAAATTCTTTGGCACCTGAAGCAGAGAATGAATTTCTTTCTACATGGTCCAGGTGCAAGAGGCGAACTACTGTGCATTTCACAACACCTGTATCAGAGGTAGAGTTGGAGGAACCTGATCTGGTGCTAAAACACCCCAGGAGGAGCAATTAAAAAAAACTCTCTTGGTCTTTGGACACAGAGGGGGAGAAATGTAGTGATTGTAACAAGGTCAACCAGGTGGACCTTGTAGAATATGAATTCCTTGATCGGGGATACCAATCAGGGACCCCTGGCTGACAGATAAAAACAAGAATGTCAGACACCCTGTTCACTCTGAGCTGGCTCTGAAGGAGCTGGATCAGCGCCAAGGACTCCACATATACGTAAAGGGTGATGTGGTGACAGGATACCAGCCTCTGCTGAGTTATTTCACAGACCGTAGGGCTGTTCCCTCATTAGAGAGATGACTGGTGGTGGTTTAACCTGAGGGTCACCATGCCTTAGGCACAGAGAAGGAGAATCTTTCATGATAATTTCAGCCATTGTAGGAGTAGAACCCACACTTGTGAGCTAAATGGAGCCCACTCCTCCAGTACTGCACTGCAAGCAGCAGTCGAGATATGTGCTCATGTCTCTGGAGCATGACCGAGAATACAGAGCTTTCTGATTCAAAGACTATTAACTGAGTCACACTTACCACCTGCCAATATTTAAACACAGTTAAGGGGCTTTGTAAAACACAGAATTCATCAAGACTGTCAAGCAGAGTTTAATTTTCTGGTAGATTTCCCCTTTTCTATCAGTTCCGTCTGCCATATTCATAAATTGCCTGCCCCAGCATTAGCTGAATAAGATTACCAGAAAAATGAGCTGAACGTCTTGTAACTAAAGTACTCTCTGCAAGAATATCCTAGTCAGTGTTTCCTTCCTGAATTATTGACTTGATCTTCTCTAGCACTGACATCTTCAGATTAGTATTATTCAGGAGCGAACCAATGATAAAATGTCCCATTAAACATTCAGCATGAATGAGTCATCTGTCCAATATAATTACTGGCACACCCTCACACACAAAGCCATACAGATATCTCACACACATATAACCTTACAGACACACACATTCATAGACATAAGTAAACATGCACTAACACACATGCTTTCAAGAGCAAAACCTTGTAATAATCTGGATTCAGAGATGCATACATAGGTATATTCAATGTACACTCGGAGTGTAGTATAATAGTTAAATTATTGGACTAACAATCTGGAGACTGAGCACAAATCCTACTATGGTATTTAGATAATGTAAAGTAAATTAATGAAATAAAGCTGGAATAAAAAGCTAGTCTCTGTAATCGTGATTACAATTTCAATTTTTATAATAACTCATCAACTTCATTGAGACCCTTTACAGAGGTAATTCTGCCACCTTTATCCAGTGTAAGCAAAGATGACATGGGACTTACAAAAATGTTCTAATTTACTAAAGGAATTACTATGGAAAGCAATAATCCATGCAGACTGCAGAACTTTGAGAAGGCATGTCAGTGCCTCTTGCAATTAGGAATCAGCAACAAATGCTGACCTTTCTAGTGATGTCCGTACCTTGCTAATGAATGAATGAATTAAAAGAAATCCCCCAACGCTCTGGGAGTTGCAAAACTGCAAATATTTTTTGTACCCAGTCCTTTGTAGTTGCAATAGGGACTTTGAAAGAAGGACTTGCACTTATAAAGCACCAGCATGACCTTAGGACATTGCTCTATAGCCAACAAAATATTTCTGAAGCGTAGTGATAGCAATTAATTATATAGCAAGCTGAAGTCTCCTTTATATCCACCTGAGCAGGCAGGTGGGGACTCAATTTAACTCCTTATCTGCAAAATGGCATTTGTAGCAGGGCAGGACTTCATCGTCGCTGCTTTTGAGTGTCAGCCTAGATTGTTGTGTTCAAGAGAAGGGCATGAACCCAAAATCTTATGTTTCAGCAGTGAAAGTGTTTACAACTGAGCCACGGCTGATACTTGCAATTAGCCTGTGAATATGTATCTTCAATTTTGCTTAATATTATTATTACAAACAGTAACCATTGGACAAGGACATCCATTCTCTGCACAAACTGGTCAGTTTGGAAAATTAGTGAAGCAAAGTCCAATATCTTCAAAGGAGGATTGGAGGGGAGAAATCCACTTAGATAAGAAAATATAGTTGCATTCTCTTGGATACAGTAAATTGGCACTTTAAACCTCAATATCTTTCTTCAATAGAACAGCCAAGTGCGACGTGTGATGCATTGAAATGTTTCAAATGTATTCAAACTCTGGTACAGCTTGAATCAGGATACCATGCTTCCTACTCAAAGAAGCACAATGCACCATAAATGTGCGTTAAAATGTTGATGAAAATACTTCAAGCTCCATCAACAAAGAAATTAAATTCACTTCACAGCATCTGCTATAGTGTAAACCTAATCCTGATACCCAAGCTTACAAAGTTTTCACTGCAGGCATTTTCAGACCATTGCACAAACGGAGCATTTCCAAAAACAAAACCATTCATCATGAGGATATAACCTTTTAATCTTTAACCAAACACTTACTCTCACCCAACAACTGGGCATTTGTGTAGCCCAGACTAGGGCTGTCAACTGGTCATGAATTGCTTCAGGCAATAAATTGCATATTTTTCAGTGCAATGGCTGTTAAGTTCTGCAACAACTTGCATTTGTGTAGCTCCTGTCATGTTGTAAAGTGCTTCAAGAAGTGGTTATAAATGAAAATTTGACACTGAATCACATAAGGTGATGTTAAGAATGGCTTAGTCAGGGAGATAGGTTTTTAAGGACTTTCTTAAATGTGGAGAGATGGAGAGGTTAAGGATGGAATTCCAGAGCATATATCCCAGGTTGCAGAAGGTGTCACCAAAATGCAGAACATTGGAAGTCCTGGCTGCTGAACAGGGCTAAATTCAAGGGGAATGGAAATTCCAGAAGTTGATGGGCTAGAGAACATTACAAAGATAGGAAGCTGGCAAGCACCATGGAGGGATTTCAAAATGAGGATGACAAGTGTAAAATCAAATGATCACAAGCCAACATAGATCTACAAGCAAAAAAAAAGTGAAAGAACTGTGGATGCTGTAAATCAGGAACAAAAACAGAAGTTGCTGGAAAGGCTCAGCAGGTCTGGCAGCATCTGTGAAGAAAAATCAGAGTTAACGTTTCGGGTCCAGTGACCCTTCCTTAGAACTGATGCTGCCACCATCTTTTCACAGATGCTTCCAGACCTGCTGAGCTTTTCCAGCAACTTCTGTTTTTGTTCATAGATCTACAAACGCAAGTTTGGGACCAGTTAATGTGAGCGCAATTTACCATTCACGCGGTAAAAATAATTCTGTTAGTGCTTTATTTTGTAAATAAACCAATAGCCTGGAATATCATTAATATCATTCACAAGGCCCATACTCTCTAATGAAAATCATTTCTTCGATTATCACAGTACTTTTCATTGGCCAGAAGCTGGTGTTAAAATCGTATTTCTTGGGTAAAGTAATTTGCAATAATGTAGGTGTAAAGTTAATGGAAAGATGGGCCAAATGGGTACTTTGGATCTGTATCATCTACCATTCAGTTGTTTTTTTATTCACTCATAGGATATGGGCATCACCAAGTGGGCAATATTTATTACCCAATAAAAACCAAAATATCTGCAGTTGCTGTAAATCAGAAACAAAAACAGAAGTTGCCGGAAAAGCTCAGCAGGTCTGGCAGCATCTGTGAAGAAAAAGCAGAGTTAACGTTTCGGGTCCAGTGACCCTTCCTCAGAGGAAGTTCTGAGCAAGGGTCACCGGAGCCAAAATGCTAATACTGATTTTTTTCTTCACAGATGCTGCCAGACCTGCTGAGCTTTTCTGGCAACTTCTGTTTTTGTTCAACATTTATTGCCCATCCCTAGTTACCTTTGGGAAGGTGGTGGTGAGCTGCCTTCTTGAATTGCTGCAGTCCAAATGCTGCAGGCAGACCCACGATGCCATTAGGGAGGGAATTCCAGGATCTCAACCCAGCGACAGCGAAGGTGATATATTTCCAAGTCACAATGGTGAGTGGCTTGGAGAGGAAGCTGCAGGTGGTGGTGGTCCCATGTATCTGCTGCCTTTGTCCTTTTATATGGAAGTGGCCATGGGTTTAGAAAGTGCTGTCTGAGGATCTTTGGTGAATTTCTGCAGTGCATCTCATAGATAGTACACACTGCTGCTACTGCTGCTATGTGTTGGCAGTGGAAGGAGTGGATGCTTGTGGATGTGGTGCCAATCAGGCAGACTGCTTTGTCCTGGATGATGTCAAGCTGAATGTTCTTGGAGCTGCACCTATTCAGGCAAGTGGAGAGTATTCCATCACACTACTGACTTGTGGCTTGTAGATTATGGACAGGCTTTGAGGAGTCAAGAGGTGAGTTACTCACTGCAGAATTCCTACTCTCTGATCTGCTTTTGTAGCCACTGCATTTTTATGGTGAGTCCAGTTGAGTTTATGGTTGAGGGTAACCCCCAGGATGTTGATAGTGGGAAATTCAGTGAAGGTAACACTGTTGAATGTCAAGAGGGGTGTCTAGATTGTCTCTTACTGAAGATAGTCATTGCCTGGCATATATGTCGTGCAAATGTACTTGCCACCTGTCAGCCCAAGCCTCGATACTGTCCACATCTTATTGCATTTGAACGTCAACTGCTTCAGTACCTGAGGAGTTATGAATGATGCTGAACATTGCGCAATTATTGGCTAACATTCTCACTTCTGATCTTAGGATTGAGGGATGGTCATTGATGAAGCAGCTAAAGATAGTTGGGCCTAAGACACTACCCTGCAGAGTGGTCCTGGAGCTGAGATGACTGATCTCCAACAACCTCAACCAAGTTCCTATGTGCCAGGTATGACTCCAACTAGTGGAGATATTTGCTAGCTTAATTTTTCACCTGTCCCTGGTAATTCTTGAAGGGCATGAATATATATTGTCATTGGCAGGAAGTCATAGTGGTACAGAATAGGTTGGACAGACCAAATATTCTTTTCATCTCTGCTATTGTGTGAATGGTAGATTCCTTATGGTTACCTGCAAGAAACTCTCTGACTCCATCTCTGATAGTACAAAGATCACTCAGCACTGCTCTTCTGAGAATGCTGCAGTCCCACAATTCTGAGCATCTGACAGCACAGAGCTGACATTGCAATGCTTCCTCAGTACTGACCCTTTGACAGAGCTGAAGTTTCTCAGAGCTGACCCTCCAACAATCAATCAATGTTGACACTCCAAAAGCACAGCACTACCTTAGTGCTGACCTTCTGACTGTACAGAACTCCCTCAGACTGTGCAGAATTCCCTCATTACTGACCCTCCAACAGTGCAGTACTTCCTCAGTAGTAACTCTCCATCAGTGCGGTTCTCTCACAGTTTTGATCCTTTGATAGTACGGCACTCCCTCAGTGCTGCTCCTCAGGCAGTGCAGTGCTCTTTTACTACCTACGGTCTGACAATGCAGCATTCCCTCAGTATTGATCTGACTGTGCACTGCTCCCTCAGTACTGTAACAGAGTAATAACTCATGAGAGTACAGTGGTACACCATGGAAAAAATCAGATTTGTGTCTGAGTCACTGTGACTACTGTTGGTGTGGAGAGAAGATACCAGAATTTGCCGGTCTGAACTAGTAGTAAACAGTCAAAATCAGGTTGGGTCTTGGAAGTAGCAAACCAAAAACCCACTTCCAAATAAAAATCCTGAAAGAAGAAGAGAAAGTAAGAACTGCTGACGCTGGAGTCAGAGATAACACAGTGTGGAGCCGGAGGAAAACAGCAGGCCAGGCAGCATCAGAGGAGCAGGAAAGTTGACGTTTCGGGTTGGGACCCTTTTTCTGAAGAAGGATCCCGACGTGAAACGTCAACATTCCTGCTCCTCTGATGCTGCCTGACCTGCTGTGTTCCTCCAGCTCCACACTGTGTTATTCCTGGAAGAAGAATGTTTCCAAACAGCACGGATAAAACTTGCCAGACTTTTTAAGAGTGAGGGACCCTTTGCTTTGCATGTAATCAGCTGCCACTGATAGCAGGTCTCCGTCTAATTGTCCCAGCGTGCAAAAAGGGAGCAAAACTACATATTCCTGTCTGCCACACCTTTGCCTGACGAGCAACCGCATGAGACATATTAGAACACATGGGTGGCAGGAACTCAGGGGTCAGTTTCCAAAGGCACACCAGTGGTATGAATAATTTTCATACAATGTGAAACATTTCAGTGCAGTTAATGGACCAAATCTAGCCAGGAAAATGAGCCCCAACGTGTTAAGCTAAAATTTCCTGGATTTGCCATTTTGGACATATTGGTTAAACAATGTGCATTAAAGTGACACATTGGATGGAATTTGACAGGAGCCTGAATGATGTGGGCTATGGCAAGACTGGAGGCAGAATCTAATGATAAATCTGAGGAGTCCTATCTTGACATCGGGGAACAAATTGCTGCATCTTTTTAATGTATCTGCCATGCAGCGAGGCAAGTTTCTCGCTAGGCAGTGGCGAGTACCAAATAATGGGAATTATAGCTTGTTAGATGCCTCATTGATGACACAACTTTCCTCATTAATATTCAATTTCCTATCTTACCAAATCTATCAAACAAAATAAACATTGAGAATTCTTGAAATAGAAGTCAGACCCGGTACCTGGTGACTTCGGCCTACTGCTTGCTCCAAACGACTTCCACTTTCGCCAGAGGGCGCTAACATCTCAGGTCATGTTCGACACAGGCACCAGCAAATGCACTTCACATCCATGGATATTAGTGTCTGATCCTGTGCCAGCGTTGAAGAATGTTCATTGGTATATCTCTGATCCATTTACAGGACAGTTCTGCAGTTCAACGCTGCACCTCAGGCTGCATCGACAAATCTCATTGCAACAACACTGTGCGCTCAGGAACATACACCAAGCTCATGGATTGGGCCAGGCTGCATTTCCAGCCTGTTCATTTGCTGTCATTGTGCTCACTCACTCTGACCCTGCCTGAATGCTCACAGAATTCTTGCCTTGCCCTTTTGCACTTTACTCCATCAACCATAGACAGTGCAAAGTACTGGTTTATTTCTGTACTGTTTAGCACAGACGCAAGGGCAGTAAGTTTGTTTTCGTTGTCAGCTGCCCCTCAGTCAAGTTTAAAAAAAGCCTTAGCTCAGAGGGCCCCTTCTTAGTAAGATAGGATCAGCCTCCCATACCAGTCCAAGGCTTGGACACGGTCAATCAACCACATTGAGTGGTCAAGTCAGGATACTCTGCACATAAGGGATAAGGAACTGTATGTCAGACAGCCAACCACATGCCTTTTCTCTTTCTGCCCTACTTACCTTCTGGAAAGAGACAGAGGTAAGTGTTAAGGGAGATGAAAGTGGGTGACA
This sequence comes from Rhincodon typus, assembly GCF_021869965.1. Lineage (NCBI taxonomy): Eukaryota > Metazoa > Chordata > Chondrichthyes > Orectolobiformes > Rhincodontidae > Rhincodon > Rhincodon typus. Next base: position 25,196,093 of record NC_063334.1, read on the forward strand.
CAGTTGTATGTGTTGGTGCAGGTTGGAAGGTATCCTGAGGGAGTAGGCAGCTCAGAGGGCATGCATGGTTAGTGGTGTCAGAAGATGAGGGGAGGGAGCTGGTGAGAATAAAGTGGGGAGATGTTGCAGCAATGATGAGAGTGGTAGAGTTTAAGCCTTGGGGGCATGTGGGTATAGTAGCAGAAATAGAGCATATCTGAGGTATCAGAGAAAAGCTAGTCTTGATGGTGGACATTGAAATACCCAACCAGAGTACATACTGCACCCTTGCCACGCTCAATGCTTCCTCCAAGTGTTGTTCGACATGGAGAAGCACTGAGTCATCAGAGTTATCAGAAAAGAGATGGTGGCACAAACAATGGCAGAGTGAAAAAAGTCAATGACCTTCTCCCTACATTGTTGTGAGTTCCACCAGATGACCAAGGCTGAATTGACCTGGGAGGCAACCTCGGAGCAGGCTGGTATGGTCTGTTGCCACAGGCTTCATTGCTCGTCCTGGGGGAAATGGACATCCTGCCCTTGCACCAGGATCCTGCCTGCAAAGCGGGCTACACACACTTCTGCTATGTCCAGGACAAGTGTCAGGAACCATGCAGGACAGCTCCAGCCTGACAGTGCTTGTCCAGGTGCTCTGATGGTGGGGATACCAGTCTATTCTGCATATCCCAGCAGTGGCAAGATGTTCCAGGAACAGTGTGTGGGAAGAAGGAGCGAGAACAATACAAGAGGAAAGTCATAGAGTTGGGGTATGTAGCTAATGAGATCAATTTAGTAGGAAATGGCATGAATTCCCACTAGGCCCTTGTGGCAGAAAACCCTCAATATAACTAGCAATCAGCCATTAAAAGTTAGTTTCAGCCAATAGGTTTTCATAAGATTTACAGCATAGAAACTGACCACTCAGCCCAATTGGTCTATTTATCCTCCACACAAGCCTTCCACCTCCCCTCTTCATCTTATCCCTTCAGCAGATACAAATGTACCATTCCTCTTCATGTGTTTATCAAGCTTCCCTTAAATGCATCAACAATAATCACCTCAACCAGTCTGTGTGGTAGCAAGCTGCCCCTTCTAATCTCATTACCAATAACTCAGAGTCATTTCAACCCTAATGTCTGAAATTATTTGGCTGCTCCCCATTATTCCTGCTAATTACCACATATCATCCTCCCTTAGCTAATGATTCAGTGATCCTCCATGTCGAACAACACTTGGAGGAAGCACTGAGGTGGCAAGGATGCGGTATATACTCCAGTCAGGGGTTTTAATGTCCACCACCCCAATTGTGGCTTGACTGTACTACCACTTAACAAGCTGGTCGGATCCTAAAAGACATAGTTGTAAGTCTGAGTCTGCTGCAGGTAGTGACGAAAACAACAAGAGAGGAAAACATACTTGACCTCATCCTCACCAATCTGTCTGCTGCAGATACATCCATCTGTGGCAGCATCAGTAAGAGAGACCACCACATAGTCCTTGTGGAAACAAAGTCCCACCTTCACATTGCGAATATGCTGCATCTGATTGTGTGGCACTATCACTGCGCTGAATGGGACAGACAATGAACAGATCGAGCAAATCAAAGCTGGTCATCCAGGAGCAACAGCACAACTGTGCTCCAGCATAAACTGTAACCTCATGGCCCGGCATATCTCCCACTTCATTACCATCAAGCCAGGGAATTAACCCTGCTTCAATGAAGATACAGGAAGGCATGCCAGGAGCAGCATCAGGCATACCTAAAAATAAATTAGGTGTCAACCTGGGAAAGCTACAAAACACAACTACTTGTGTTCCCAGAGATAGTAAGAACTGGAGATACTGGAGTCAGAGATAACACAGTGTGGAGCTGGAGGAACACAGCAGGTCAGGCAGCATCAGACGAGCAGGAAAGTTGATGTTTCAGGTCAGGACCCTTCCTCAGATTTCTGCTCCAGACTTTCCTGCTCCTCTGATGCTGCCTGACCTGCTGTGTTCCTCCAGCTCCACACTGTGTTATCTCTACTTGTGTTCCAAATAGCATAAGCAACAAATGATCAACAGAGTTAAGCAAACCCACAACAGATGGATCAGATCTAAACTCTGCAGAGCTGCCATATCCAGTCATAAATGCTATTGACAATTAAATGACTCCACTAGAGGAGGAAGCTCCATAAATATCCCCATCTTCAATGATAGGAGAGCTCTACACATCAGAGCAAAGGATAAGGCTGAAGCATTCCCAACAATCAGGGACGTGCTGGCCAGTTGATCCATCTTGGCTTCCCCCAGAGGTACCCAGCATCACAGATGACAGTCTGCAGCCAATTCAATTCACTCCGCATGATATTGAGAAAGGCCCGGAGGCACTGGTTAGAGCAAAGGGTACTGGGCCCGACAACATTCCAGCAATAGTACTGAAGTCTTGCATCCTGGAACTTGCTGATCCCTGAACCGAGCTCTTCCAATACAATTACAACACTGGCATCAACCCAACAATGTGGACAATTGCCCAGGTGTGTTCCTGTACACAAAAATCAGGACCAATCCAATCCGCCAATTATCACTCCATCAGTCTACTGTCAATCATCAGTTAAGTGACGGATGGTGTCAAGCAGCACCTGCTCAGTGACACCCAGTTCAGGATCTTCCAGGGCCACTCAGCTCCCGACCTCATTATAGCTTTGGTCAAACTCGGACAAAAGAGCTGAATTCCGAAGGTGAGGTGAGACTGACTGTCCTTGACATTAGGCTTGTATTTGACCAAGTCTGGCATCAAACAGTCCAAACAAAATATGAGTGAAATGGAATCAGGGGCAAAGTTCTCCGCTGTTTAGAGTCAGACCTGGCACAATAAAAGATTAATGTGATTGTTGGAGGTCTATCATCTCAGCTCCAGGCAATCTCTGCAGGAGTTCCTCAGAATAATGTCCCAGGCCCAACCATCTTCAGTTACTACATCAACCACCTTCTCTTCATCATGAGGTCAGAAATAGGGATGTTCACCAATAAATGCGCAATGTTCAGCACCATTCATGACTCCTCAGAAACTCAAGCATTCCATGTCCAAATGCAGCATATCTTGCACCTTAGACAGCACCTTCCAAACACATGAACACTTCCATCCAGAAGGACAAGTGAAGTAGAAACGTAGGAACACTACCACCACCACCAAATGCAAGTTCCCCTCCTAATCGCTGACCATCCTGACTTGGAAATATAGTACCGTTCTTTCAGTATTGCTGGGTCAAAAAAGCAGCTCATCACCACCTTCTTAAGGACAACTAGGGACGGAGCAAAAAGTGCTGGCCAGCCAGAGGCGCCCATGTCCCACAAAAGAAAATAAAAAGTGTTTTGAGCTGAAAAGTGGCAAGTGGCATTTATGCCGCACAAATGCCAGGCAATAACCAATAAAAAACAATCTAACCACTGTCCTTGGCATCCAGTGGCATTACCATCACTAAATTTCCTGCTACCGACATCTTGGGAGTTACCATTTGACAAGAAACTGAATTGGACCTGCCATACAAATACAATGGCTACAACAGCAAGTCAGAGGCTAGGCATATTGTGGTGAGTAACTCACTTCCTGACTCCCCAAAGCCAGCCCATCACCTACAAGGCACCAGGCAGGAGTGTAATGGAATATTTTACACTTGCCTGGATGAGTATAGCTCCAAAAATATTCAAGAACTTTGACACCATCCAGGACAAAGCAGTTTCCTTGACTGACATAATGTCCACCAGCATCCATCCTTCCACCACCGACGCTCAGTAGCAGCTGTATGTACATTTTCACAAGGTGCACTGCAGAAATTCACGAAAGATCCTAAGACAGCACCTTCCAAACCCACAACCACTACCATCTAGAAGAACACGAGCAGCATATACATGGGGCACCACCACCTGCAAATTCCCCTCCAAGCAACTCAGCATCCTGACTTGGAAGTATAGCATTATTCCTGCAGTGTTACTGGATGAAAACCCTGGAATTCCCTCCCTTGCCAGCATTGTAGGTCAACTATCAGCACATGAACCGCAGCAGAAGACAGCTTGCAGCTGCCCTGTCAAAGGTGACTAGGGATGATCAATAAGTGCTGGCCCAGCCAGAGATGCCTGTGTCACATGAATGAATAAAAAACTCCCCATTGAATAATGTGAAAATGCTGGTATTCTTCTGCTTGATCATGGTTGATATGGCCATTTCTTCCGCCGCTTGTGTGACACAAACTGAGAGAGTCTGAAAATGTTAATACTGAATGGAGCTATTGCTCCACCTGCTATAATGATGTAAGAATTTAATGAATAGAAATTAGAATTGGCTTTATTGTCACATAAACTCAGATGAGTACAGTGAAACATTTTACAAAGTGCCACTTATGGCGCCATCTTAGATACAGATCCCTTGATACATGTACTTAGGTACATATTGTTGGTATAAGATAGGAAAGTTAAGAAATCAAAAAGTCCAGCAGAGGAATAAAATAGAAAAAATAAAGAAATAATAAGAACACAATTTACAGTCCTTCAACTCTAGTCCGTGCCAGACCTCGCCTCAAGACAATGCTGGGGCCTTGTCTCCAGTCTGCAACAGGGAAACAGCAATTGGTCTCCTGTCCGCATGGGGCTTAGCCTCCAGTCCGCACGGGGCTTAGCCTCCAGTCCACACGGGGCTTAGCCTTCGGTCCGCACGGGGCTTAGCCTCCAGTCCGCACGGGGCCTAGCCTCCAGTCCGCACGGGGCTTAGCCTCCGGTCCACACGGGGCTTAGCCTCCAGTCCGCACGGGGCCTAGCCTCCAGTCCGCACGGGGCCTAGTCTCCAGTCCACACGGGGCCTAGTCTCCAGTCCACATGGGGCCTAGTCTCCAGTCCACATGGGGCCTAGTCTCCAGTCTGCATGGGGCTTAGTCTCCAGTCCGCTTTTTTTTGTCTCTCTTTTTGAACAGGAGTATCGCATGAGCAGTTTTCCAATCCAGTATACCTAGAATCCAGTGCATACTGGGGTATTTCAATCAATGTCTCCATCTCTTTTTGCAGCCACTGCCTTTAAAACCCTTGGATGCCATTAGATCCTGGAGACCAATGTGCCTTTGGTTACATTGGTTTGCCAAATACCTTGTCCCTCATGGTAGAGACTGATAGAAGATCTTTCCTCACATTGGAACCTTGCTTACCTGATATTCTTAAAATGTTCATAGTGCCTTTCAACTGTCAAGATCAACGCAAAATATTAGTTTATGTTATCTGCCATTTCCCTGTCCCCTGTTGTTTTGTCCCAGATTGAATCCTCCAAGGACCCAGCACTGACGTTAGCTAGTATTTTATCTGTAGAAGCTTTTGCTGTTTGTTTTTACAAGTCTTGCTAATTTATTTTCATAATCAATTTTCTCCTTCTTTATCAGTTTTTTTTAAGTCATCTGCTATTGATTCTGAATAAAATCCCAATCCTCTGGCCTACCACTAGTTTTTGTTGCTTTGTATGCCTAGTTCTTATTTAGATAGTCTCCTCAACTGCCATTGTTAACCGTGGGCGGTTCATCCTTCCCAACTGATCCTCCTTTTGATGGGAAAACATTTTTGCTGAGCGTTATGAAATATCTACTTAAATGTCTGCCACTGCTCATTGACAGATTTGGTCTTTAGTCTATTTTTCCAGACTGCTGAAGATAATTCTTTCTTCACACCTCTGTAATTGTCCACGTTTAAGTTGAGGACACTGGCTTGAAACCCAAGTTGCACTATCTCAAACTGAATTTTAAATTCTACCAAATTGAGACTACTAACCAGTAGAGGACCCTCGACTATGAGATCTCTTGTCAATCCTGCTTCATTACACATTACTAGTTCTAAAAAAACCCTCTTCTGGGGTAGGTTCTGCAACTCCATGAAACCATTGTTGATTGTGGGAAAAACCCATCTGGATCATTAATGTCCTTTAGGGCAGGAAATCTGCCATCTTTACCTCGTCTGGTCTACATGTGACTCCAGACACACTGCAATGTAGTTGACTCTGAACTGCTCTCTCAGCAATTAGGGATGGGCAATAAATGCTGGCCTAGCCAATGACACCCACATCCCATGAATAAATTTTTAAAAACCACACACTACTACCACAAGCCCTGATGCACTCTGCAAATTTCATATCATCATTGCCCATCTGATTTGTCCAGTCAATGTACAGATTAAAATCATGATGACAATTGTAGTGCCCTTCTTACGTGTCATGATTATTTCCTGATTTACCCCTTGTCCTACTATAAGGCAATTCTATGTGGATCTATAGATGACTCCCCCCTTGACTTCTTTCCGTTGATGTTCCTTATTTCAGCCCAAATGGATTCCATATCATTATTTATTGAAACTATATCACTACACATCATCACACTTTAAAAACTGTTCCAGATTTTCACTCTTCATTGCATGAAGAAATGTTTTCTGATATCAGTCCTGAATGGCCTGACTCCAGTTTTAATGTTCAGCCCTCTTGTTCTGGTCCACCCCCCCCAGAGGAAATTGTTTTTCTCTATCTATCCTAGCAGCTCCCATAATCATTCTAAACGCTTCAATTACATCATCTCTTAATCTTCTTGACTCGAGGGAATGCAAGTCTAGACTATGCAGCCCATCCTCATAATTTAACCCTTTTAGGAACACAAATGTGCATATTTAACATTCAGTAATGATCAAGAGCAGGAATCCTAAGTTTAATTCCTTCCTGTCTGCACAGGACACAGGAGCTGATGGAGTTGCCTATTATCCTATTCCTGATTAGCTCACTTATCCAAGTACAGATTATGATCAAACCTGGGATTTTCTTAGACTAAATGCACGAAACAATGGAGACAGCATTTTGAAGAAATGAAACTGCATCACCACCAAGTGCCTGTCTTACTTTCAGACTTAAAAATTCAAATTGGCCTTGACATAATAATTCCTTACAACCGCTAAACACTCATTGGAGGTCTCCTATAGCTCTCAATCTTATGTCAATCTCTAGCTGTAAGCAGCTTCTGTAACAGAATCATACTTTAGAAGATCTTAAAGAATACCTTGCTCATTCTTTTGTGCCATGAAATTGAGGCCAATGTTTAGCAAATGAGATTGAAGAAAATTAGTTGATGAAAGAGATAAAATAACAAGCAAATTTTACCTTGAAATTATTATTGTTAACATGATGGAGCAATGTTGTTCTATCTGAATGGGGTAAGTTTAATTTTTCTCAAAAACATCAGCCACTCATATTTATATAGTGCCTCTAATAAGGCTAAAATATCCTAAGGTACTTCATAGGAGCGTTATAAAGCAAAATTTGACATCAAGCCTCATAAGCAGGTATTAGGGTACATTACCAAAAGCTTTGGTTGATGAGATAGTTTTTAGGGAGAATTATTAAGGAGGAGATGATGGTAGAAAGCTGGAAAGGGTAGGGACAAAGTGACATTTGAAATAAATTTGTCTCGATTCAGCATACAGATAAAATAAGAATTTATCTTGAAGCTTAATTAATGTACATTAAGTATCCAGTCACAATGGACCGTGGAAACAGGTTGGGTAAAGATGAGAAATGATAAAGGCAAAAAATCACTTGTGGGAATGGTGCAAAGGTCTCTAACATTAACGATATGGTAAGGTGGAGCATAAAGGAAGAATGGCACAATGACAAACATGGGAGAGTTTAATCTGTATATAGACTGGAAGAGTCAGATGGGCAAATGTAGCCTTGTTGAGGAGTTATTAGAATGTTTAGAGAAGTATCTTAGAATTGATGTTCTCAAACAGACCAGAGAGCAGGCTATTCTGGACATGATATTGAGCACTGAGATGGGATAAATTAATACCACATAGTTAGCATTGACCACAATATGATGAGAATTAACATTCAGTTTGAGGGAGAGAGGAATGGGCCCAAGACTGCTTTTTTTTTAAATTAAGAGGAATCATGAGAGCATGAGAAAGAATTGGCTCAGGAGAACTTCAAATTAGGTTAAAGGATACATCATCAGTGATGAAGTGGCAGATATTTAAAGGGATATTTCAAAATACACCGAACAGATGCATTTCTATGAGTAAGAAATATTCAAAAATACAGATCAATCATATGTGGTTAACTAGAAATGTTAATATTAACATTAGTATTAAACTAAAAATAAGCATATAATTTTGGTAAAAGCAATGGCAGATCAAATGGTTGGACAGAATATAGAATAAGCAAAGAATTATCAAAAGATTAATAAGGAGAGAAAACTACATCTTGATAAGCACTGCTGCTACTAAGCGTTGATGATGGAGGGAATTGATTCTTGTGGATGTGATGCCAATCAAGTGGGTTGCTTTGTCCTGGATGGTGTTAAGATTCTTGTGTGTTGTTGGAGCTGTATGCATTCTTGCAAGTGGGGAGTATTCCATCACACTCCTGACTTGTGCCTTGTAGATGGTGGACAGGCTTTGGAGAGACGGGAGGTGAGTTATTTGCCGCAGCATTCCTAGCCTTGTATCTGCTCTTATAGCCATTGTGTTTATGTGGTGAGTCTAGTTTGGTTTCTGGTCAATGATAACACCCAGGATGTTGATAGCGGAGGATTCAGTGATGGTAACATCATTGATTGTCAAGGGGTGGTGGTCAGATTCTCTCTCAGTGGAGATGGTCATAGCCTGTCATTTGTGTGGTATGAATGTTACTTGCTACATGCCTGGATATTGTCCAGGTCTTATTGAGTTTGAACATGGTCTGCTTCAGTATCTGAGCAGTCGCAGAGCATTATGAACATTGTTCAATCATTGGTGAACATCCCAATTCTGACCTTATGATGGAGGGAAGGTGATTAATGAAGCAATTTAAGATGGTTGGGCCTAAGACATTACCCTGAGGAACGCTTACAGGGATGTCTTGGAGCTAAGATTACTGACCTCCAACAACCATGACTATTTTCCCATATGCCAGGTATGACTCCAAACAACAGAGAGTTTTCCACCAAATACCCATTGATTCCAGTTTTGCTAGGGCTCCTTGATGCCACATTTGATACAAAGCAGCCTTGATGTCACTCTCAGCTTGACTGTAGAATTCAGTTTTTTTGTCCATGTTTGAACTAAGGCTGTAATGAGGTCAGAAGCTGAGTGGCCTGGTGAAACCCAAACTGGGCGTCACTGAGCAGGTTATTGTTAAACTGGCGCTGCTTGATGTCATTGTAAATGATACCTTCCATCACTTTACTGATGATCGAGAGTAGACTGATGGGTGGTAATTAGCGGAGTTGGATTTGTCCTACTTTTTGTGTACAGGATATACATGGGCAATTTTCCACATTGTCAGGTAAATGCCAGTGTTGTAACTGCACTGCAAGATCTTGGCGAGGGGGCTGGCAAGTTCTCTTGCACAAGGCTTCAGTACTATTGCTGGAATGGTGTCAGCACCCATAGCCTTTTTAGCAACCTGTGCCTCCAACCATTTCTTGATATCATGTGGAGGGAATCGAATGGGCCGAAGATCGGTATTTGTGATGCCGGGGACCACTGGAGGAGGGCGAGATGGATCCTCCACTCAGCATTTCTGGCTGAAGGTTGCTGCGAGTATTTCAGCCTTATCTGTTGCACTGAGGCTGCCTTGAGGATGGGAATATCTGTAGACCTTCCTACTCCTTAAGATCTTAAGACATAGGAGCAGAATGAAGATTTTCCCCCATCTAGTCTGCTCGACCATTTGCTCATGGCTGATATGTTACTTAACCCCAGTCTCCTGTCTTCTCCCTGGAACCCTTGATCCCCTTACCAATCAAGAACTTATTTATCTCTGTCTTAAATCACTCAATGATTTGGCCTTTGCAGCTCTCTGCAGCAATGCGTTCCATGGACTAATGATCTACTGGGCGGCACGGTGTCTCAGTGGTTAGCGTTGCTCCCTCATGACACCAGGGACCCGGGTTCGATTTCACTCTCAGGCAACTGTCTGTATGGAGTTTGCTCGTTCTCCCCGTGTCTGCCTGAGTTTTGATCGGGTGCTCCAGTTTCCTCCCATAGTCCGAAGATGTACAAATTAGGTAAATTGGCCATGCTAAATTGTCCACAGTGTTCAGGGATGTGTGGGTTAGCTGCATTAGCCATGTGAATTACACGGATAGGGTAAGAGTATGGATCTCTGGGTGGGATGCTTTTTGGAGGGTTGGTGTGGACTTGTTGGGCTGAATGGCCTGTTTCCACACTGTAGGGATTCTATGGAAGTCTGGCCAAAGAAATTTCTCCTCAGCTCAGTTCTAAAGAGCATCTCTTCACTCTGAGGCTGTGCCTTCAGGTCCTAGTCTCTCTTACTAGTGGAAACATCTTTTCCACATCCACTCTGTCCAGGCCTCTCAGTATTCTGTTGATTTCAAGAGATCCCACCTCATCCTTCTAAACTCCATTGAGTTCTGACCCAAAGTCCCCAACTGCTCCTCATATGACAAACCCTTCATCCTTCACTCTTATAAACCTACTCTGGACCCTGTCTAAGGCCATCCTTAGATATGGACCTCAAAATTGCTCACAATATTCCAATGCGGTCTGACCAGAGGCTTATACAGCCTCAGCCATACATCTCTGCGCTTGTATTCTAGCCATCTTAAAATGAAAACTAACGTTGCATTTGCCTTCCTAATTGCCAAATGAACCTGCATGTCAACCTTAAGAGAATCCTGAACTAGGACTTCCAAGTCCCTTTGTATTTCTGACTTCTGTCGCCTTTCCCCATTTAAAAAAATAGTCTATGCCTCTATTCTTCCTACTAAAGTGCATAACCTCACACTTTCTGACATTGTATTCCATCTGCCATTTCTTTGCCCACTCTCCTGGCAGTCCAAGTCCTTGTGCAGCCTCCCCATTTCCTCAACACTACCTGTTCTCCCTACATCCACCTATTTATGTGGTATCTGCAAACTTAGCATCAACACCATCAGATTGTTAGCGTACAATGTGAACAGTTGTGGTCCCAACACAAACCCCAGAGAAACTCCACTAATCACTGGCTGCCATCTGAAAAAGACCCGTTTATCCCCACTGTCTGCTGTCTGCCAGTCAGCCAATCCTCTATCCATGACAGAACCTTGCCCCTAACATCATGAGCTCCTATCTTATTTAGCAATTTCCTGTCACCTTGTCAAAGGCCTCCAGTGAGTTGTTTAATTGTCTACCGTTATTCACAACTGGATGTGGCAGGACTGCAGAGCTTAGATCGAACCGTTATTAGTGGGATTGCGTATCTCTCTCTATCACTTGCTGCTTATGCTGTTTGGCGCGCAAGCAATCTGTTTGGTAGCTTTATCAGGTTGACACCTCATTTTTAGCTAAGTCTGGTGCTGCTCCTGGCATGACCTCCTACACTTTCCATTGAACCAGGGTTGATCCCCTGACTTGATGGTATCGGTTGAGTGGGGGATATGCCGCACCATGAAATTACAGATTGTGCTGTATTTATTGTCCACAGCCCCTCATGGATGCCAGTCTTGAGTTGCTAGATCTGTTCAAAGTGTTCTATTTAACACTATGGTAATGCCACACAAACGATGGAGGGTATCTCAGTGTGAAAGCGGGACTTCATCGCCACAAGGTTTCTGTGGTGGTCCCTCTTATCAAAAATAAAATTCTAATTAACTGTTCAGTGATGTTATTATACACTGCTGGAATGGGTGGGACTTGAACCCAGCTCAGAGGTAGGGATAAAACCACTGCATCACAAAATCTCCTCTTACCAATACTGTCATGGACAGATGTATCTGCAACCAGCAGATTGCTAAGGATGAGATCAAATATGTTTTTCCCTTTTGTTGGTTCCTTCATCATTTGCTGCAGGCCCATCCAGCGGGGTTGTAGTAATGCTGCTGCGCCACTCTTGGCAGTGGACATTGAAATCCCCTACCCAGAGCATATTCTGTGCCCTTACCACCCTCAGTGTTTCCTCCAAGTGTTGTTCAACTGAGCATTGATTCATCACCTAAGGGAAGATGATATGTGGCAATGACAAGGAGATTTTCTTGCCCATGTTTAATCTGAAGCCTTGAGACTTCATGAGATCTGGAATCAATGTTGAGGACTCCCAGGGCAACACCCGTATACCGTTATGCTGCTACCTCTGCTGGGTCTATCCTGGTGGGACAGGACTTATCCAGGGATGGTGATGGTGGTATCTAGGACATTGTCTATTGTTTGATTCCATGCTTGTGAGACAATTCCCCCAATTTTGGCACTAGCCCCCAGATGTTAGTAAGGAGGACTTTGCAGGGTTTCTGGTGCATGGGTTGATGCCACGTGGTCCATCTGGTTTCATTTCTTTGTTGAGACTTTGTAGCAATTGATACAACTGAGTGGCTTGCTGGGGCATTTTAAAGGACAGGTGAGAATCCATCACATTGCTTTGCATCTGGAGTCATATGTAGACCAGACCAGGTGAGAGTGGCAGATTGCTTTCCCTATAGGACATTAGTGAACCAGATGCGTTTTTTCAAAAATTGATAATAGTTTCATGGTCATCATTAGATTCTTAATTCCAGGTGTTTTTAATTGAATTCAAATTCCACCATTTGCCATTGCAGGATTTGAACCCGGACCCTGTCTGAGTTCCTAGATTAATAGTCTAGTGATTATAACACTAGGCCTTTGCTTCTCCTCTCTAAATGAGGCACAGCAGATTTTCTTACTCTATTGTCCCAAACTTGCCTCAGTAACTACCTGACCTCCGAATGCAGTGCCCCTCTCTTTAATACTAACCCAATTCTCCCACTGTCATAAAATCCTGGCATATACCTGTACTTCTGGCGCCATAATGATTGTGAAACCTGTCACAAACCCAGCAAAGCATTGGCAGTACAGAATTGTCCTTCCCCACTAATATAGTGGCACAGCAGCCACATACCAGTGACTCTCATGGCATATAGGTAGTTTAGTTGACACCTCCTCGCACATACAATTGCATATTCCTACATCTATCATTACTTAAGCACCAGGCCACATAACTCATGAGTACTGAGTCAGATCCCATTTTACACAGTTCTCTAAGCCACAACTACATTTTCCCAAACACAGGATCATCAGTTCTGAGGAAGGGTCACCAGACCCGAAATGTTAACTGTGTTTTTTCCTGCACAGATGCTGCCAGATCTGCTGAGCTTTTCCAGCAACTTACAACATCCGCAGTTCTTTTAATTTTTATGTTTTCCCAAATGTCTACCACAACTAGCATCTAACCAGTGAGGACATCACATTCAGAAAGCCTTCAAATGAAGCACAAAACTTCACTTCTACTTACAATCACCAAAAGCAAACTAAAATTAAACTAACAGATACATTTGCCTCTTGGAACACAATGAAGCTGCTTGCATATTGAGCACCAACAATTTTACTTCAACAATTGATCACTGTACCCAGTTCTCATCTACTGGAACTTGTCCTATCTGGCTTGTAGCACCCCATGCAGTTTTGCTCTATCATGCAGAAGATGATGTTCTTACTATTCGGTCTTCATCCTCCTCCTTGGAAGACCACTCTGCTCTTAATTCCTCAGCATCCATCACATCCCCTCATTGCTTGCTTCATTGTACAGTGCTCAGCATGTTAGAATTATGTGGCACACTCTATCCAAAACATACTGAATGCCCCAGCTGAGTATTCTAAGCAGTGCAACCTCGTCTTCAGGAGGCCGATCATCTGCTCCACCAAGGACCTGAACAAAGGATGGGCTGCATTGTATCCAGATTCTGCCTCATTCAGGTGGTTGTGTATCAGAATCCACAGCCCTGGTTTCAGTGGTTATCCCTTGTATCTTAGTAATCACCCTGCTAAGGCATTTGGACTTTCAGACGCAGCAGGAACACAACAGTTCTCAAGGATGAATGAATTATTGCAGCTCTCAGATTATTGGGAATACGCCTCTAAAACGTGGAAACAATGTTCACAGATCACTTGCACATTGATAGAATAGTACGTTATGATGTGGCCCTTCCAGTGTGACATGTGTGCGGTCGATTGTACCCTGCTACAGAGCTATATTGTGAATCCTACTGCCTGAATTGCAGCACTGACCTTATCACAGGAAAAGGAGATGAACTGGTGTGATCTGGCACAAATGGCATCAGTCACCATCTTGATACATTTATGGCTGGACAATTCAGAGATCCCACACAGGTTCCCAGTGGCTTCCTGGAATGAACCAGTCATATAAAATTTCAATGCAGCTGTCATCTTGTTGGTCGTAGGGTTATGATGACCACCAACTCCTTCAGGTCTCCCTCCAGCAGCTGGTTTAGTCATAGTGTCCCAGATACCCTCAGCCTACACCAACACTGCGTCTCACTCGTGCAGGGGGAATTGGCATTGAGGACGACAGGCTCTTGCCCTCTTGTACCGCTGGCATGTCCTGAGGAAACCTTCAGCTGCGACCTTTTCATGTGCAAGTGCATCTGTTCCTCTTCCCTTTCTCTGCACCGCCACTGCATTGTAGCAACAGCAACAATTACATCTGCTGTGGCTGAGTCCATCAGTCATTTACACTGACCCTGTGCAGGGAGCAGATAAAAACAGGACAGTTCCTTATTAATGCGAGCAGCCAGCATTCACATTCTTAACACATGAAAGCTTAACATACTCCTCCAAGCAATGGGAAATGAAGTATTCAGACATGTATTGACTCATTTGGCACTTTGACACTGAACTTTATTCTGATGAATACATCACCAAGTGTGTGGCAAATAGATGGTAGTGGAGTGTAAGTGCCGCATGAGCACTGACCCCTCCTCCTCCCAGTCCCACATCATATATGAAAGCAATCAATGCATATAAAGGATTCTTGCATTGTACTTACAGTTCAGCTGGAGAGGGAATCATTTCCATGCCTCTGTGCATTCTAGATGGTTTTGCATTTGCTGTATGTTGTTGTCTACAGGTGCCTCTTTTAAGGGTGTCTGGGATTATTTCTGCTTCATAAAAATGTCTAACTGCATTCTGCAAAACATCTGTAATTACACGGTCAAGATTGCTTGTGATGAACATTTGCAGTCCACATACATGTACACTTCATGCATTTCAAATGCACAATGGTATGATTGCAAATTATTTCAATGAACCCTCTGCAAGCGTATGATTGATGTAAGTGCTCTAATGGCCTGTCATCACACAGAAGTGATACCCATGCTTTTGGCCATCATGTAGACCATGACTACACCACCTCTGGGCAGCCAGTTCCATTTGTAAGTCACGTTTAGCAATCGGCAGACCATAGTAATGTAGGTTGCAGCGGATACCATGAGCACCAAGTTCAGCTTGGCCATCAGGTCCTCCACCCAAATCTCTGTGTTCCTTTCTACCCAGCACTCGCCAGATAGTTCATCCCTACTGAATGCCCATACATTCCCACCCAGCACCTTAAATTATGATTCCAACTCTCATCCTTACCTCCTGAGGCACACCGTGACAGTCTAGCCATGATCACCATCATGCCGCACACTACCCACAACCAACTGAGGCAATGTTTTACCCCCCGCTCCCCCAGCATGTCCTCCCATTCACCACCAGTTCTTCCCCTTATATATCAAAATATCCCTTCATCATTCTCGTACTCTCTGCATCCTAGGCTGCTGTCTACAATCCCCAGTGTTGAGTCTCCCTATCTCGTAACTGCAACTGTGTTCCTCGATACCCACCCATGACAATCATCATTCTACTTCCCCCATTGGATGATTGAATGTGCTTAATCCCCTGGACTGAGAATGGAGTTTGTACTTGAATGACTGTACAAGCACCCCTGACTGAGAGCAGCCCTCCTTCAGTCCGCTGAAGGCTACTCTCTTACAACTTTGAAACATGACCATTTGATTGAAGCACATTTGTTTGTTTGCTATGCAGGCTGCTTGCACATGATGCAGGTGTGAGATTCACATAGCTTGGTGCCATACAACAACATGCCCACCTGCAAGACTGATAACGGTTGACAGCCAGGAGGGAAAGCCCAGCTTTGTGTCTGCAGTGAGGCAAGACTGAGTAAAGTAGGCCTTTAAAGTGCAGCTGAGGGGCAAAGCATTAAAAGGCTAGGACAGCCTAGGAAAGGCAGAAATGTTGTGAGCGTCGAGATAGCTGGTAAGTGAAAGAGCACCAAGATAACAAGCAAGGAGCCCTGAGATGCAGTCTGGTCCAATCTGAATTATAGAATCCCTACAGTGTGGAAACAGGCCCTTTGGCCCAACAGGTCCACACTGACCCTCAGAGCATCCCACCCAGACTCATCCCCTCATAACCCACCTAAGCTACACATCTCTGAACACTATGGGCAATTTAGCGTGGCCAGTCCACCTAACCTGCACATCATTGGACTGTGGGAGGAAACCAGAGCACCCAGAGGAAACCCACGCAGACACGGGGAGAATATGCAAACTCCACACAGACAGTCGCCTGAGGGTGGAATTGAACCCAGGTCCCTGGCACTGTGAGGGAGCAGTGCCAACCACTGAGCCACTGTGTCACCCAATAATCTGTCAGCTGAATGCCTGTCTCTGTGTGCAAAGTATCCTTGCAACAGCATTGAAATGAGAGGTGAATTAAAGTGCAGCATTAAAGTGCAGAACTGTACTGTAAGTGGATTGGTGATGTGGCATGACGGCATGGCGAGGCTAGCTGGTGTTGGATGTACATGAGACCACTGCCCATGGAACATGAGATAGTAGGAACTGTCGATGCTGGAGAATCTGATGTAACAAGGTGTAGAGCCGGATGAACTCAGCAGGCCAAGCAGCATCAGAGGAGCAGGAAAGCTAACGTTTCGGGCCTAGACCCTTCTTCAGAAATGGGGGAGGGGAAGGGGATTCTGAAATAAATAGGGAGAGAGGGGGAGGCAGATAGAAAATGGATAAAGGAGAAGATAGGTGGAGAGGAGACAGACAGATCAAAGAGGTGGGGTTGGAGCCAGTAAAGGTGAGTGTAGGTGGGGAGTTAGGGAGAGGATAGGTCAGTCCAGGGAGGACGGACAGGTCAAGGAGGCGGGATGAGGCTGGTAGGTAGGAGATGGGGGTGGGGCTTGAGGTGGGAGGAGTGGATAGGTGGGAGAAAGGATGGACAGGTTAGGGAGGCAGGGACGAGCTGAGCTGGTTTTGGGATGCGGTCGGGGGAGGGGAGATTTTGAAGCTTGTGAAGTCCACATTGATACCATTGGGCTGCAGCGTTCCCAAGCGAAATATGAGATGCTGTTCCTGCAACCTTCGAGTGGCATCATTGTGGCACTGCAAGAGGCCCAGGATGGACATGTCGTCCAAGGAGTGGGAGGGGGATTTGAAATGGTTCGCGACTGGGAGGTGCAGATGTTTGTCGCGAACCAAGTGTAGGTGTTCACAAAGCAGTCCCCAAGCCTCCACTTGGTTTCCCCGATGTAGAGGAGGCCACAACGGAAACAGCGGATACAGTATACCACATTAGCAGATGTGCAGGTGAGTATCTGTTTGATGTGGAATGTCTTCTTGGGGCCTGGGATGGGGGTGAGGGGGGAGGTGTAGGGGCAGGTGTAGCACTTCCTGCGGTTGCAGGGAAAAGTGCCGGGGTTGGTGGGGCTGGTGGGGAGTGTGGAGCAGACAAGGGTGTCACGGAGAGAGTGGTCCCTCTGGAAAGCAGATGAGGGTGGGGAGGGAAAAATGTTTTTGGTGCTGGGTGTCTAAGATGGAGGCCCAGAGGAGCTAGCAACCAGCTGGAGTTGCCAGAGTCCTGCTCTGATTTTCATGTCAGAATTCTTGACATCTATCCAATGGGTGATAAAATGGGACCCTGCATTATAATGAGGTGAGATTAGACAGTAATGAGGATGATAACAAGCAATAATCCAGTTACTGGGCCTCTTGCCAGTCACTGTTGAGAATCCCATCTTACTGTCCAGAAATTAGTTGGAAAATGTGATTTGTTGCTCCCGACGTCAAGAAAGGCCTTGCTGGACTTCTCACGCAATTCTCCTGGATTTTTTGCCATAGCCCACATCGTTCAGGGCCTGGGAGGATTTTCTTCATCCACTGAACTTTGAGCCTGTCAAGACCCCTTGGAAACTTGTATGTATTAATAAGATAATATGAAGTACATATTGAAGAAGAAAGAGGTGAGTTAGAAAAGCAGAAGGCATTAGGAAAGGTGTTCCATTCCTAAAGCTGAAGACACAGCCACCAATTGTGGGACAATTCAAATCAGGAAATATTCAAGGTGCCAGAATTAGATAAATGTAGGTCAGGCTCGAGACACTGGAAGATGTTAAAGAGATGGAAGGCATGAAGGAACTGTCTTTGAAAATAATATTCAGAATCAAACAGTTGCTTTGCAAGAATCCAATCTATCTGGCTGATAAATGAATATGCAAGTTAGGACATTGACAGCAGAGTTCAGGATGATCTCAAATTTACAGAATGTAGAACATGGGAAACTATCCAGATGTGCATTGCAATAGTCTAGTCTAGAAATAACGAACGTATGAATGAGAGTTGCAATATGAGATAAGCTGGGCAGGGTTGCAGTTTGTGTGTAAGCAATCCTCACCATTGATCATTTTCATGTTGTGCATCGCTCGCCATAGCGTAGGCTTGCTGTCACCATCCTCCTTTATGATAGGGCTCAATTAGCCTAGTGATTTAAAGGATGAACACTTGCTAGTCTAATGAAAAGAGGTTCTTGTCTTAAACTAGATTTTAGTTGCAGTATTTTTCTTAGTAAACATGGACATTTAATGACATCCTTTGGTTGAGTACTTTAGAAAATACAAAGTGGTTGAGAAGGCAGATCATTGTCTAACTCTAGAAAGCAGTTAAGCATCTGGAATAGAACTTTTGCAGGGAGGCTTCTCACTCCATGTTGGCCTAGCACTGTGTATATATAGTTATAGCTATAACTTATTGCACGTTAGCAACAATGTACAAATTACACTGACAGCTATTGTTACAGAGATATAAGGAGAACTCGGACAGTAGGTCTTATTCTTTGGAGATCCTAATATGTTTATCCACCAAATCAGTATGGCATCACCATAATAGGGGATGCTTAAGCCTCTTGTCAGCATTAATCCTTTCAGATTCTTATAAACTTATATAGCTCTGTTGGGTAATGTTACAGCACATCAATTACATCTAAAGGAAGGTAACACAAGTCTAATCTATATATAACCTGTCATCATAATATAATCCTTTCAGCCTCTGGTTATCATCCAGGTGAATCTGCTTTGCACCCCCTCCTGGGTCAATATACTCTTCCTAAGGTGGAGTACCTAAGTCTGAATGGAGCATGCTAACTAGGCTCTAACCAGATACAACCAGGCATTACTTTATTTAAATGGAAACATTCTGTGCCACTTTCAGGACTTACACTACCCATCAGTCTCAGAGATTATGAAGTGCATCTAACAGTATTTCAGCTATACTGCGGTCTGTGTTTGGCTGTCAGATATATTTTGCTTACTGGGTGAGAGACCTTTGTGCATGAACATCATGACACAGATTCCCCTGAGAGCTATTTTGCGATGTTGAGGGTGAATAGCCAGAAGCACCTGCTTCCTCATAATTTCAAAAAGAGTCTGATGGAAGTTTGAATTGTGCCTGGAAGGTTCAGTGAAATGCCTCTGCACTGTTTCAATTCAGAATCACACCACACTTAAGCTTAACTGCACACACAGTTCCAAGACTGCATGCAGTGAGAAGCCTCCCTGCAAAAGTCCTGTTCCACATGGCTTAAATACTTTCTTAACTATCCTTCCATTTTCCAAAGCACTCATCAACAAGATGTCATTAAATATCTAAGTATACTGCGAAAAATACTGCAATTAAAAGAAAAAAATTGCAAGTAGTTATTTTAAGATCCACTGGGAAGTAGATAGTGCCCTTTAATCCTATATTGCCTAAAACAGCCTCAGTTTCTCAGTAGCTGAAATAAAGTACATTGAGGGGCTGTATATCTGACCAACTGAGATGAGGAGAACTGTCTTCACTCAGAGGATTTATGAATATTTGGAATTATCTACTTCAAAATGTTATGAATACTCCATCTTTAAGATAGGTAGACAGATTATTGGTTTCCAAAAATGGAATCGTTGGATATCAGGAGCAAGTGGAGTTGAAACCAAAGATCAGCCATGAGTCTATGCACGGTGCAGTAAATTCGATAGGCCGTATAGGATACTCCTGTTACTATTTCTTAGATTCTCAGCTGCATTTATAGGGAAACTGGATAAGTGGATGACGGGGAATGGAGCAGAAGGATATGCTTAAAGAGTGAGATGAAGGGAGGGAGGATGTTCATGTGGAGCATAACCACTGGCTGGTGTGGCCCCATTAGGCTGAATGGCCTGTGACCATGCTGAAGACTGTATTTAACTCTATGATCTGGATGTTATAGGTTGTTGTATTCCCTGCCCCCACCACACACCCACCAATTTAAAACGTCAATCATTGAATCCCTACACTGCATATAGGGCCTCTTTCAGTCCATCTAGTCTACAATGACCTCCAAAGGGCATCCCACTTTATCCTTGTGACCCTGCATTTACCATGGCTAATCCACCTAGCCTGAACATCCCTGGACACTATGGACAATTTAGCATGGCCAATCTACCTAATCCGCACATCTTTGGACTGTGGGAGGCAACTGGAGCACCCGGCAGAAACCCTCGGAGAAATGGGGAGAACATGCAAACTCCACACAGTAAGTCACCTGAAGATGGAATTGAACCTGGGACCCTGGCACAGTGAGGCAGCCAGTGCTAACCACTATGCCAATGTGTCACCCCAATCAGGAGCATGCTAACCAAAAGGCCAGCTGTCCTGCAGCCATTTTATTCCAGGAGCAGGCTTCAGAGGTTCAGGGCAAGACTTTTGCTCCTACTTGGGAGTCTGCATTGGATTCAAGCAGTGGTCACTTCTGAGACTACAGGAAATCCCAAAGAACAGTGGAACCTGTGTGGCAGACCTCACAGTGGAGGGGGTGGTGGTTACTGAGTGGACTGGGGGACTGGGTTTCAGAAACAGAATGAGAGGAATAAAGGGGGTTGTGAACCTGGGGTGTGTGTCCTCCTTTGCATGTAAAGGGACCTCTTCAAAATTGTCTCACCACCTCGCATCCAACACCAGCTCAGCCAGTAAAAGCTGCTGAGCTTCCAACCCAGAGCAGGACTGCCACAGGGAAAATAGCAGCAGAGGTGAGATTAAGGGATCATCATGTGACTGCTTAACAACTTTAACAGGCCCAAGAAAGAAGATGGGACAGAAGGCAGCAGGTAGACCATGCACTGCATTTTACAAGATTTCCCCACCTTCAAGTATGCTGGCAGGGACCATACAATCTGACATAGATCCATATCACTATTCCATCACTGTCACTCAGTTGAAATCCAGGAATACCCTTCCTCACAGTATTATATGTGTATATATACAAAATGGACTTCAACAGTTCAAGAAAGCAGCTCACCATGCCCTTCTTAAATGCAATTAGGGATTGCAATTAATGATAGCCTAAGTGGAGAAACTTTCAACCTGTGAGCATACATACTTTAAAAAATAGCCCTATGTAACAGTGTATTCAATTATCCAGATGAACTTAAACAATGGTCAGCCTTGGCAGCGGTATGTCTGATGCAGTAAGCCTCAGATTTTTCTGTGCTAGGATCAGAGCAGCTGTCCAGGGATTCCAAGCCTGTATTCAATACAGCACCCCCTAGTGAGAATATTTCTGAGAGTAGATTTTCAATGAGCAGAGTAAGTGCTCCAAAACACCATGTGATCAAAATCATTGCCCGGGTTCATATGTCTGATGGATTTGCTCTGGTTCTCTACAGCATTCAGTTCAAAAATCATCTTCCTCTGTAGATCTTTGCCTCAACCTGTCTCTCCAATCTCTCTCAATTCGATGTGTCTTTTCAATAAATCCTTCCACACTCATCCATGATTGGCGGTCAGTTGCCTCAGTCCTAGCAATTAGAATGTTTTAGCCCCTAAATCTTTCTACCTTTCCACCTCCCTCTCTGTCATTAATACCTCCTCAAAAACTATCCCTTCATATGACCTCACATCATCACTCCTCCTAATCTCTTCTTTCCCAGCGTTGCATCTCTTCCATTATATACATTTGTGAAGCAAATCACTGGCCAGAAAGTTTAAATGGTTTTTATGTTAAAGGTAATATGTGAATACAAGTTGAAATTGTAACGAAAACAGAAATTGCTGGAAAAACTCAGCAGGTCTGGCAGCATCTGTGGAGAGAAATCACAGATAACAATTCAAGTCCAGTGACCCTCCTTCAGCGCTGTTCTGAGGAATGGTCACTGGACCTGAAATGTTAACTCTGATTGCTTTCCACAGATGCTGCCAGACCTGCTGAGTTTTTGCAGCAATTTCTGTTTTTGTTTCTGATTTCCTGCATCCACAGTTCTTTTTTTTGAAATTATAACTATTTGCCAGTGTAAATTATAGCCCAGTCTGAACTGCTGTCTTCAGAAGAAGAGAGATAAGAGAGATAAGGGGAAACAAATTACAGGGAAAATGTAATAACCTATTCCCAACGCTGAGTTTTTCTCAAATCTTATTCAGGCTATATTGCTAAGCCAGTAGCAATCAAAACGTATGCCAATATTTGTGTAAGACAAATGGTCTTTTTTGCACTACATCAGCAAAGTGCCAAGAATAATAAAATATAAAAAAAACTGTTACGAGTAATGTCACATCAAGGCTTTGCTCTTTATATATGATTTCAGAAATCCACATAAGTGGAGAAGAATTGGTTTGATGTCAACAATTTGAAATGGAATGATTATCAGTGCCATCGCAAATGTCAGTTGCAGGATTTAGTTTAAATTATTTTTGATAATTTCAAGGAAAATGGTGTGGAGAAGTTGATAAATGAAGATAACTGGCATTCAGATGTTGAGCGGGTTATTGCTGTTTCTCCTTGGGTGTTACTAGTTAAAATCAACCCAAAGCTGATAGAGGGGAAGTATACTCTATTTAATGGATTTGAGACTCCTAAATGGCCCGTAATGGTGTTGTAAACACCCATCATTGTCCAACCTTGCTGATAAAAAAAATCTAAGGGATGAAAAGCAACAATCACACAATTGTTTGATTTGAAGAAACCCTTTCTTCCTTATGGCTCACAGCTATGGAGTAGAATTGAGCATTTAATTTGTGCAGAAGGTGAAAAATGCTCCCAATTCCTCCCATTGACTTGAAGAACTGAAAGTTGACTTAAAAAAGTATTAAAATGAAGCGTATTTTATGGTATTGAAATGATTCTCCTCCCATAAATAAACATTTTAAAACTGTAACAGAAACATATTGAACCACCA
Organism: Rhincodon typus; assembly: GCF_021869965.1. Classification (NCBI taxonomy): domain Eukaryota; kingdom Metazoa; phylum Chordata; class Chondrichthyes; order Orectolobiformes; family Rhincodontidae; genus Rhincodon; species Rhincodon typus. The sequence goes on from NC_063334.1 coordinate 25,219,377, forward strand.
TCATTTAAGTTTATTCCATGAGTGGGAAGAGTTTATTTTAGCATTACTTGTCGATTTTCTGGATGCAGTGTGTTTGGAATTTATAGTAACATCAATAAAAATTCATGAAAAAAGACCTAGCTATGGATTTTAATCGATTCTTGGAAAATTGTGTTGCATGACAGGGGCTGCTGTGTTTATAATGGAGTCCTGAAGCCTTCACAGAGCAGTCTGTTCACAATAATTGCTAAACTGGGACTAAGGTTTCATTTCCAGTAAGAGAACCAAACATTGGCTGAAATTCTTCTGTGGTTATACAAATCTCACAGTTCTTGTGAAAGCACAAAGAAAATGAGTGGACTGCTAACAAGAGGCTCGTTCAATAAGAAAATACGGCAGGAATGTGTTGAAGGATAGATGGAAGGTGAAACTATTACAATGGAATTGCAGTCACTGCAGAGGCTTTTTGTCAAGTAGTGAATTCTCATCAATCCATTCATGATGCAGGCAGAAGAGAGCTTTTTTAATCACCAGGAGATGCCTTGAGGCAGCTCTGAGGCATGCTGTACAAATTTATAATAGAGCAGGAGTGAAGTATGTTTCAACCTTTATGACAAGTGTACTATTGGCAGAGATAATATCCTGTTGAAAAGCTGTGCAATAGTCCTTTTATCCCATGAAGAAATAAAGGATATTTCTGTGGTTATGGCCTTTTTTTATCTTAAAGCAGTAAATTTAGAATTCCCCAAATTAAGCAATTCTATTAATATGCTTAGAATGATCCATTGCCCTATTTATATTCTGTACAATATTGTTTCAATATGCAAATTAATAGGTGATGAGCTGCAGGTAACACTCCTGGAAGCAGAGTGTTGGAGAAGAGAATAAGATTTTTAATGTCCATGGTGCCTGTTAAGCAGATAATGCTAGTGCCTGGCAGAAAATAGGAGAGATCCTTTCAAATGTATTAAATCTTTTGTTTTCATTGTTCTGAGTTGTCACTTGTGAAAGGAATCTTTACACATGTGTAATAAAGTGGTGTCTTTTGTACTTATCTTTGTCTATCTGAGGCTGCACATGGGAAGGACAAATGCGCAGACTGGGGATACTCAAATTGACGACTGAAAAGAGGATGTGAGGCCCACAAGGGGAATGCAGGCACAAGAGAAATGTTATTTCTCAGAACTGGTACCACACCAGAAGCATAAGAGCAGAAAGTGGCAATTACTAGCTGATAACATCGCAACAATTTCCAGCAAGAGGTTAGAAGTCAATCCTTGGTAGCAATAACTCTCATATATAGCACCACTACCATGTATCAGAAATGTGCTTCTGTCTAACTATGAACCAGAAACTATTCTTGGAACAGTAAGCCACTTTGATATCACAACTTTAGAGAATAGCTTCTGCATTGAAACCAAATGAGAAGTAAAATATTTTTCAGATTATAACAGAATCCAGAGAAATTGGCTGCCAATAAAGTTCAAAGTTGTGATCTTGATATTGAGACAATGTTAGTGTATCTCAGTTATTATATGGAGATATTAATAATCTGTATGGTAATCTAGCTGTGAGCTTGTTACAAAGCATAGGTAAAATATTTCACAAAATCAACTATTGCTATTCATTTGAATGTAACACAAATATCCATAGTTCTTGTAAGCTGTACCAGTGTCTGCCTGTAATTCATAAACTCTCCCACCTCTACACTGTCTGAACTGTTCTGAAGGTTCTGAACTGCACCTTCTGAAGGCCAATGAGGAATGGTCCCATATTCTGAGAAAGAATTAAAAGAAATGCCATGCAGTATTTTGGTTATATGGAGAGGTTGGGACTTTTCTCCTGTTGGACAGAGCGCAGTAAGGAGAGATTTAATTGAGATATGCAAAATAATCAAGGAGAAAGTATTTCCAGTGCTAGGAGTATCATAACTGGAATATTGATTTACTGTAATTAGCAAAAGGACCAGAGGTGGTAAGAATTCTTATGCAGTAAATTGCTATGATGTAGAAAATGTTCATTGATTGAGTGATAGAAAACTGAACAGCATGGAAACAAACCCTTCAGTCCAACTTTTCCATGCCGACCAGATATTCTAAATAAATCTAGTCCCATTTGCCAGCATTTGGCCCATATCTCTCAAAACCCCTCCCATTCATGTACCCGTCCAGATGCCTTTCAAATGTTGTAATTGCACCAGCCTCTGGTGGCTCATTTCAGATATGCACCACCCTCTGTGTGAAAAAGTTGCCCCTTAGCTACCTTTTAAATCTTTCCCCTCTCACCTTAAACCTATGGTCTCTAGTTTTGGACTCCCCCAACCCAGGGAAAAGACCTTGTCTATTCATCCTATCTATGCCTCTCATGATTTTATAAACTTCTATAAGGTCACCCCTCATTCTCCGATGCTCCAGGGAAAATCACTCCAGGCTATCCAGCCTTTCACTATAGATCAAACCCTTCAACCCTGGCAACATCCTTGTAAATTTTTTCTGAACTCTTTCAAGTTTCACAACATCGTTCCTATAGCAGGGAGACCAGAATTGAATGCAGTATTCCAAAACTGGCCTAACTAATATTCTCTACAGCCGCAACATGACCTCCCAACTCCTATATTCAATGCACTTACCAAGAAAGGCAAGCATGCCAAAGGCCACCTTCACTATCCTGTCTAACTGTGACTCCACTTTCAATGAACTAGGAACCCGCACTCCAAGATCTCTTTGGTCAGCAACACTCCTCACGACCTTACCATTAAGTGTATAAGTCCTGCTGTGATTTGTCTTTCCCGAAAATGCAGCATCTCACATTTATCTAAATTAAACTCCATCTGCCACTCCTCGGCCCATTGGTCCATCTGAGTAAGATCCCATTGTGCTCTGAGGTAACCTTCTTTGCTGTCCATTATACCTCCAATTTTAGTGTCATCTGCAAACTTACTAACCATACCTCCTATGTTCACATCCAAATCAGTTATATAAATGACGAAAAGCAGTGGACCCAGCACTGATCCTTGTGGCACGCCGCTGGTCATTGGCCTCCAGTCTGTAAAGTAACCCTCTACCACAACCCTCTGTCTTCTACCTTTGAGCTAGTTCTATATCCAAATGACTAGTATTCTCTATATTCCATGTGATCCAACCTTGCTAACCAGTCTACTATGAGGACCGTTGTTAAACACCTTACTGAAGTCCATATAGATAACACTCACCACTCTGCACTCATCAATCCTCTTTGTTACTTCTTCAAAAAAACTCAATTAATATAGTGAGACATGATTTCCCACACACAAAGCCATGTTAACTATCCTTAATCAGTCCTTGCCTTTCCAAATACATGTAAATCCTGCCCCTCATGATTCCCTCCAACAACTGGTGGAAGCAGATTCAATAATAACTTTCAAAAGCAAATTCAATAAATACTCAAAGGGGGAAAGAAATTCAGGGCTTGGAGAGAACATCCAGGGAGAAGTTGGACTAAATGAATAGTTCTTTCAAAGACCTAGCACAGCTTCAGTGTTTTGAATGGCCTCCTTTTGTGCTGTGGTATTCTGTAATTCTATGTTACATTACCTTATATCTGAAATGGATAATAGTTATGCTTTGTTATAATAGTTTTCATCGGCTATAAAACACATATGGTCAGGAAAGTGTTAATAGTAATGCAAATTATACTTTTCTTTCTTTAGTTGTTTGATGAAATAGGTGCAAATCAACTACAGACTTCTTCCTCCATCATCTCCTTTTGCATTTGCGAAAAAAACAGCTCCTGTTTTCTTCAGATACCATGACCTAAGGGGGCTGTAGTCTTCCATTGGATTGATCCATGATTATACTTGGCAAAAAAATGTACTGCAGTTGATCAGGAAACTCCCCTGTTTTTAACAGCTACCATTGGCTTTACTGGAAGGACTTAAGGGCTGATAATCAACTTGCTTGATCATGTTTGAAGGAGAGTCTAGGACCAGAGGGCATAATCTGAGAATAAGGGTTGCCTTATTAAGACAGAGATGAGGAGGAACGTCTTCTGTCAGAGGATAGTGAGTTTGTGTAATTCTTCATCACAGGGGGCTGCCGAGGCTGGGTTGTTAAGAATATTCAAGTCTGATATTTACAGATTTTTAATCAATAAGGGAATCAAGGCAATAAAGCAGAGGATTATCAAATCAGCCATGATCTCAGTGAATTGTGTTGCAGGCTGATGGGCTGAATAGCCTGTGACATAACTGCACTGAGGCTGGTATCTCATCACTAAATCACCCTTTATTTACATGTGCACAGTACATGGACTCTGACCAGCCAGCTCAAAGCCAGTCCCTCAACTGAGGCGACCTTATGAATCTCCTGTTTACATTTGTTAGTCAGGGCTCCCTGATTGGCCCAGATTAACAGCCCCAATCAAGGATCTCATAGTCAATGAGATCCACCAAGCCAATCACTACAGCTTCCTTCTGCTCCTATATGTTAAGGTCTTAAGGTCACCTTCAATGGTTAGCAAGTGGGACTTGAAACTGCAGTACATCCATCCCAGATGTACGGACACTATCAAAACACCACGAGACCTTCCTTATAGCTTGCTTCATTGCCTATATCTGATGAACGCTCATTAACCTAAAATGTTAACTCAGGTTTTCCCTCCACAAATGCCACCAAGCCTGTTGAGTATTTCTGTTTTTATATTAACCATAACTGTCAATCTATTTCAGCTTCTCAGAATTAATATTGTCATTCAGTTTTAATAAAATTTAAAATAGATGTCAGATCAACAGTTAAGACATGTTACGTCAGAGCTGTTACACAGTAGATTGATAACAACAAAGGCCAAATCATGGCAGGAAAATTGGGTATCAGTTTTGGGCTGAAGTTTACCCCCTCAATTTGGTGAACTGGAAATTTGATTTGGCCTGATTTTACACTGCAGACCGACAGAAACTTGCAAACAATTTCAGACTATTTGATGAATACTTAATAAGGAGAACGTGGCAATGGTGAATATTTTGAAGTTTTATTTAATTACTTTTGTGTATTGCTGAATATTTATATGGAATCTTCCCTTGGGTGATTAAGTAGATGGAGTAGGTTCTATGATTTGATAAAACATGTGTAATCTATCAGAAAAAGTGAGCTGTTTTGGCCAGGTGGCATGCTTTCTTATGTTCCTACATTCTTTAATATTTGGAATGAAGGCATATGGATATGAAATTTCAGTATTTGTGTGTAAGTGAACTGTCTTGTGTTACAATGTTGAACAAGGTCCAACTTGCAGAACTTCAGGATGCCCAAAGTACTTCCAATGAAGTACCTTTAAGTGTAATTTGTGTTGTGATATAGATCCAACAACTGACAAAGGACAGGAGACTATTTATTCTGTGGTTGTTGAGGGTGGTCCCTGTTTCCACTTTGAAATTGAACCATGGGATCCAGCTGAATGGGCCGAAGGGACCTTCGTAAAGTTCTCATAAAGACAGCACCTCTGACACTGCAGCATCCTCTCAGTACTCCAGTAGGATATTATGGCTCAGTGGTTAGCTCTGCTGCCTCACAGCACGAGGAATCTGGGTTTGATCCCAGCCTTGGGCGACTGTCTGTGTGGAGTTTACATGTTCTCTCTGTGTCTGAGTGGATTTCCTCCAGGTGTTCCAGCTTTCTCCCACAGTCCAAAGAGGTGCAGGTTAGATGGATTGGCTATGCTAAATTGCCCATAGTATCTAGGGTGGGAAATGCAAGGATAGGGTAGAGGGTGGGTCTGGGTGGGATGCCTTCGGAGGGTCAGTGTGGACTTGATGGACCAAATGGCCTGCTTCCACACTGCAGGGATTCTATGATGACGATTCTATGATATCAACTTAGATTATCTAATCTCTGGAAGGGGGCTTGAACCCTCAACCTTATGAACATGTTACCTGCTGACCACTGATAGCATCAGCACAAGAGTACAAGAATGGTATGAGCACTAGCATTACCGATTACCCTGTAACATAGCATTGTTCCCTATTTACTCTTGAAAGATTGCTGAACTGATTTCCCAAATATGCTGCCAATACTGGCAGCTAATTCCATTTTATAATCCCTTGCAAAACTGCAGGGACAAAGAAGGTTTTGCTTGACAGCATGATTGATGATATCAAATTCAACTTTCAACCATTTTCCTAGAGATGCATTTTTATTCGGGCTTCCTGTCATCTGATCTAGATGAAAATAGGCTGCATGGATTGCTTTAGACTTTAGTCATCTCTAGACAGTTGCAAACATCATTGCTGTCATTTTTTGTTTTGAAATCTGTTCTTTCCGTAAGGATTCCTGAATTAAAAATATTAACAAGTTAAAGAATTCATATAAATACTGGAAAGTCTGGTTTGTTCTCAGTTTTACAGTATTAAAGTTTACTTGATACAATTTGTAGATCATTAGATGACTTCTTAAGCAGCAAAATTCAAAGGGAGAGTGGCTAGGACTCTACGGTAAAGCTCCCATAACCAATGGTTGATGCTTTAAGAGCTGAGTATACTCTAAATCCAAGTACCAGGATGACCACATGACCTGAAGCCATGAGGGCTCCAGTAGCACTATGCTAGACTAAGGATGTGTACATAAGTTGCTTTATAATTGAAGTCATCAATTTGTTCGTTAAATAGAGCTGTTTGAAATTTTCAAGTAAATTGAACGTACACAGTTTACCAACCCCCTGTGACAGTGGTCATTCTGTGTTAAGGACAAAATACATAAATACAACAGTTGGTAGGCAGATAATGGGGACATAGGAATAGGAGGAGGCCGTACAGCCCCTTCTACCTAATAGTCAACCTGTATCTTAACTTCATCCATCTGGCTTGGTACCATATCCTTTAATCTGGAATTAAGAGTCTAACAATGACCATGACTCCATTGTCGATTTTTCAGAAAAACCCATCTAATTCAATAATGTCCTTTAGGGAAGAAACTGCCATCCTTACTTGGTCTGGCCTACATGTGACTTCAGATCCATAGCAGTATGATTGACTCTTAACTACCCTCTGGGCAATTAGGGATGGGCAATAAATGCTGACTAGTCAGTGATGCCCTCATCCTGTGAATGAATTTTTAAAAAAAACTTGTCTACCAAAACTTTATTGACATCAGATTGAAAATGATTAATTGAACTGGAATCTACTCCATTTTGTGAAAGGGTATTCAACACTTTTAATACATTTCCATGAAGAAGTGTCATGTAACTTATCTCCTGAATGGCTTGACTCTGATTTTAACATAGTCTGTCTAATTGATCCATTGACAAATGGATGCCTCATCTCAGTTTCAGAAGAAGTTGGGAAGTTCTCACTGGCCAATGTTTAATGCTCAACTAATGTCAACAAAAACATATTATCTGGTCAATTACTTCATTGCTGTTTCTGGGATCTTGCTATGCAGAAGCTAGCTGCTGTGTTTGATACATTGTAAGTTGTGACTACATTTCAAAAGTACACAGTTGCCTGTAAAGTGTTTCAAAATGTACTGAGATCATGAAAGATCTTGTAAAAAGCCAAATCTTTCTTTTATTTTTTCTTTGACAAAGAGAACAATGAGGATAGAGGCAAATTGACATCAAAGGGTTAAAGCCATGCTGTGCAATATTATTAACACATGGCTAAGATATTTGTATGAAATTCTTGTGTCTGCTACTTCAGTGAAAGCATTAGAGGAATGAGCTTCAAGAAAGGATTTAATAATCCTGGAGTTTTTGTCCTCTGAAAGAAAATCCCGGGAGGCCATTATGGAGGTATATTAACAGGACCATGAAAGTAAACAGAAAAATACCATCAAAAATAGCAAGGCGCATATGTATAAGATAAGCACCTGTGTAAAACACATTTAAGAGAGATGACTAGAACTATTTCTTTATATTGTTACAATCACGGCTGGAGGAGTACACTATCGCTGTCAGTCCACTTCTTCACTGGTCACCACATAAAGTTTAAAAAAAATCGTCAGTTACCAAGATGACCAATTAACTATCTTAGCAATATCAGGTTTTAACACTGAGCTCTAAACTCAATAATTGGTTTTGTTATCAAAACAAAAGCTATTAAATGAAAATGCATTAATTGGTTAAAATTCATATTTGGTAGTATAGATGTTTAAATGCTTATCTATTTAATATTCCAAAAACACACGTAAATATATACATACGCTTCAGAACAAGAGAAAAGAAATGTATTTCTCTGTAGAGATTGGCTGTCTGAAAAAAAACAATTTGTCCAATGAGTTATTCTTGAAGGCAAAAGGATAAAATGTAAAAAGTTCCGGTGTCTATTCCTCTGATGTTCTGGAACAAGTGGTTGCGTCATTAATTACACAGTTTTCTCTGAGATGTTACAGACACAGTTTGCTCAGGAAATAAAAGCTTGAGATGTTTCTTCAATCACTATTTCATATTAACAAATAGGGCTCACATGGAACTCAGCAAGAGTGTTTACTATTCAGAAATGAGAAGGCTCAGCTAGGGAGTTTGTTATTTGTAGCGTTCCTTCCAATGGAACCAAAAAATAATAAGAAACTTCTCCAAACCAGCTCTGTTCAAAATCTGCCCAAAAAGCAATTCCAGTGTTATGATTATGGATAAGAACCCCAAACTATTTCTACAAACTTGTACTTTTGTTCCAAAATTCATCTTTGTTTTTAAGAAAGGGCTCCTACAGGGAACAAATAAAACAACTGATGATGTAAATCAATTGACATTCTGGCAAAGTCCTGTTTGATTCCCAAGGAACGTGATACCTGTAAAATATTAGGAAACTTCAAACAGGGAGAGATGTCAGAAGAAGAGATTACAAAGGGCTTGATGCCCTCCCCCACATCTACCACCCCCTCAGTAGAAAGCCATCTCTTGCAGACATGTGTGTTTCCCTCCAGGAATGTACAAAAAAAAGGAGTTGAGACTGACTGCAAACTAGTCAATGTGTGCCATTGGCCAGATGTCCTAATGTGTGGACTAGAATGTTGTGAGGGTCACAGCCTTGAGAAACAAACATTTTAAACAACCCTGCATTGCAGGTAAAACAAAGGTGAAACCCTCCACACACTTAGTATTGCCAGCCAGTTCAAAAGGACAAAAGTCAGAACAAAAGAATTTCAAAAAACCTTTAAAACCAAGAACCTTGAAATTGCCTGCTCAACTGCTACTAGTCCCCATGACAACCACAGTGTGTTCATATCTGCTTTCCACAAATAATTCAGAAATAGATCTATATATTTTCATTTCAGTTTTATCATTTTGGACTTAACCCTTCTTCCTACTCAGTGCGTATGTGTGTTGCATTGCTATTTCTTCTTGGGTTTGTAATTAATAAATGTGCCCTTCTTATTAATTCAAGAAAGCCTGGTAAAATTGCTTTCTTTGTAAACTAAATTAATCTCGGTTTGGGAAAAACGTATCCGCAAGGGAAGGGATCTTGACTAAATTAACTTTGTTGTGACCAAACAAAGGGGGCAGGGGAGTAAATAATTGAGGGAAACCAATTCATGGCTTCTCATATGGGAGTTTCATGGTTTGGGGTACCCTGCCTAGAAATGCAATGAACTGAGGAACTTCACCCAGCGTCTAGTTCTTGTCATAACAACAGAAGAGAAAGTAGTTGAAAAAAAAACTTCAATGACCATGACAAAAACTTTGAGTGACGTCTTTTAAACAACTGCTCCAGGTATTTCCAAAAAATTTGAAAATAAAATATATTTTCCACAACCCTCAAACTTAAATATCCAAGCAACATTAAACTACTTAGAGTCATGGAGTCATTGAGATGTACAGCATGGAAACAGACCCTTTGGTCCAACTCGTCCATGCTGACCAGATATCCTAAATTAAATTAGTCCCATTTGCCCCAGCATTTGGCCCACATCCCTCTAAACCCTTCCTATTCATATACCTATCCAGATGCCTTTTAAATGTTGTAATTGTACCTGCTTCCACTACTTCCTTTGGTGGCTCATTCCATACAGGCACCACCCTCTGTGTGAAAAAGTTGCCCCTTAGGTCCCTGTTAAATCTTTCTCCTCTCACTTTAAACAAATGCTCTCTAATTTTGGACTCCCCCAGCCCATGGAAAAGACCTTATTTATTCATCCTTTCCTCGTGTTTTTATAAACCTCTAAAAGGTCACCCCTCAGCCTCCACGCTCTGTAGAAAACAGCCCCAGTCTATTCAGCCTCTCCCTATAGCTCAAACACTCCAACCCTGGCAACATCCTTGTAAAGTTTTTCTCAACCATATTGAGTTTCACAACATCATTCCGAAAGCAGGAAGACCAGAATTGTACACAGTATTCCAAAAGTGGCCGAACCAATATCCTATAGAGCTGCAACATGACCTCCCATAACTACGCTCAATGCACTGACCAATAAAGGGAAGCGTACCAAATGCTTTCTTCACTATCCTATCTACCTGTGACTCTACTTTCAAGGAACTTCATAGCCTTCAAAGCTGAAACAAAGTTCAAGCAACAATCAAACATATTGCAGGAGAAATGGTCAAGATGACTGAATAAACAGTTAAAGGGAAAGGTTAAATTTGGTTGTTTGGTAGGATGCATTTAACTGATCCATTTTCATCTTATCCTGTCAAACTGGATGGTTTTCAACATGATGCTGGGCACAATCTAGTGACGTGGATCAAAAGTCCAATTCACAACTGGAAAATGAACATATTCAACAACCATCGGAAGAGATGAATCCTTAATCACTGGCGGCAACAGGACAATTCTGCAGAAATGGAAACCCTACATATACATGATCATTTTTAACAAATTTATTAGAGCTGTTTAAAGATGTAACAAGCAGATTACATAAAAGGGAACCAGTAGGTGTTGCATATTTGGATTTTCAAAAGGCATTCATAAAGTTACTACAAAAATATTGCTGTACAACGTAAGAGCATATGAAAATGGGGGCAAAAGATTAACACAGATCAAGGATTCACAAATGATAAATTTGTCATTTTTGGATGGGTAATCAATGACTGCTGGGGTGCCACGAGTGGGACCCTCAATTATATACAATGTATAATGATGATTGGCATGAACAGACCAACTGTAATGTGGCGACATTTGCTGACAATACAAAGGTCAGGGATAAGCAAATTGTGAGAAGGATACAGAGGGCAGAATGTTATAGGGGACCTAGTGGTGTCCACCATAGCCTCACTCAGGACATATTGAACTGAGGGACTCTAGGTAAGCCCACAGAAAAACCCCAAAACAAAGCCAAGCCTCAGCCAAACATTTAAAATTTTCTTCAGGAGTTGCAAGCCATTGTAGCTGTTGCCAGTATGCAGATGCGAGACAGCAGAAGAGTCCCACTTGAGCTAAATTGAGTAAGAGAACTCAAAGGCTGGTATCCAGGAGACTGCACACCCTGGAATGTCCACCTTTATCTGGTTTGGAACAGTTAAATTGCGTACAACATCCAAATCGGAACCAATCAAAATAAATGTCCGGTTAAATGGTCACCCAGTTCTAATAGATGTCAATACCAGTGTGGCCACTTCAGTGATCACAGACCAGCCTTTAACAAAATTTTCTCTGGACTCCAACCCTTAGGTTTGTGTAAGACCTCGGCTAGACTGAAAACCTATACCGGGAAACCTTCACAGATTAAGGGTACACCTCGGTTCCAGTCTTGTATGTGAAGCAGCTGGTTCAGTTACCACTCATTGTAGTAAGAGGCTCAGGCCCGAGCTTGATGGGGTGAAATTGATTGAGAAAGATTCACCTAGATTGGCTCAACATTTTTTGATTAGAAAATGGCTGCCTGAGTCAAGTTCTAATTAAATATTCGGAGGTTGTTCAGTAAGGCCTAGGGACTATCAAAGGTGCCAAGGCCAAAGCGCATATTGACCAGGAAGCAATTGCATGATTCAGCAAGGCCTGTCCAGTGCCGTTTGCCTTACGGGCAAAAGTAGAGGCAGAAATCAGAAGGCTGGACAGTGAAGGAATCATCAACCTATTCCAGTTTGCGGAATGGGTGGCACTGGTCGTATTGATTGTGAAGCCTAATGGGTCGATTTGCCCTCAATACCCAATCCCTTGCATCAAGGATTTATATGCAAAGCTGGCAGGGAGGCTGTCCTTCACCAAGCTGAACATGAGCCATGCGTACCTGCAATTGTGGTTAGATGAGGAGTCTCAGAGGTATGCTACAATTCCATGGTCAAAAAATCACACAACACCAGCTTATAGTCTAACAGGTTTATTTGAAAATTCAAGCTTTTGGAGCTCAGTTCCTTCTTCAAACATAGTGTGTGAGAGATGCTACAAGACACAGAATTTATAAGCTGAAAGGTAACAACCCTAAAACTGGCTGCCTCTTGTTGAATCTTTAATCAGTCAGGAAGGAGGTCACTGATTGAAATGCAAAATCCAGATTCCTTTCAAGTCATTGTCCCAAGATAATTAAAGGTTTTATCAATGTATACAAGAGATGACATCTCATGTCAGAAAATGCATTTTAGGTGTGAGGTCTTGCTTAGAATCTGTCTATGTTTTAACTGGGGTCAGGTTTTATCTTTTTGAACAAAGCAGAATGTATCTGCAACTACACAAACATCTTGGATGAAATAATTTATGTGTGTGTCTGTGTATGTGTGTGTGCATGTATGTGCGCTTGAGAGAGTGTGAGTGTGAGGGAGTGTATATGCGTGGGTGTGTGTGTGTGTGTGGGTGTGTGTGAGAGAGAGAGAGAGTCTGTGTATGTGGGCAAGCGTGTGTGTGAGTGTGTGTGTGCGTGCGTGTGTGTGTGAGAGTATATAGTGTGGTGGGGTCACCTGTAGTACGACATGAACCCAAAGATTGAGGCCATCCTCATGGGTATGGAACTTGGCTATTGGCTTCTGCTCAGCGATTTTGCGTTGTGGTGTATCTCAAAGTCCACCTTGGAAGACACTTACCCGAAGAACCGAGGCTGAATGTCCTTGACCCCTGAAGTGCTCGCCCACTGGGAGGGAACACCCCCGTCTGGTGATTGTTGTGTGGTGTCCATTCATCCATTGTCACAGCGTCTGCATGGTCTCGCCAATATACCATGCCTCAGCGCATCCTTGCCTGCATCGTATGAGATGGACAACATTGGCCAAGTCACATGAGTATCTGCCGTGCACGTGGTGGGTGGTGTTCCCACATGTGATGGTAGTAATCATGTCTTGTAGAGATTCCCATGGCAGGGTTATGTGGTGTTGTGGTTGATGTCATCTTGAAGGCTGGGTAGTTGCTGTAAACAATGGTCTGTTTAAGGTTTGGCAGTTGTTTGAAGGCGAAAAGTGGAGGCGCAGGGAAGATTTTGGCGAGGTGCTCATCGTCATCAATAATGTGTTGAAGGCTGCAAAGAACATGACGTAGTTTCTCCGTGCCAGGGAAGTACTGGACAACGAAGGGTACCATATCAATAGTATCTTATGTCTGTCTTCTGAGGAGGTCATTACGTTTTTCGCTGTGGCACAACAAAATTGGCGATCGATGAGTTGAGCATTGTACCCTGTTTTTATGAGGGCATCCTTCAACACCTTCCAGTGTCCGTCACTTTCCCCCTCATCTGAGCAGATCCTGTGTATGCGTAGGGCCTGTCTGTAGGGGATGGGCTCTTTTAATATGATTAGGGAGGAAGCTAGAGAAGTGCAGCATCATGAGGTTATCTGTGGACTTGCAGTAGAGTGAAGTACTGAGGTGTCCGTCCCTGAAAGAGATGCGTGTGTCCAAGAATGAGACTGATTCTAAAGAGTGGTCCATGGTAACTCTGATGCTGGGATGAAACTTGTTGATTTCACCACGTAGTTGCATCAGTGATTCCTCACCGTGAGTCCAAAGAAAGAAAATGTCATCAACATATCCACTGTATAGCATCAGTTGGAGGTCCTGCATAGCAAAGAAGTCTTGTTTGAACTTGTGCATGAAAATGTTAGCATATTGGGGTGCAAATTTGATCACCATGGTTGTTCTGTGTGCCTGCATGAACAACAGGTTGTTGAAGGTAAAGACATTATAGTCAAAGATGAAGTGGATGAGTTGTAGGATGGCGTCTGGAAATTGGCAGCTGTTGGTATTGAGTACTGATGCTGCTACAGTGATGCCATCATCATGGGGAATGCTGGTGTAGAGTGTCGAAACGGCCATTGTGATGAGGAGTGTTCCAGTGTCATGACAAAAGCTAGGGATTCTTTGTACAATGGGTTTCAAGATGCCCTCAACATAGGCAGAGAGGTTTTCACACAGGGCCCCATTGCCTGATACAATGGGGCATCCAGGTGTGTTGGTGTTGTGAATCTTCGGAAGGCAGTAGAAGTCCCCTATATGAGAATTATGCGTGATGAGAACTTTGAAGGACCGGATCAAAAATTTTGAACAGTCTGTTGAGTTCACAGGTGTGTTCTCTGGTTGGATCGGCAGGTAGTTGTGTGTAGTGTTCGTGATTGTTCAGTTGTCAGTACACTTCTTTACAATATCCGTTCTACTCTGTATGACGATGGCTCCTCCTTTGGCTGCTGGTTTGATGATGATGTTGTGATTGGTCTTGAGAGCCTGGATGGCCATTCATTGTGCTTGGGTATCGTTTTGGGCTACCTTGTGAGTGCAGCTGATGAATCTGGTGCTCACGTGTTTCCTGATGGTTTGAGCATATATGTCAGGCCTAGGGCAGCGGCCCTCTGGAAAGACCCAATTCACATACACAGGACTTCTGCAAGACATGTCAGATCATTGACTAGAATACCACCATCACATGTGGGAGCATCACCCACCACATGCATGGCAGATACTCATGTGACTCAGCCAATGTTGTCTGTATCATACACTGCAAGCAAGGATGCCCTGAGGCACGGTATATTGACGAGACCATGCAGATGCTATGACAACAGATGAATAGACACCGCGCAATGATCACCAGACGGGGATGTTCCCTCCCAGTGGGGGAGCACTTCAGGGGTCAAGGACATTCAGCCTCCGATCTTCGGGTAGCCATCCTCCAAGGTGGACTTTGAGATACACCACAGCACAAAATTGCAGTGCAGAGGCTGATAGCCAAATTCCAAACCCATGAGGATGGCCTTAATTGTATTCTTGGGTTCATGTCACATGGCAGGTGACCCTACCGCACTACATACTCCCACACACACGCATACATACACACAAACTCTCTCACACAAACACACTCACACACTTACACAGACTCTCTTTCACACACCCACTCACACTATCTCTCTTTCTCTCTCACACACAGACACAGACAGGCAGACACACACACACACACACACACACACACACACACACACGTGCATACATACACACAAACTGTCTCACACAAACACACTCACATACTTACACGGACTCTCTTTCACACACACACTCTCTCAAGCACATTCACACACACACACTCACACTATCTCTCTTTCTCTCTCACACACAGACACAGACAGACACACACACACACAACACACACACGCACACACACACACATGCACACACTCACACACACATGAATTATTACATCCAAGATATTAATGTAGTTGCAGATGCATTCTGTTTTGCCCAAAAAAAACTGACCCCAATTTAAAACAGACAGATTCTAAGTAAGACCTCACACTTAAAATGCATTGTCTGACCTGAGTTGTCACTTATTGTGTACATTGATAAAACCTTTAATTATCTTGGGACAATGACTTGAAAGGAATCTGGATTTTGCATTCCAATCAGTCATCTCCTTCTTAACTGATTAAAGATTCAACAAGAGGCAGCCAGTTTTAGGGTTGTTACCTTTCTGCTTATAAATTTTGTGTCTTATACCCTCTCTCTCAAACTATGCCTGAGGAAGGAGCTGAACCTTGAAAACTTGCATTTTCAAATACAACTGTTTGACTATAACCTGGTGTCATGTGATTTTTGACCTTGTTCACCCCAATCCAACACTGACATATTCATAGATCATAGGATCCCTACAGTGTGGAAACAGGCCCTTCGACCCAACAAGCCCATGTCGGCCCACAGAGCATCCCACCCAGACCCATCCCTCTATAACCCACCTAATCTACACATCCCTGAATACTACGGGCAATTTAGCATGGCCAATCCACCTAGTCTGCATATCTTTGGACCCGCACGGACACAGGGAGAATGTGCAAACTCCACACAGACAGTCACCAGAGGGTGGAATCGAACCCAGGTCCCTGGCACTGTGAAGCAGCAGTACTAACCACTGAGCCACTGTGCTGCCCCTATTTGGCATCTCCACACATTATGCTATGATTAACACCCGTAAGGATTTGTACCAATATATGGGACTGCCATTTTGGGTCTTGCCAGTCTGTGCAATTTTTCAGCAGACTGTGGATAACCTTATAAAAGGTCTACTCCAGGTCGCCACTTATCTAGATGACATTCTAATAACGGTGAAGACCAATAAGGAGCACTTGGAAAACTTCAGCATAGTCCTTAGACATTTCTCCAGGGTGGACATATGCGTTCCCAGCACCCCAAGTGACCTACTTGGGCTACAGAGTTGACAAGACAGGTTTATACCCATTGGAAGATAATGTGAGGGTGATCAAAGTTGCCCTGGCTCCCACGTCTGTACCAGAGCCTAGGGGTTGGGCTGGTGAATTATTACAGAAAGTTCATACATAACCTGGCCTCTATCCTGGCACATTTGCATTAACTCTTAAAGAACAGTCAGCCTTGGAAATGGTCGCATAGCCGTGCCGTAGCTTTCAGGGAAGTGAAGAAATAGCTATCATCCTCGAAGGTGTCAGCGCACTATGATGCCAGGTTAGATCTGGTATTGACATGCATGCCTCCCCATATCGAGGTAATATTAGTTCATAGGATTTATATGCAAAGCTGGCAGGGATGAAGAACACCAAATAGCACATGCGTCGAGGACTTTGGTTAATGCAAGTGTAAATATGCCCTGAAAGAAAAGGAAGTCCTCGGTGGTCGAGAACGCCCTCAACCGTGTCTCCCACATCTCCCGCACCTCATCCCTCACACCCCGTCCACGCAATAAAAACCAAAAAAGAATCCCCCTCGTCCTCACGTACCACCCCACCAACCTCCGGATCCAACGCATCATCCTCCAACACTTCCGCCATCTGCAATCCGACCCCACCACCAAAGACATCTTTCCCTCCCCACCCTTATCTGCTTTCCGGAGGGACAACTCTCTCCGTGACTCCCTTGTCCGCTCCACACTCCCCTCCAGCTCCACCACACCCGGCACTTTTCCCTGCAACCGCAGGAAGTGCTACACCTGCCCCCATACCTCCTCCCTCACCCCCATCCCAGGCCCCAAGAAGACTTTCCACATCAAGCAGATGTTCACCTGCACATCTGCCAATGTGGTATACTGCATCCGCTGTACCCGGTGTGGCTTCCTCTACATCGGGGAAACCAAGCGAAGACTCGGGGACCGCTTTGCAGAACACCTACGTTCGGTTCGCAACAAACAACTGCACCTCCCAGTCGCGAACCATTTCAACTCCCCCTCCCATTCCTCAGACGACATGTCCATCCTGGGCCTCCTGCAGTGCCACAACGATGCCACCCGAAGGTTGCAGGAACAGCAACTCATATTCCGCTTGGGAACCCTGCAGCCCAATGGTATCAATGTGGATTTCACAAGCTTCAAAATCTCCCCTCCCCCTACCGCATCCCAAAACCAGTCCAGCTCGTCCCTGCCTCCCTAACCTGTTCTTCCTCCCACCTATCCCCTCCTCCCACCTCAAGCCGCACCTCCATCTCCTACCGACCAACCTCATCCCGCCCCCTTGACCTGTCCGTCCTCCCTGGACTGACCTATCCCCTTCCTAACTCCCTACCTACACTCACCTTTACTGGCTCCATCCCCGCCTCTTCGACCTGTTTGTTTCCTCTCCACCTATCCTCTCCTCTATCCCTCTTCTATCCGCCTCCCACTCTCTCCCTATTTATTTCAAAACCCCCTTCCCCTCCCCCTTTTCTGATGAAGGGTCTAGGCCCGAAACGTCAGCCTCTCTGCTCCTATGATGCTGCTTGGCCTGCTGTGTTCATCCAGCCCTGCACCTTGTTGTCTGTGAAGGATTGGTGGTCATATTTGGAGTCAGGAAGTTCCACCAATACCTTTATGGATGTAAATTTGTAATAACAACAGACCAGGAACCCCCTGTTGGATCTATTTAAAGAAGTCAAAGGAGTGCTTCCTATAACTTCAGGCCGGATTCAGTGGTGGGCTCTAAAACTAACAACGGGTATGACCCTACATGGGTAAGAGGCATGGTCAACTTGAGGTCAGGTCCAATGATGTATAAAGTTTGGGTAGGTGTGACGGTCCTGAACAAGCACACGGACCATAGGAAAGCCACAAACTCACAAACAGTGTGGGAGCAAAATGTATTCAGCTCCCTGACAGCCTTCCCATCTGTTCTGGGACCCAGAGGTTCTCCCTTTCCATAAAACATGGAAGATATCTTGGAATCTGAGATGGATATGGCAGATGTCGCCACCTTGATGCCTTTGCCACCTGAAGAAGAGAATGAATTTCTTCCGAGACGCTCTGGGCACAAGAGGCAAGCTACTGTGCGTTACACGCTGCCCATAGCAGAAGTGGAGTTGGAGGAACCTGATGTGGTGCTAAAACACCGCAGGAGGAGCTACTAAAAATCATAACCAACCTATGTCCTTGGACGCAGAGGGGGAGGGATATTGTGATTGGAACAAGATCAGCAATAGAGTATGAATTCCCAGGTTGGGGTTGTTAATCTGGTCCAATGTGGAGTTATTTTAGTTAACTGAAGTGGAGCTTAGATACAATGATGCCTATGCTTTTACATGGCCATGCTGGAGCATTGTATGGAGCTGCTGAAGATGTGATTTTGCTGCTTGGACCAGTCTCGTGGGGGTGCAGGGTGGGACAGGGGTGCCCTTCAGTGTAGTCGAGATAGAGTGTGCTGCATCATCCTGCCATGCTGTGCTCTGCACAATTGAAGCAGGCAATCAGGTGATGTGATAGATGTAGAGGATCCAGGGGAGTGGCAGCAGTCTTCCAAGGAGAAAGACGATGAAGACATGGAGGAGGAGGAAGCTGTCCTTGCCCATGACAAAGCTCAGCTGCATCAGGCAACACAAGCCAGACAGGAGCTGATTGACACTGGATTCCAATAGATGTTTTCTATTCTGATGAGTGGTCACTGGACTCACAACATTAACTCATTTCTCCCTCACAGATTCTGCCAGACCTGCTGAATTTCTCTAGCAATTTATGTTTTTGTTTCAGATCTCCAGCATCCGCAGTTCTGTGTTTTGTTCTAATTGATGTGAGCTCAGTGCAGTAGATTATCAAATACTGTAAAATAGTTGCTGGTCATGATTCCAACATTTGGCCTGCATTGTGGTGCTAACTCATAGAATCTCTACAGTGCAGAAACAGGCCATTGGCCAATCAAGTGCACACCAATGCTCTGAAGAGCCATCAAGACCCACCCTATTCCTGTAATTCTGTATTTCCCACGACTAATCCACCTAGCCTACACATCCCTGGACACTTTGGGCAATTTAGCATGGCCAATACACCTAACCCGAACATCTTTGGACTGTGGGAGGAAACCAGGGCACACCCAAACAGATATGGGGAGAGCATGCAAACTCCAGACAGTCACACGAGGCTAGAGTTGAACCTAAGTCTCTGATGCTGTATGGCAGCAGTGCTAACCACTGTGCCACAGTGCTGCTTAACTGCTGCCTCTATTCATTTCATTTGTGTTTCCTTCAGCCAGCTGTAAATAAAAACTCAACTTTGAAATTGTTCAATCGCTTTTCTCTATGTGATGTTTCCCTACTGGACAATGCAAGACATTGCTGTCCAGTAGGTATTGGTGTCAGAGTAGAGATCGTAGGAACTGCTGATGCTGGAGTCTGAGATAACCAGGTGTAGAGCTGGATGAACACAGCAGGCCAGGCAGCATCAGAGGAGCAGGAAAGCTGACGTTTTGGGTCTGGGTCCTTCTTCAGAAATGGGGGAGGGGAAGGGGGCTCTGAAATAAATAGCGAGAGGGTGAAGCGATGATAGAAGGTGGATAGAGGAGCAGATACGTGGATAGAAGAAGGACATGTCAAGGAGGTGTTGATGAAGCCAGTAAAGGTGAGTGTAGGTAGGGAGTTGGGATGGGTGTTGGTCAGTGAGGAGGGAGGGGCAGGTAGGTGGGAGGGAAGACGGACAGGTCAAGGAGGCAGGGATGAGCCTAGTAGGTAGGAAGTGGGGGTGGGGGGTTGGTCGGTGAGGTGGAAGGAGCGGATAGGTGGGAGAAAAGACGGACAGGTCAAGGAGCCGGGGACGAGATGGGCTGGTCTTGGGATGAGGTTAGGGGTGGGGAGATTTTGAAGCTTGTAAAGTCCACATTGAGACCATTAGGCTGCAGGGTTCCCAAGGGGAATATGAGGTGCTGTTCCTCCAGTCTTCGGGTGGCATCGTTGTGGCACTGGAGGAGGCCCAGGATGGGCATGTCGTCCAAGGAGTGGGAGGGGGAGTTGAAGTGATTCGCGACTGGGAGGTGTTGTCGTTTGTCACAAACCGAGCGTAGGTGTTCCACAAAGCGGTCTCCAAGCTTCCGCTTGGTCTCACCAATGTAGAGGAGGCCACATCGGGAACAGCAGATATAATAGACCACATTAGCGGATGTGTAGGTGAACATCTGTTTAATGTGGAAGGGTTTTTGGGGGCCTGGTATGGGGGTGAGGGGGGAGGTGTTGGGGCAGGTGTAGCACCTCCTGCGGTTGCAGGGAAAGGTGCCAAGGGTGGTGGGGCTAGTGGGGAGTGTGTTGCGGATGAGGGAGTCGCAGAGAGAGAGGTCCCTCCGGAAGGCAGATAAGGGTGGGCAGGGAAATATATCCTTCATAATGGGGTCAGATTGCAGGTGACGGAAGTGGCAGAGAATGATGTGTTGAATCCGGAGGTTGATGGGGTGGTACATGAGGACGAAGGGAATTCTGTCTTTGTTGTTATTGCGGGGAGGGGGTGTGAGGGCTGAGGTGCGGGAAACGCGAGAGATGCAGTCGAGGGTGTTTTCGACCACTGTGGAGGGGGAATTGCGGTCCTTGAAAAACGAGGACATCTGGGATGTCTGGGAGCGGAACGCCTCATCTTGGGAGCAGATGCAGTGGAGGCGAAGGAATTGAGAATAGGGGATCCATTCTTGCAGGATGGTGGGTGAGAGGAGGTGTATTCTAGGTAGCTGTGGGAGTCGGTGTCAGAGTAGCATTGACTCAGAGAGGCTGTTTAGGTGAGATGTAGCTGAAGACAGGTAAATGTCATGGTCTTGTGGTTAAACAGCAACAGCAGCGACAGAATGGGATTGTACGTGTGAAGGATTGTCAGCCAAGTCAGTTAAGTGCTATGAATAGCATAGCTTTGTGACTGCAAAAAAGGTATGGAGAATGAAAATAGGGAAGTCTTACTGCAACTAGAGTATCATGCACACTTGTGGCCTCTTTTTTAAAGAGGGACATAATTGCACTAAAAGCAGTTTACAGAAATTTCAATAGGTTGGTTGCTTGGAAGAAGGTGGTGTCTAATGAGGAAAGTGGGCCGATACTCTTTTGAGTTTGTTTGTCATTTATATAAATGATTTAGATGAAAATATAGAAAACATGGTCAGTAAGTTTGCAGACAATACCAAGGTTAGCAGTATATTGGACAGTGAAGAAGGTTATCTAAGATTACAAAGAGCTCTTGATCAATTGGGTCAATGGGCTGAGGAGTGGCAGATGGAATTTAATTTAGATAAATGTAAGATATTGCATTTTGGTAAAACAAACAACATACAATAAAAGAGAGCCTTGGGTAGTGTTGTAGAACAGAGAGATATAGGGGCTCAGATACATAATTCTTTGAAGCTTGCAACACATATTGTTAGAGTGGTTTAAAAAGCATTTAGCATGCTTGCCTTCATTGCTCAGACCTTTGAGTGTAGGAGTTGGGACGTCATGTTGATGTTGTACAGGACTTTGGTGAGGCCTCTTCTGGAGTGCTGTATTCAATTCTGGTCTCCCTGTTAAAGGAAGGATATTATTAAGTTGGGGAGGGTTCAGAAAAGATTTACCAGGATGTTGCCAGGAGTAGAGGATTTGAGTTATAAGGAGAGGCTGGATAGGCTGGAAGCATTGTTTTCACTGGAGCGTAGGAGGTTGAGAGGTCACCTTATAGAGGTTTATACAAATAATGAGTGGTAGAGATAAGATGAATGGCAGGTGTCTTTTCAAGACCAGGGGACATTTTTTTAAGATGAAAGGAGAAGGATTTAAAAAAGACATGAGAGGCAATTTTTTCACACAGAGAGTGGTTCATGTGCGGAATGAACTTCCAGAGGAAGTGGTGGATATGGTACAGTTACAACGTTTAGAAGAAAATTAGATAAGTACATGAATAGAAAATGTTTGGAAGGATATGGGCTAAGTGCAGCCAGGTGGAACTAGTTTAGTTCTGGTTTATGGTCGGCATGGACTGGTTAGACTGAAAGGTCTGTTTCTATGCTGTATGACTCTATGACTCAATGGATGAGATATGTTGTTTCTGGACCATAAGATTTGAAGCAGGCTAGATGCTGAGCGGATGTTTCCCCTCATGTGATGTTGTACACTAAAACTTAAATGCTTTTAAACAAAGTCCAGGCATGCACTTTCTAATTAGAGTTTAATTCTATCACTCATGCACCATAAAACCCTCATCCTTCTAGCTGATTCTTCTCTATGAATACAACTGACTAATTAGCTCACATTGCTTGTTTGCCTTGTCACCTTTAACACCTATGTATTTAGCATCCAATTAGCAGAAGTAGTTACTGGCACGGGGAATGTGGAACCAGCAGGCAGCATTTAAGAATAAAGGGTCTTACATTTAAGACAAAGGTTAGGAGGAACTTCTCCTCCTACATGGATATCAATTTTAAAAACTCTCCACACTAGATAGCAATAAAGGCTGGGTCATTGAATGTATTTAAGGCTAAGTTAGAAAGACATTTGATCTACAGGGAGTGAAAAGTTATCAGGGGTAGAGTTTGGTAGCAGGTAAGAAAGTAATGTTAAAGTCACAAACCTATCAACCAAGATCTTATGAAACAGCAGAGTAGGTTAAACAGGGGCCAAATGGTCTGCTGCTCCTTTTTGTTATATTCTCATGACACAACATATGATTTGAATTTGACTGGAAAACATGGGAGCACGAAGGGCAGCAGATACATATTATAAATAACTAACCAGGAAGGTATCGAATAACTGCAATGCAGTCAGCAAATACTGAGGACTGTAAATATCCACTCAAACCTTAGCTATTTTTTTAAAAATTCATTCACACATGGAGCATGAACATTACTGGATGGGCCAGCGTTTTTTGCCCGTCCCTAATTACCCTTGAGAAAGTGGTAAGCTATCTTCTTGTACTGCTACAGTCCATGAGCTGTATGTAAACCCACATGCTGTTAGGAAGGGAGTTCCAGGATTCTAACCCAGCAACACAGAAGGAATGGCAAATTATCTTCAAGTCAGGATGGCAAGTGGCTTGGAGGGGAACTTGCAGATAATGGTGTTCCATGTATCTGGTGCCCTTGTTTTTCTAGATGGGAGTGGTCGTAGGTTTGGAAGGTGCTGTCTAAGGAGCCTTGGTGAATTTCTGCAGTGCATCTTGTAGATAGAATACACTGCTGTCACTGAGCATCAGTGGTAGGAGGGGCGTACATTTTTGGATGGCATGCTTATCAAGTAGGCTTTTTCAAGTAGGTGTCATGCTTTTTGAGTGTTGTTAGCTGCACTCATCGAGGCAAGTGGGGAATATTCCATTGCACTCTGATTTGTGCCTTGCAGATGGTGATATGCGAAGGATATCATCAAATTCTGCCACCTTTGTCATACATCATCTGGAAACTGCTCTGTTTTGAAAACACAGTTGGTTTATTTTATGATTTTCCCTTAATTATTTATTTAGACATATCTATGTAACATCCTTCAAAAGTAATAGCTGACATCAAAACATGCATGACCTTAAAAGTCTCAAATTAAAGTCAGAAAATGATGGCATGCTTGCAACTTGTTGCCAATAAGTGTTTTTGAGGAAAGCCTGCCAGCTTAACGGCAACTTGCATTTACATAGTACCATTAACACGGTCCCAAGGGAATTCAAAAGAACATTACCAGACCAAATTTAACACTGAGTTACATAAGAAGATATTAGGACAGGTGACCAAAAAGCTGGTCAAAAAGTCAGATTTTAATGGGCATCTTAAAGGTAGAAAAGTGGAGAGGTTTAGTAAGTGAAATCTGAAGCTTAGGGCCTAGACAGCCTAATGCACAGGCAGTAATGCTGGAGGGAATAAAATCAGGGATGTTTAAGAAACGAGGATTGCAGAGGTGCAGATAAAACAGAGGATTGCAGGGCAAGAGAAGCTTACAAAAACAAATAGGTGGATAAGGCCATAAAAGGATTTGGAAACAAGGATTTTTTTCCCCAATCAGGGAATGTTTGTAGGAAGAATTGAAGACAAATTGAACAGTACAGCAATAACTTTGACATCATACAAGTGCCAGGCAATGACCATCTCCAATGAGAAAGAATTTAACCATCTCACTTTGAAATTAAACAGCGTTACCATTACTAAATCCCCCACTATCAATAAGAGTCACCATTGACCAGAAACCTAACTGGGCCAGTTATGTTAACACTGTGGCTACAAGAATAGGCCGGAGCCTTGAAGTCCAACAGCAAGTACCCCTCCTCCTGACTTCACAAAACCTTTCTATCATCTGCAAGGCAGAAGTCAGGATTGTGATGGAATGCTTTCCACCTTCCTAGATGAGTGCAGCTCCAATAACATGCAAGAAGCTTGACACCATCCACAAACTTGGGTATTCTATCTACCACCACTAATATTCATTCCCTCCACCACTGACACTCAGTGGCAGCAGTGTGCACCATGTTAAGATGTGCAAAATGTGCCAAGTACTTTGTAAATCAGTAACCTCTACTACTTAGAAAGACAAAGGGTAACAATTGCATGGGAACCTGCAAATCTCCCTACAAATCCTACATCACCCTGACTTAGAACTCTATCACTGTTTCTTTACTGTCACTAGGTTGAAATACTGGAACTACACAGTAGTTCAATAAGGCATCTCACTATCATCTTCTCAATGGCAATTATGCATGGGCAAAAATGTTCACTTTTGCAGCGATACCCACAGACAGTACATGAAAAAAATGTGTTCTCTGATTATCATGTAAAGATTCTCCCTCTTTATTCTACTAAAATGATTTATGATTTTGAACACTTCCATTAAATACTTCCATAGAATTCTCTGCTCTAAGGAGATCAATCCAATCTTCTCTATTCTCAATATGCAATGCAGGTCCCGCACGGTTATTATCATTCTAGTAAAACTCTTCTAAAGCTAAACTAGATTAGGACCACAGAAGACTCAGCAAGTAGCACAGTGGAATTGTAATTGTAGGTCTTAGTTCTAGTCTCTGATCTGCTGAGTTAGCTAATCTCGGCTGCTATTTGTAGGGATTCTATAATTAGCTGGAGTATTTATGGGCTATGGATTGGAAAATATGACCAGGTTCCTACATGTTATTGCTAGACAGTGATTCCTTTTGGAAATGTGTTTGTACTAATGGAGGAGTAACCGGTTGCAGCATGGCTGTGGTACCCACCACAGTTGAGCAATTCCTTGACACATCATCATTATTTTGGGAACTGGGGTATAAAAGAATTAAAATTATGCTGCAGTTGTGTAGGAGTCTGGTCAGATTCCATTTAGCGCATTGTATTCAGAACTGAACACCACACGTCAGGAAGGAGATGTTGATGTTGGATAGGGTGCAATGCAGATTCACTGGTTTAATACCAGGGTTTATAGGATTAAATTATAAAATCAGGTTGTTTCATCTTGTTTTGTATTCCCTTGAATATAGAAGAGTAAGGGCATTTTAAGTTGATTAGAGGAGTTGATAGTTTCTCTCAGCTGACCCTATTTCTTCCAGTGGGGGGACTCCAGGTATAATCAGGTATAACCTTAAAATTAGAACTTCATTCCTCAAGGATCATGCCAGAAAGCACTTCTTCTGACAAAGATCAATGGAAATCTGGAACTCTCTCCTCCCAAAAAGCTGTTACAACTTGAGAGGATATTGAATTGAAAATTCCAAAATTGATAAATTTTTGATGGGTAAGGGTATTAAATGTTATAGAGTATTAATGGATAGATGGAATCAAGTTACAGATTAGCCATGACCTAATTGAATGGTAGAACAGGTCTGAGGGACTAAATAGTCTTCTCTTTTTTCCTATGAGAATTTTTCTAGGTGAAAAAAGGGGTAATATACCAACAACAGCCCAGTAAGGAGCAGGGCAGGTGAAGGGGTGCAATGGATCAGAAGACAAAACTTAAAGAAAGGAAAAAAAAAACTGTCAGAAAGTATTTAATTATGTTTAAAGTGTTACAGTATTTATGTAATTGTCACTGGCATCTGGAGAGGAATTCCATCATATAGGACAATAAGAAACTGCAATGCTTTGAATGATGGTACCTCCCAAACCTACAAACTCTACTACCTAGGACAAGTGCATGGAAACACCACCACCTGCAAGATCTCCTCAACGTCACACAATATCCTGACTTAGGAATATATCACTATTCCTTGACTGTCACTGGTCTAAGTTCTGGCACTCCTGATCTAACAGAATTTTAGGTATTTTGTACAAGATAATGGTTCTGAAAGTGTTAATGGTGAAGTTGAAGTTGCTTCATCAACTCAACTAATGTCATAATGTCTTTGGATGGAGGCTGTCACATTCTAGACTTTGCAGGGAGCACACAGCACCTGAGTGTCCCAGTAATTATGCCTGACAAGTAATACTGTTATTGCTGTCAGGCAATATAACATGTTGTCAACTAAGTCAACTGTCCCTTCTTTAAAGACAAAACAGTGGTGGATCTTCTGCCATTGATCTTTATATAGGCCCTAGACAGAATATAAACAAAACAAGATAGGTGAAAGCAAACTACCTCCACCACCCTTGGCCCACATTCTGGAAGTGGGGGCAAATATCACAGGCATTTCAGCAGGTTCAAGAGGGTGGCTAACCACCATTCCCTAGAACATATAAGGATGAGTAATAAATGCTTATGTCTCAAAAAAGAAGTAAACTCTCCAGACTGAGTGATAAGTTGGGGAGTGATATCACAAACTACAGCACAATGCAAGAAAGAAACTAATTGGTGAGCAGAGATAGTAGGAACTGCCAATGCTGGAGTCAGAGATAGCACAGTGTGGAGCTGGAGGAAAACAGCAAGCCAGGCAGCATCAGAGGAGCAGGAAAGCTGACACTTGGGGTCAGGATTCTTCTTCAGAATTTCTGACCTGAAACGTCAGCTTTCCTGCTCTTCTGATGCTGCCTGGCCTGTTCCTCCAGCTCCACACTGTGTTATAATTGGTGAGCAGGTTAGGTGAATTTCCAGTTCTTTACAGCAACAGTAGGGCCTCCAGTTTGTGTTTAGGTCTCCAGTGGTTTTCTTCTCTCTTGTGTTAAAAATAACTCTTTAATTATTAGATTGATATCCCCTTGTTTAGTTTATATAAATCATTAAAATATCATTACAGCAAAATGTAAAGAGCAGGCAATCTCTTAATTAAATGAAATATGATAGTAATGGCAGATCAGGTGATGTGTTGCTGCTGCACCAAGTGGACGCTGCTGGACAATGTGATCCAGAACAAATATATCTGTAGTAAATGCTTGCAGCACAAGGAACTTCAGATCCCAGTTGAGGAATTAGAATCTGAATTACAGACATTGCTGCAAATCAGGAAAGGGGAAGATTACATGGGAACTTTGCTCCAGAGGGCGGTCACACTGCTCAGATTAAGTCTGTGATCAGGAACAGGACAGTGTGACTGCAGGTGAGGCTGATTTGAGGACCAAAGGGATAAAAATTGAGGAGCCTTGGCTCCTGCAGTTAGAAGGTTCTTGTAAGCTGTGCAGTCAAGAGTTGTGTCTGCAAGGAGGATACGCAAACTGACCACAGCATCTTGGTATAGGGAGCCATTCTAGTGGAGGAAGGAAATACAAATATAGTTGTGGTTGGGAGCTGTATAATTTATAAGATAGATACTTTTCTTGTAGTCATGAATGGGATTGCTAAAGGCTGTGTGGCCTGTCTGGTGGCAGGGTTAAGGTCATCTCCTTGGGGGGCTAGAGAAGAATTTCGAGAGAGAGGGGAGCGATCCAGGAATCATTGTCCGCGTTGATACCAATGACAATGGTTGTAATAGAAAATAGATTTTACTGAATGACTTTGAACAGTTGTGAGCTCAATTAAAAAGCAAAACCTGGATTACTACCTGGGCCACAGGCAAACTGCACAAGGTCAGTAAAGTCAAGGAGTTAACTGCATTGCTCCAGAGACTGGTGCGGGAAGAATGGATTTCTGTTCATGGGGCACTGGCAGCTGTATTAGGGTAGAAGGAAATTATTGTAGTGGGATGGCATTCACTTGAATCATGCTTGGAACAGTGTTTAGGTGAATTGAATAACTCAGGCTGTAGTGAGAAGTTTAAGTTAATTTGCGGGGTGTGGGATTTGGAGAGGGGAAAGGTAGACTTTCAAAACAACGGGAATGACAGCATTACAGGGAAGCTATTTGGATAACAAGAATCAGAGTGGAACAGGGAGGGACAGAATATACAAACACAGAAAAACAGTGGTAAATAGGGT
This sequence comes from Rhincodon typus, assembly GCF_021869965.1. NCBI lineage: Eukaryota > Metazoa > Chordata > Chondrichthyes > Orectolobiformes > Rhincodontidae > Rhincodon > Rhincodon typus. Next base: position 25,248,102 of record NC_063334.1, read on the forward strand.
CAAAGGGGGAATATGGTAGCAAGGCAAAATCAATAGCTCTCTACTTGAACGTATGCAGTATTCAGGACAAGATAGATGAGTTAATGCATAAATATAGGTTAACAGGTATGATCTTATTGCAATTACAGAGACATGGTTACAAGGAGATAAAGGCTAGGAGCTAAATATTCAGGGGTATGTGACTTTTCAGAAGGAAATGCAGGAAGGAAAGAGTGGTGGGGTAGCATTGTTGGTACAGGATGCAATAAGCATGATTGCAAGAAATGATCTTGAATAGGAAGACTTGGAATCCATGTTTATGGAGGGAAGACATAAAAAGGGGAAAGAAGATGCTGGTAGGAGTCGTCTATAGGCCTCCAAACAATGGTTATACAGGGGACAGAGAAAAAATCAGGAGATGCTGAGTGCATGTAACAAAGGCAGAAAATTAATCATGGGTGACTTTAATTTTCAAGTATATTGGGATAGTTAGAATGGCAGAGGAAGCCATAAGAAAGAATTCATACTGTGTATTCAGGACAGTTTCCCAGAACAATATGTGGTGTATCCAACCAGGGATCTGGCTATTTTGGACCCAGTGCTGTATAATGAGGCAGGTTTAATAAATTATGTCAGTGTAAAAGATCCCCTAGGAGACAGGACAATAACATGGTGGAATTTAGCGTTCAGTTTGACAGAGAGCAACTTAGGTCAGAAACAACTGTGCTGGCTAAACTAAGGGAATTACAAAGGAATGAAGGCAGAGTTGGCTGCAGTGAACTGAGAGAGGAGTTTAGCAGCAAACGCATTTGAAGAACAATGGCAGATACTTAAGAAAATTGTTCATGGTTCACAGCAAAGATATATTCCAGTTAAGAAGAAGAAGGCTTCTAGGAAGGGATTAAGCTAACCATGGTTAACCAGGGAAGTTAAGGACACAATCAGATTGAAGGAAGAAAACATACAATGTGGCAAAGATTAGTGGAAAGCCAGAGGATCACAATACAATACAATATCCTTTTATTGTCACGTGTGCTCCATTGTAGGAGTACAGTGAAAAACTTTTACAATGTCTGCCTTCTTATGGCAACATCTTAGGTACAAGTACCTAGGTACAATTCTTGGATTAGGAAAGTTTTAAAAACCAACAAAAGTTAACACAGACAAAAAGAGGGAGCAAATAAACTTTGAGGATAGACTTGCAAGTAATATCAAAATGGATAGCAAGAGCTTCAAAAGTGAGCATAGGGCCTTTAAGGAATGAGGCTGGGGAAATAATAATAGGGAGCCAGGAAATGGCAGAGGAGTTGAATAAATACTTTCCATCAGTCTTCACACTAGAAGACCCAAATAGCATTCCATAATTGCCATATATTCAAGGATCAAAAGGAGAGGGAATACATGTCACCAGTGAAAAAGTGTTAGGGAATCTAATGGGTCTAAAAATCAATAAGCCCCCTGGACCTGATGGGATGCATCCTAGAATATTAAAGAAAGCAGCTGCAGAGATAGTGAATGCACTGGTAGTAATTCCCCAGGAATCCTTAGGTTCTGATAAAGTTCCAGAGGACTGCAAAACTGCCAATGTAACACCTTTATTAAAATAAGACAGGAGACGTAGAAGGTAACCATAGGTCAGTTAACATCTGTTCTTGGGAAAATGTTAGGGTCTATTGTAAAGGATGCAATGGTAGTGCTTTCAGAAATGCATATGATTCAGCATGGCTTCATGACGGGAAAGTTGTACCTGACAAATTTATTAGAATTCTTTGAGAAGGTAACAAGTGAGATAAAGAGGGAACAGTTGATAAGAAAGAACAACGAACAATACAGCACAGGAATGGCCCCTTTGGCCCTCGAAGCCTGCACTGACACATGTAATATATTTGGATTTTCAGAAGGCATTTGATAAGGTATCATGTTTTTAGCTACTTAATAAGAACCCATAATGCTGGAGCCAGTATATTAGCATGAATTGGCCACAATTATTTACAATATATGTTAATGATTTGGATGAGGAATGTGAATGTACTATCAACAAGTTTGTGGACATCACAGAAATAGGTGGGAAGGCAGGTAGTCAGGATAACACAAAGAGTTTTCAGAGGGAGACGATCAGGTTAAGCAAATAGGCAAGAACTTGGCAGATGGAACACAGAGAAATGTGAGGTTATGCGCTTTGGCAGGAAGCACAGAGAAGTTCCAATTATTTAAATGGAGAAAGACTGAAGAAAGCTACGAAACAAAGACGATTTGGGAGTCCTCATCCATGAATCAAAAAAAGGCTGGCTTCTAAGTTCAGCAAGTGATAGGGAAAGCAAATTAAATGTTGATCTTTGTTTCAAAGAGTTTGAAGTAAAGGAGTAGGGATGTTTCCCAAAAAAAAATTGCCAGAAAACTCAGAGAAGATTCAGAAAGGAGAGGGTTCACTCAGTTGATATCAGGTATAGAAGGCCTTATGAGAATGTTTCAAATACATTAAGTACTCATTGGAAAATAGATGAGTATGGGGCACGCCTATTATGATATTCAAGATTCATGGAAGACTTGACAGGGTAGATGTTGTTTCCCCTTTCTGGAGAGTCTGGGAGCAGAGGGCATAATCTCAGAGGAAGTGTTGGCCCAGAGGAGGAATTTCTTCTCTCAGAGAGTGGTGAGTCTATGGAATTCTTTACCACAGAGATTTGCAGAAGCTGGGCTGTTAAAGATGTTCAAGGCTGAGATAGTCAAATTTTTAATCAGCAAAGGAATCAAAGGTTATGATCAACTTGAACAACAGAGTGGACTTGATGGGCTGAATGGCCTACTTCTGCTCCAATGCTTTGTGATCTTATGGTCTTATGATTAAATTCTATTATCATGATTTTATCATTTAAATAATTCAACAATTTTGTTTCAAATTCTACACATGCTGTCACTGCAAAAGTATGGGAGGATGAAGCGACGTAACAGAGTAGTCAGCTAATACGCTATCAGGCTGAAGCATTCTATAAGTTCTTGATTTGCTGTACAGGTTTGTTAGTTTATGTAGCATTTTGAACACATTACTGTTTAATATCGATATTTTCACTCGGACCCTCGGATTGAATTAGTTTTTATTTCTGTATTGCAATGGGCAGTTTTATAAGAGGTTCCGATTTAATACAGAAAATATCTACATGTTTTCACATTGCAGGGGATCGAGACATGTTCTACCTTGCCAAGGAATAAACATGAATGTCATGCCACCTACAGGCACACAAAGAAATCCAAATAGCATTCTTGGCATGTCTCCCATTATGGTGCGCTGTAGCTTTTCGGTTAATTCCGGCAACATCTGCAGACAGTTTCCGTTGCGCCTAAAACGAGATCGAAAAGGGCTGGTTAGATTACAGTTCAAGTTTCCGCTAAAACTGAATTGCATTGTCGGAAACATAAAATCTTCGATGAGCAGTCGGGGTACGACAGATAATGTAATTCTTCCCATCAAAACGCATTGTTTAATGATATTTAAGAAGGCAGACGCCGTGTTTTTAATATACAGCTGAGCATTGATTTACTACCAAGAAGCAAGCAAGTCTCCGGCTGTTCACCTTGAGAACGGCTTAAAAATGTACCGAACCATTTTACTGATGTGCACAAGTAAATTCCCCAACCTGTTGCCGTGGTTCAACTGATTCCGTACCATTGAAGGAAAACAAAATAAAACTCAAACTCCTTTCGGATCCAATTAACTTGCGGGTACTCAACATGTGACTAGTACCTGTTTGCAGAGACAGAGGGTTTACCAAAGTGGTGTGAAGTCTGTTGGATTCACACCTCACTCCCAAGTTAGGGAAAATAAGAGCGTATTGGAATCTGCACAGAATACTGCTGCAGTTGTTGCTCTATTAACATTGCGAAGATTAAAAATAAAGGTTTAAAAAAACTCTCGTGTCCAACGGGAGCACATCGCTCCACTTTACAGATATATTACAGCCGGTGCAAAGTGAAGTTCTGTGAGATTAAGGTCGAATCAAACCACTTGCCTAATTTTGATTCATGAAGGAATGCAGTGCATTTGCCATGTCGACGTAAGGCCAAAAATACTTTATTTAACAATATATGAGTTATTATGCAACAAATATTGCTGTTGAGTTCAAGAAATAACCACCACAAAATTGGTGGTAACATGACGTTCGTGTCTTGGACACAACACTCACATCAGCTAGTTAATGTAACAGCCTGAAGTTTAGGTGTTTGCCGAATAGAAAGCTTAAGTTTACACATCAATAAAAAATGAGCACCCATATACAGTGGTAGAATTTTTCACCCAACCCAATTAGATTTCTGAAAACTGCCTTAATTGTAGCATTTAATATAAATTTAATTTCATGAATTTAATTTCACAGCATGGCCCATCACATCTCTGATGGGATGGTTTAAAAAATGCTGTTCAGCATAATCCCACTTTACAGTTCTTGATCTCTCAGCCTATAAGTTACAATTCCTCAACTGGGTATCCAAGTGCTTTATAAAATATTGTGAGAGTTTCTGTCTCTATCACTCTTTCAGGCAGTGAGTCCCAGACTCCTATAACTGTCTGGGTGAACAGAAATTCCCAGCACTCCTCTAATCCTCCCATCAATTGAGTTATATCTGTGCCCCTGGCAAACAGGACTGGACAGAGCCTTCCTATACCAAACCTTCATACTTCTCATTACCACAATTAAATCTGCCCTCAGCCTCCTCCATTACAAAACTACCTAGTCAACACAATCTTTTATCATAATTAAATTTTCCAATTGTGACAATATCCGTGTAAATCCAGCTGAACCCTCTCTACTGAAATCATATTCTTCCTGAAATTTGATGACCTGAAATGCATAATGTAACTGTGGCCTAAGTAGAGTTTTATACAGTCCTAGCATACCTTTGCCACAATTATATGTTATGCCTTGACCAATGAAGTATCCAGTATAATTTTTTAACCACCAGGTCCTGTTACTATCAGTGGGTTGTAGTATACACTCCACAGTCCATTTACTCCTCTGCACTTCTCAGCATTCTACCATTTATTGTGTATTCCCTAGCATTATTTGTCCTCATGAAATGCCTTACCTCAGACATCTCCAGAATGAATTCCATGTGCCACTTTTCTAGCTAACTAGTCTGTTGATATCTTGTTGTAGTCTACAGCTTTCTTCATCGTCAACAACACAGCCAATTCATTTACCATTTGTAAATTTTCAATCATTCCTCCTACAATTAAGTATCATCACAAATAAAAAAGAGATTTAGTACAGCCATACAAATTCCACAGGAAACAGCCTTGTAGTCAGAAAATCACTCATTATTACCCTTTATGTCCTACCACTGAGTTAATTTTTTATCCAACTTGATAATTTTCCTTGGATCCCATGGGCTTTTGTATTTCTGACCAGTCATCCTCAAGGGACAATGTTTATTACCTTGGCAAAATCTACATAGGCAAAATCAAATACCTTATTTTCACTGACCTCCATGTTACCTTCTCAAAATGTCCAATAAACTTAAGACAGATGATAAACAGTTTATTACGATAAATATAAACTATCAAATTTTAACTTCCATCAGTGGTTTATATAAGGCTAAATACTGACCTAAAACAGCCGCCATGATGACCTAACTACAGATTGTGGCAAGTCCAGGGACCCACGTGGCATAAACAAACTGTTGTCTGCACTAAAATTACCATTTATCTAAAGACATTGAAACCAAACAACTGAGTCAGCATCAAGAAATTTGCATTCCCATTTTAAATCACACTTAAATGAGAATTTAATATGTTGAGTGACGAAAGGTTTGCTTGCCAACTCAGCCAGCCTGCAAAAATAATGGAGCCAGACTTAGGAATTTATAGTGAAGCATATTTCTGTAGATGTTTTTGAGCAGAAAGAGAAAAAAAATGGATTGGTAACAGAAGAGACTGTAAGACTCTGTCTGCCTGATTCTTTCTCAGCATCTCAGAAGACAGTGTTCAGTGGAAAAGCAAAATGGGAAAACAACCATTTGCCCAGAATGCAACAATATTTATAAACTTCACCTCTACGAAGATACAAGTCAACAATTAAACATATCTAAACCTCAAGTACTGAAAGGGTAGCTTTGCATTTTTCTTCATGTCCATACCAAACACTCTCCTATTAAAAGTATTACCTGTGTTTGTGTTCGATGTTGCATTTTTATTATTTTCTCAAGGTTAATGACTCATTCAATTCCACTTTCTTTCAGTTGAAGAAACCTTGTAATTGGATCCTTTATTTAGATCTAGTTGGTTACATTATTGACATAGGATCCAGCTGCATTTAAAAAAAAAGGTCTTGTGGTGCAGTGGCAGTGCCCCTACCTCCAAGCCAGGAAGCCTGGGTTAAAGTCCCATTTGCTCCAAAGGTGTGTAAGAGTCATAAAGCACAAGGACAGACTCTTCGGTCCAACTGGTCCACGCTGACCAAGTTTCCCAAACTAAACTAGTCCCATTTGCCTGTGTTTGTCCCATATCCCTCTGAACCTTTCTTATTCATGTGCCAATCCAAATGAGTTTTAAATGTTGGAAATGTACCTGCACCTGCCACTTCATCTGGCGGTTCATTCCACATACGAACCACTTTCTGTGTGAAAAAGTTGCCCCTCAAGTCCCTTTTAAATCTTTCTCCTTTTACCTTAAAAATATGCCCTCTAGTTTTGAACTCTCCTACCCGAGGGAAAAGACCTTTGCTATTCAACTTATCTATGCCCCTTATGATTTTATAAATCGCTATAAAGGTCACCCCTCAAGTTCCTATGCTCCAGTGAAAGAAGTCCCAGCATATCCAGCCTCTACTCATTACAAAATGTCTATAGCTGCATGCAAACAAGTAAATAAAATGTTGCAATCAACTGAGAGTGGTTTAAAAAAAAGAGGGGAGCTGAATTCCCTTCCTCATCTGGTCATAACAAGTTCCAGAAGGTTGTGCATCTTAACACAAACTGGAGCCAAGGAATGGAGAATAAAGAATTACCACAATTTTCTGAAGAGTGCTTGTTAAATTCAAATTATTTTGCAAAATGTAAAAGTTTTTGTGACATATTATTGGTGTCATCTACCATAGGTCAAATACTGAAAGAAAGAACTTGCATTTCTACAGATCCTTTTACAACTTTAGGATATCCCAAACCACTTTACAATCAATGCATTTGAAAATTATTTCAAAGGTTAACATAATATAGGAACTAAAATATTTATTTTGTACTCAGGAAAGTTTCCTCAAAAAATGTGGTAAATGATTGAATATTCTGTTTTAATAATGGTGGTTGAAGGGACTGTATCATTCATGACACTGGATAGGACTATGAGAGAATGTCCCCAGTAGGATGCATCCTTTACAAGACAAGGAAATTAATGACAGTACAATAGCCTCCAAGCAGTTGCTTTAAATTCCGCCAATATGGACCTTGCATTTCCTGCAATTCCATCATAGAAGCGGGAAAGAGGAAGGAGATTACCTCCCACTGCTTCAGTTTTCAGTCTCAGCCACCTCTTAATTTTCCCTCTTCCCCACACTCATCCAGAGATGCTCACCTAGGATCAGAGAGGTGGGGAAAGTTAGGAGGACTGAAAACCTCAACCACAGAACATAAGGGAGCAGGATGAGGAAGAGAATTGTGCTCAAGAGAGGTGGCGATCTCATGTGATGAACCTGCATACAGGGACTTAGGACTCCTGTTCGAATCTTGCTCAGCAACACACGTAGAGCAATCACAGCAACCAAGAATATGCGAGGCGACAGGAGTCACAGTTTAGTTTACTGACAGGGATGTTCTGGCCTCATGCACCACGCTAAAAAATGTTATTTATGGAAGAGTCCACACTGCCATCCCTAGTTGCCCCTAAAAAGGCATTGGTGAGCTTTTTTCTTTAAAATCCACGTGGTTAGGGTATTTCCAGCCTTATTAGGAGAATTCCAGGAATACCTGTTGTTAAGGAAGTTCTAGGATATTCACCCAGCAACAGTGAGATATAGTTCTAAGTCAGAATGGTATGTAGCTTGGATAGGACCTTGTAGATGGTGGTTCTCCCAAAAATCTTGTCCTTCTAGGTGCTACAGATCACGGGATTGGAAAGCAAAGTTAAAACAGTTTTGGTGTGTTGCTATAGTATGTCTTGTAAGTGGTACACATTGCAGCCATTGTGCATCTGGGGAAAGCAAATCTTTTTGAGGAAACTAGTTCAGTTTCTGGTCAATGGTAAAGACCCAGATATTGATAGGGTGACATTCAACCATGATAATGCTGACTCCTTCCATATCTCAGGAATCATAAATGGCACTGAACATTGTACAATCTTCAACCAGCATTGCCACTTATGCAAGAGGGAACTTAAAAAGGAAATTAGGAGAGCTAAAAGGGAAGATGGAAGGGTACTGGCAGGTAAAATAAAGGAAATCTTCCATTGCTTTAAATATATTTTAAGGGTAAAAGGATATCGAGAGAAAGTGTAGGGCCCACTAAGGAACTACAGTGGTAGTTTGTGTGTGGAGCCATAGGATACAGGTGGCATTCTGAAGGAATACAGTGTGTCAGTGTTCACTAGTGAGAGGGATGATGTGGGTATAGAAATCAGGGAGGTCTGCAGTGAAATTAAAGAAATTAGCATAGACAGAGAGGACATTATGAATGGTCTTCCAGGCTTAAAAGTAGATAAACCTCCAGGGCCAGATGAAATGTATCCCAGTTTGTTGAGTGAGGCAAGACAGGAAATAGCAGGGGTACTTGCAAGTTTTCAATTACTCTCCAGCCACAGGAGAGGTGCCAGAGGACTGGAGGACAGCCAATAGGGAACCATTATTCAAAAAGGGAGCAAGCAATAAACTAAAAAAAAACTGTAAGCCACTCATTCTAACCTTGATGACGGAGAAACTATTAGAAGCAATTCTGAGAGACAATTATTATGCATTTTGAGAGACAAGGATTAAGAACAGTCAGCAATATTTTATTGAGGGGAGATCATTTCTGACCAACAGGACTAAATTTTTCAAAGTGACCAGGAATGTATATGAGGGTGATGCTTTTGATAAGGTCATGCATGGGAGCTGATAGCAAAGGTAAGAGCCCATGGGTTCCACGGCAATTTGACAAATTGGAATCACAATGGGCTGAGTAGCAGGAAGCAAAGGGTGATGTTTCAGGGTGTTTTTCCAACTGGAAGTCTGTGTCCAGTGGGGTCCCACAGGGGTTAATTCTGGGGGCCCTTTTGTTTGTGGTTTATATAAATGATGACTTGAATATAGGAGGGATGATCAGTAAGTTTGAAGATGATACAAAATGTGGTAAATAGTGAGGAGGATGGCCTCAGATGACAGGATATAGATGGCCTGGTCAGATGAGTGTTCAGTAGCAAATGGGATTCAATCTGGATAAATGTGAGATGATGTGCTTGGACAGAGCAAACAAGCCAAAGGAATACATGATAAATGGAGAAGTACTGAGGATCAGAGGGACCTTGGCGTGCATGTATACTGGCTCCTTCTTATATCAGGACAAGTAGATAAAGTGGTTAAGAAGACATATGGTATATTTGCCTTTATTAGCTGAGGCAGAATTTAAGATAAGGGAGACAATGCTGGAACTGTATGAAACATTGGTTAGGCCACAGCCAGAGCATTACGTGTATGTCTACATTATAGGAGAGGTGTAACACCACTGGAGAGGGTGCAGAGTAGATTAACCTGGATGTTGCCAAGGCTGGAGTTTCAGTTAAGAAACTGGATTGACCAGATGGGCTATTTTCCTTAAAGAGGGGGAGACTGAGATAGGATATGATTGAGATGTAAAAAATTATGAGGGACATTACAGGGTAGCAGTGAAGAAACTCTTCCCCTTGATGAGGGATCAATGACCAGGGTGCAAAGATCTAAGATAAGGAGCAGAAAGTTCAGAGGAGATAGGAGGAATAAACCTTTCTCAGCCAGAGGGTGGTGGGAGTCTGGAATTCACAGTCTATAAGGGTGGTAGAGGCAGAATTCCTCATAACATTTAAGAAATATATAGATGTACACTTGCAATGCTGTGGGCCAAGTGCTAGAAAACAGGATTAAAATACTTAGGTGGTTGTTTTCAATCTGTGCTGTAAATCTTTATGACTATGACCTTATGATCAAAGGAAGATCTCTATCTCCCAAGCCTCCATTGCACAATTCCCTTCCTGCTCCTATGTTCTGTTATAAACATTTTTGTTCCTGCTAATTTTCCAATCCTGGTCACGCAGGTGAAGAGTAGGAAAGTGAAGATGCGGATGAAACTGTTTTTTGAAGCAGTTATTGAATATCAATAGGAGATGGTTAGGTATTTGTTGCTGATAGCCAGTTCCTACCACTTGTGTGGTGTGAATGTTACTTGAGACTTAGCAGTCCAAAAATGAACATTACCCAAGCCTTGCTGTAATGGTTTCAGAGTTTTGAATGATGTGGAATTTTGTGCAATCATCAGTAAATATTTGATTTTATGGTAGAGAGAAGGTCATTGATGAAGCAGCTGAAGCTGGTTGAGTAATGTTCCAGGACTGAGGTCATTGAATTGCATCAAGCCAACCATCTTCTTTTGTGCTAGCTATGACTTGAATAAGTGCAAAGTTCTCTCCTTCGGATTCCCATGAACCCCAGACTTGCTAAAGGATAAAGACAGTATACCCAGTCAAATACTGTCTTAGATATCTCAAAAAGAGCTTGAATTTATATCAACCATAGTCTGGAGGATAGCATAGTGTACCATGGGCTCATTACGGCACCTCATCAATTTCCCAGCTGTCCTCTCAATTATGACACAAGTAGTTAAATGTACCACATGCTGTTTGAGAACTGGAAGCCCTTCCAGTTAGGAAGCTCAACAATCAACAGATAGAGCCCACATTCCACCCACAGCTCCTGTACTTCTACAAAACCAGCCAATTCTCACACTAAATAAATTAATTGCCTCATAAAATGGCATTTTAATCACTAACCTGGTAAGTTTAGGAATTGAATATAGAACTAATAATGCAAGAATCTCTGGCTAGAGCCAGTCAAAATGAGATCTGGTCCTTTGACTACAACAACAGGGAGATGGCATGCAGCTTTGCTATACAAGATGGCACAAAGGCTTTCTTATTATGTATGTCTCTGGAGTCTGCAAAATCAGAACAAAAGGGAAGATCACAACTTCACACAGCATAATTGGTCATCCTATTGCTCCAAACAAATGACCTTCCATTACAGAAACTCAACCACACCATTGTAACAGACGGAGCAGGTAGGGAAAATTGTAGTTTGCAGGAATACTTGATTAAGACAGGGTGAAGGTAAAATTCAAATCAATCCACTAATAAAGACAAACATAAAAATTTTCAAGTAATATTCCCTTTAAAGTTTACTTCCACTAGGAAAAACTGATTCTGGCAAGCAACTGTAACTGCTCCGTACAGGTTTTACAAGTTTTGGTCTGCATTAGACTTTCCTCAGGTTCCGTATCATTAATATAATGTGAAGTGCGAATTGGTGACATTGAAAAAATGTTAAAAGTACAAATATTGCAGTATTCCTATGTTCTTTGGAATGCAAAACTGATGTGCAGTCAAATGAAATGTTACAAGATACAGATAGACACAGATGTATTCTTAATGACTGACCAAATTGCTAGAGTAGGAAAGTTGAACTTTATTTGCATATCCTTCAGCCAAAAATGCACATTTTTAAAAAATTAGTGCGCATGGATCAAAAAAATTGTTACATTCAAGTCACCATTAACCTAGAAATTATAAAAGTGATCTAGTAACTAATCAGTTGTGTACAGAATGGTGATGGTAATTTCCAATAGTTTTCCCACACAAAGATTGCCTGAATTACTATCATAGAACATTTTGCTTATCTAGACAAATCTTGACTCCTAGTAGGACATGGATTCAAGTCCATTATGGATTCTGATGTCGAGCAAGCAACCATTAGATGATATTTCACATCGGAATATATAAATCAAACATAGAAAATAAATTCAGATATTCTCCTGCATCATAGGTTTCTGGAAAAGTTCCATCTGAAAATACACTATATAGTAATTTTTGTCTACCTCATTTTGCTACAATTGCTTTTTTTTTGTAAATGTACAAACAGGTTTACAAAAACATTTGTGAAATAGTACACTTTAAAACAGTGAACAAAGAAAGATTTGTGCCACAAAAAGTAGTGTTTAATCAATATTAAGTGAAAAAGATCAAATTCACTTTGTATAGGAACAAAAGTAAACCACCTCACGTTCAATGCACAGTTTTTATTTTAAAGGTTGCAGTGAATTCCTAAGTTTGCAGTATACCAAAATACAAAAACAAAATAGGTCCTCTATCAGAAAATCAGAACCAAAAACCGAGTTTGACTATGCTGCAGATTTTATTACCAAAATGTTTTACTTCTTTCCAAGTAAATTACATAGGAAGGTTACGGTCTTGAACCAACAGGACTGCAATCGCTAACAGTTGACGTTGATATCAATGAACAAACCACTAACAGCAGGAAGCAGTGTATAAGATATATTGTTTCAATAGTACTATAACCTGAATAGGAAATTATTAGAAAAGAAGGCTGTCCAAGTTACCTTGCATCATACTCCCTTCAAATTTACCAGACAACGGTAGTTAACAATTCCTCTTCCAGATATTTTGTTATGTAGAATGACCCGGGTGATGCAGTAATGTCAATCTAAACTGCATTACTGCCTTTTTTCACTAGTAATCTAGTTCAGACTGCCAAATGAAATTGAGAATATCTAGGTTTCAACTTCAGGCTTCAGAGTTGGGTTAAGGTGTCCCTTACCACAGCTTAAAATGTTTGTTTCTCCCAGTAATTTAGACGTTCATTCAAAAATAAAATAGCATTTTGTGGAATGTATAATTTTAATATTTTCTGGCACTTGTAAGTCTTATAAACATGAATAGTTCTATAAAAGGTTTCCAAAAATTTATTACAAAATTTGAAACAATATTTTAATCTTGTTTTCTATATATATTACAGCAACCTTCTCTATACAGCAAAAGATCCTCAAATGTTACATGCAAAGATCGAATGTACTTCCCACTTAAACCCACAGAAACATTGCAAAACAAAAAAAAAAATCCACTAACAAGAGTCATTAGACTCCTTTAGGTCTATTTGAATTCTGCAAAACTTTTCATTCGTACCTCAGTACATTTCATTTTGCAGATGTATTTTTGAATTTCAAGCCTCATCCAGGGGATTTTCCTGGAACAGAAGTGCAACAGAAAGATAACCCTGTGGATCTTGCAATTCTTGATGAGCATCTTATTCCACCTTCTTTGTCCTCCTCCTTTTGATACTTTCACTTTCTTCAGGAGTTGCACTCAAGGGGGCAGAGCACTGCGTACCCCGTGTTTCCCCTGTATTAGAAGTTTCCGTTTGAAAATGTGATTCAGAGGAAGTGGACTGCCAACTAAATGCCATATGGTACAAAGCAACTTCCATAGGTGCAAAAGGGGAATGACGAATGTTAAAGAGCACCATTGCAACCTAAAATACAAAATGATATATTTGTCAAATTGTACACAGCTGCCTGAACAATGCACAAAGAACATGAATAAAAAACAGCATAACAATCAAAAAAAGGATATATGATCATGTAACTCAAAATTAGTCACTTTCAAAAGTACCCTAGAGTGGTCAATGAAGTCTCCGAATAAATCTAAACAAATATTTTAGTGTTGAAGTCACACAGCAGATCTAAATACAGCATTTTTAATTTAAAAAAGGCTGAATAAAAGCTAGAATGTAAGCAAGTTTCTAAAAGTTTTAAAATTTTGCATATGTACTAAAATGGGGAAGAAAAATGTCATTTAATATGAAGAATTACAAAATTTACTAATCAACAATTGGTTTCTGCCACCAACAAACACTGTTCACTACATAAGCAACACTTAGTTTTTGTTGATAGCTGCTCGACCAGATTTAATAGATCATTCAAAAACTTATTTTATATAATTCAGATCATTCAAAAAACAGCAAAAGATCATGAAACAAAAATTGAATGTATATATCATTAGGTCGACTGAATAATACTTAACCTTTTAGTGAAGCATTTTCATGAGTCTTGAATCATTAATGAGTAAGCAGTTTATAAGTCATTCAGCCAAAATATGCTGAACCACTGTTCGTGGTTCTTAACACTAATTGTGTTAAACAAAGCTAATTTGTCTGTTAAAGAAACAAATATATCTATTTGTACTGGGTAAAGAAAACACTAGACTTTGATTAAATCAAAGCAGTTTCTCTGAACATATCACTTATCCTTACAGCAAAATTGAGCACCACCCCCAAAGCAAGGGCACAACTTCCAGAATCACTAAAAAGCAACACAATCTAAAGTTTCTGGTCTCTAAAACACCTTGACGGAAGTCAAATCATGTGAAGTCACAGAATGAACAGGCAGGAAACTAAATAAGGAGTGCCTGGTGTCCCACTGAAGCATCTCATTTTTTTCTGCATGGATTTGTTGAAGCTAACAGGAAAACACATGGAGAATCCAATTTTGATACCTTATTCTTTTAAGTGTTCTAAGTCTGAGAGAAATATCTTGTAGATTTTAAATAGCAATATGCTTTATCTTTAAAAGTGACATAAAAAAGAATTTTTCTAAAAGGTCCTGTAGTCAAACATTAGGAAATTTGAGCTTTTAAAAGCTATACCTGATCATGGAATTCAGAAAACACTGGTAACACAAATGCACAGAAATAATTAAATTTCAATTTGCTATTTATCCTGTAGTAAAGCAGATTTATTTAACGAGATCAGATTTTAAATACTTTTGTTTATTTCTAGCACAATATAAATATCATAAGGGGCAAAAGCAAGTAAACAAACATGCACAAGCTACCATATCTTAAAAACATCCCAACAGGTTTAGTTTTCACCTTGATTGTTTAAGTTTCCCTTCAAAATTTCACTTAAATAAGGCATTCCTTTCCCTCCCACAAGATTGTCAGGCAGATGCCTGAGTGCAAAACAAAGGTTCTTTCCAAGTTGAAAGTGCTGTATCATGATGGCACGAAGAGAAACAGGATTTAAGCTCATCCAATTAGGAGTTTTATTGTTATAATCAATACACCAATATTAAGAAAAATACTTTAATGTAATTTGTTTAAAGGGCAGCAAAATTAAGCCTTCCTCTCTCTCCATCCTTAGCAGGAACAATTTCAACCAACTTAACGTTGGTGACATGCTTATCACCTGGCTGCATTTTAAATAGAATTCAGCTGAAACCATCAACAGGAGGGGGAAGACATATCTTGAATTTTTGAAAAGACAAGAATAGATTGCAAGACAAAGTACTAAGGCATGTATAGGGATCGAAACATGAACAATCTTCAGCAACCCAACGGAAGAAGAAATTACAAACCACATTACAATAGCAGAGGTACAGGACAGTATTTAATGCTTGGAATATCCTTTTTCACCCATTTAGACTTGCTTCAGAAGGGCATTTTAGAGAGTAGGCTACTAATGAAGAGAATACATGAAAGAATTCACACCCAACATGAGAACAGGTCTATAAAAAATTCTGAACAGCTCATCCCAGCATTCATTATATCTGAACCATGTACATCAAGTCTATATATGCAGTCTGTTTTTCAAATATCAAATAAGCTCTAGAAGCACAAAATGCTACATCTCCAAATTCATTTCACTCTGCTATCATATGAATTACATGACATTTTGCCTAACTAGCAATACAATTAAAGCTACTGTTGTGTCCTTACTCCTGAAATGCCTACCATTTGGATGATGGCTACTTTCTATAATGACAAATTTATCACTATAAATCACACAGGGCTACAGTATCATTTTGTACTCAATTCGATACACCTTCGATTATTTAGGATGTCCAGTGCAAAGCAATAGGACACAGACGTGGAAAGGGTGGGATGAGAAAAGTACATATGTAAAACAGATATAAATGTTAAAATTTCAAAATGAATACTTTCACCTTCTCAACACTGCTAATGATACAGCACATATTAGAAAAAAAAATCAGCTAATCTAAAAACAAACCATACATGCCTTGGGAAGAGATTTAAGTGCATTGAGATTTTAAATAAAAACAAAGTGGTATTTTCATTGGAAAACTTTTACTCTTGTGCAGCACTAAAGATCCAAATAATACTCAGTCTACAGAAGATTTAAGTAAATATAAATTAAGCAGGTACCATCTGTACCGTAAGGTGCAATAAACAAAATTCAACACCAGTCTGACATCACAATTTATTTTTGTTTCCTACCCCCCAAAAAAGTGCTAGAAAGTCAGACAGTACAACAGACTACATAAATTGCAAGTACTGCAGATAAAAAGAGTGTTAAATGATCTCACACAAGTTAAATAAAAAAGGGTTTATCTAGTTATATTACTCCATATTTATTTTTCAAAAGAAAAATGTATTCAACTATAGCAAAATCACATGTTTAATTACGTTTACATACCTCTGTTGAAACTACAAACATAGTGTACAAAAAGATGAGGTTGTGTTTGGTAATAGGCAGATAATTCATCTGTTGAAAAGTAAAGAGTACAGCTCCTATCAGAGTTACCTTTGTTCCACTGTAACAGAAACAGGATAATTAGTATACATATCAGAACAGAAACTCTTCCAGAGTGACTCCACAAAGAGAACAACATAGCTCTTCTGTTGCCCAACTCTGACTGCTATTCAACATCAGTGTTAATAAGCTGGAGTTTTTGTGCCTAGTTACAAACATGGACTAGGTATTACCAACATCCACAAGTGTGCATTGTCTGGTAGGAGCAGAAACCGTCGTTAATTTTTTTCCCTCCCTCTATGGTTCTGAGAAATAAGATCTTTGGAGCAGCTTGGAACACAACAGTACTAAAAGTGCTTTCAATCAGCTGTCTAGGTGAGAAAATCATGCTCAGCAGAAGCTAGCATGCTTCGCTAGATCACCAGAAATCCTCTACATTGTGATCCAAAACATAAAATAGCTCAAAATTTTCCATATAAAGGTTCGCAAAGGTGTAGTTTTCTAACCGCTTTTTTGTAACATTCTTATCTGAAGTATAATCTCAAGTGAAATTATCAACATGCCAATCTACATTAAGCAGTCAACAACCGAGTGATGTATTTCAGCACACAAAACACAAATGTGCTCTTCTAAAACTATGTTCAATGTCAGATCTGGAAGTGGAATCAGCTTTAAAATTCCAGTAGAGTCATTTACTAGTAACTGTTACTTGTGCAGAATTTCAGTAGTTGACAAAAGTTGAGAGACAATGGAATACGATGCTTGGAAAAGGGATGAGAGGAGCAATATAGATTTGGTAACTTAAAGCATGCAATATCTGAAGGCTAAAATGTGGCTGGAATAAGCTACAATATCAAAATCTCAACATAGCAAAAGGTAACTTCAAAAAACCTTGTTATCTAAAATGAAGTATTTTTGTAGAAAAACAAAAGATCAGACTCAGGACATTTTTTTTTTAAATAAAAAAGGTCTTGCATCTATGTTTCAGAAATAGCAGGAACTGCAGATGCCTGAAACGCCAGCCTTCCTGCTCCTCTGATGCTGCTTGGCCTGCTGTGTTCATCCAGCTCTGCACCTTGTTATCTCTTGCATCTATGTTGTTGTCTCTTCGTAAGATGACAGGACATTCCATTCGTACTTTGAAAAGTGGGAATGAACACAATATCTTTTGCACTGACCAGAGAGAAAATAAATAATTTGCATATAGGTGTTGGATCCTTACTATTCCAGGCTTGATATTAATTGATGTTTTCTAGCAATTTAGGATTTTTAGGCTCCAGTCAAGCCTTTTCAGTGACTTCTTTTAGATCACTGCAATTTTCTTTTTAAATCCTGATAAATAATAGATTTTTTTTTTTTAAATTGTCCTGCAGTTTACCAACTTTACTAAATGCATCATATCCCATTTTTAAAATGCAATTATATTACAAAGTACAGTCTATCATTGGAGGAAAAAAAAACACAAAATGGAAGGTCCAAAACAATTTCTTGATAACAGGCAGGCAAAGAATCTGAAGCGATTTGAAAGGGATTTTTCATCGTTACTTCAGTGCAGAACTGGTTAGAACAAATTAATAATTTTAAAACCACTACGTACTAGGACATTCTCAGCAACTCATTTCTCTCAGGTATCCAGACACCCCGCACTAGTTGTTCAAAGTTAGCTATTAGCCCAGAACCAGCACCTGTGAAAAAAGAAATTTTGTACATACTAAACCAGAAACATACCATTTAAACAAAAACTTAATTGGAAATAGACTGCATTGATTTTCACAAAGAGGTGATATTAGCAGTGACAGTAGTGATTGCAGCATAGTAATTTATTAAAAGACTAGACTAATGTCATCCAGCAGTCCTCCTAATTTCTATCAGGGTAGAGGAAACCACTGGTGCCAACTGAATGGTTGCCAGAACGTTAACTTAGTGCATTAAGAACTGAAAGGCAGGGGCAAAAATAAACAAACAAGTTCAAACCTGACAAGATAGAGCCAAGAATGAAAATGCTACGCACCTTTTGCCCATCCAACAGCAATCACTGCAAGCCAGCCATTTCTGTAGCGGCTGTGTGCATCCATTACACCTGCAACAATTTTGCGGGCTCTTGTCACTTCTTTCATACCGGCAATAAATAACTTTGATGGTAAAAAATTGCAGCATTTGTAGAACTTGTCATATGGACAGTAGAATATCAAATACCTAAAAATATTTAAAAATATAAAACAGGATGAGGACTGGAGATTTTACTCCCCCAGAGCACAATGTATAAATTGACAATGATTTTATTTCAAAATTGTAAAATTCAAGTGTGATTACATTTTCATCAGCGTCATTTGACTCAATTTCTTTTTCCCTCACTCCCACTCCTTAAAGCATCACCCATGCTGCAGTTCTGATCCATAAGCACTGGTCATCTTTTCATAGACGAACCAAGCATACATTCATGAATTAGTCTGGGTTATTTGAAATGCTTGCTCCATCAAAAGAGAAATGTACACTTTCCTACAAGCATACCGAGAAGTAGCAGCAACCCAGCTTGGATCTTTTCTGTCTGACCATCTGGTGAGATAACTGACCAGTACAATGTAATGGAGCTCCTCCATTTAGTTCATGAGCAATTCAAAAAAAAAAGTTTCATTTTCTACTTAACTGCAGTTTCAAAAGAAAGCATACTGAAATCAAGCATTCAAGAATACATCTGGATTATTCAGGTGGAAGGGTGACTGCTATAAATTTATAAATGATCACAAACCCAATGCCCTTTAAATCAGAGAGATCAATGTTGTTTGGTTTAAAAAAAATTCGATCCAAACAGTAATTATACAAATACTCTAAATTATGGTCACCAAGCATAAAGTTAAAGAAAATGGAAAATCATCTCTTTAAAAATTAGTGTCCAGTGTGATCTCAGCTACTTCCAACTCCTCAAAGTGATATTTTAAAAATTATTATTTTACTGGATGTGGACATCGATGGCTAGGCCAGTATTCGTTGCTTGTTCTAATTACCCTGGAGATGGCGATAATGAGCTACCTTCTTGAACTGTGGCAGTCTTAGAGAGGTAGAGACACAAGCATGCGGCTAATTTTTACTCAGCCTTAAAATGAAGGAAAAGCAATATAGTTCAGAGTCAGGATCGTGTGCGCCTTGGAAGGTTCTTGCAGGAGGTGGTGAATCTGCTACCCTGGCTCATTCTAGCGGCAGACGTCACAGGTTTGTAAAATGCTGTTGGGAGGAATCTTGAACTACTGCTGCAGTACATCTTATATGTATGACAAGCACTGTGCATCGACTTTTAAGGGACTGAATGTTCAAAGTTGTGATTATGATTCCAATCAAGCAGGTTACTTTTCCCAGAATGGTGTTAAACTTGAGTGTTGTCGGTGTTACCATCGTACAAGCAAATGGAAAGTATTTTATCACACTCCTGAATTGGGCCTGTTGGTAGTGGAATGTCGCTGGGGAGACTAGAGGTGACCTGCTCATTTCAGATTTCCTAGCCTGTTTCCCGTTCTTGTAACCACAGCATTTTATGGCCAGTTCAGTTCAGTTCTGTTTTTGGTCAATGGTAAGTCCTCAATGTTAATAGTGGGAATTCAGCGATGGTAATGCCACTGACCATCAAGAGATGCTGATTAGATTATCTCTTGTTGGAGATGGTCACTGCCTGCCACTTATTTGGCACAATTTTTACTTACCAGCCCAAGCCTGCATGTTATCCAGATTTTGCTGCATATGGAAACTGGCTGCTTTAGTATCTGAAGAGTTGAAAATATCCCCACCTATGGCCTTATACTGGAGGGAAAGTCACTAATGAAGTTGGATCTAAGACTCTATCCAGAGGAACTCCTGCAGTGATGTCCTTTGGTGAAAATGACTGACCTGTAACAACCACAACCATCTTCCTTTTCTTAGAATGCTGAAGGTACCCGTCAGGAAATGCAGAGAATAATAAAAACAAACACAAATTCTATGGTACCCAAAGAGAATGCAAAAGTGGCTATGACAATAATCATTTTATCATCCTTAAATGTAGAGGTTGTGCTAGAGGTCTAAACAATTCCCAGTGGGAATCAGCTCCAGATACTTAGACTACTTCTGGAAGTGACTCAAATCACAAAATCCTGTTTACAATTGAATCAGAGAAGATATCAATAGCAAACTTCCACTAGACATTTTGAGAAAACAAAACCTGTTTGAGACAATTTGACATGAGATGTTTCTTGACAATATTAAAGGTGTGCAGTATTAAGACAAGGAATGCTTTGGAAGTTGGCCAGATGACAGAAAATAATAACGATGTGCAGATACTCTATGGACTTAAAAATGTTCCACAATATTTAAAAAAAAAAACTTGCAACTGACATTAAAACACAGAGCATTGTAAAGACAAATATAGAAAACTGGAGAAGCTGAACAGGTTGGTAGGTACAGCAAGCCAGTAGTTCTATAATACATTTGATCCCTGAGAGCTGTTACATTTTGAGAAGAACTGACAGATGATACATGATAGAGAATATACACAACCTCTAAAAATTTTCCTCGGTGGCCGCGAGGGTTCCATTCCTGAAAATGCCTGTGAATGATGAATTTGAGAGTGTGGAGCTTAATAACTTATGGGAAAAATAGAATTAGGTTCTTGGACCTTAAGATTATTACTTTTCGTCTATTACTTTTGGGATTTCTTTGTGTTCAAATAATAAACACAAACATCTGAAATAAGAGTTAATATTAATAGAATAAAATGTTAGAAACAATTCTAGTGTATTGAAACTTATCAACAAAGGCAAGAAGTTCTCCGTGGCATGGCTAGGAGTTGTTGGGTGAGGTTATGGGTGGCTACTGAGTGTGGGAAGGGGTGAACATTGCAGACGTGGCTCACTCCCAGCCACTCTTCCCCAATGATGCACCCTCATTCCCCACCTTCACCCCACAAATGTCTTCAATCTGTGCTTCCTCCCGAGCACCTACGCACTTGTTCGTGGAGGACTGAAGAGAAGGGCTGCATAGCGTAAAAGTTCGGAGAGCGAGAGCGAGGTTGCTGCTCAAGTAAAATGGTTGCAGATAGGGGAGCTTTGTTCGTGGATTTTGAATGATTCGTTGCTTATTTTTTGGCGCAAAACGTGAAAATTCACGATGTGAGTTTGTGGATGTGGAACAATGGCTGTATATATACACAGGTATTTTCCATTTCAAACCCACATCTCAAAGGTCGCACACAGACTACCAACTACTCAACCATGACAGCCACATCAATTTCACTGACACATTTGCCTTTCCCTTGCAAGACAAGGTGACAAATAACCAGAGATGACAGTACCTAATGTGGCCAAATGTCCGAGAAGGAGCTGGCCTGTAGTGGTGTACCTGTTGCTTAGGTCGTGGCCTGATGTGGAGTTGAAACTATTCAAGATGACAGTATTCTCATACCTAATCCTCTTTCCCTTATCCTGCACTCACTTCTACGTTACAAGCCACAGATGATTTAAACATGTACCTCTCACTTCAAAACCCTCCTCTCTCAACCTACCCTTTTTTTTCTTTTAGATATCCAAGAAGTGCCTCTTGACAAAGCACTGAAGAAACACCAAGGCGGCAGTGAAGAAAGCACACTGGCCCCCAATTTCACAGTCACAGCAACCATCTTACATATTGATATCGTATATTATGTGTTGCACATGTACCACGAACACAGGATCCTCACATAAAGAAACATCAGGCTTAAGGTGTGCTGAAAGTGGGGAAAGAAGCCAGGATCACACGGACAAGGTGTCATCTCGGAATGAGAATTCTGCTGCAGACAATTCAAATGAGAATTTCAACATACAGCCTACAACGAACACTGACGGGGTAGAGATGAACCAGGAAATTAGACTGTTGAGTCTCATAGCAGTAAGTTAACATCCCTTGAAAAGGCATGGGTTAATTAGGGGTAATCAACATGGCTTTGTCAGAGGGAGGTCATGCCAGAAAATTTGTTAGAATTTTTTGAAAACGTGATCAATGTGAGGGAAGTTCAGTTGATGTGGTCTATATGGATTTTAGCAAAGCTTTTGACGAGGTCCTACATGGGAGACTGATTGAGAAGGTTAAAGCACATGAAATTGAGGGAAACTTGGCAAAATGGATCAGAAGCTGGCTTAGTAATTGGACACAAAAGGTTTGGTGGTAGAAGGCTGTTTGAGTGACTGGTATATCACAAGGATCAGTATTCAAACCCTTATTATTTGTTATATACACACACAAATGATATAGATGAAAATGTGGAAGGAATGTTAAGCAAATTTGCAGATTTCATGAAGATTGGTACAATGGTTAATAGCAAAGATGGTTGCATGCTGCAGGAAGATATAGATAGGTTGGTCAGATGGGCAGACAGCAGCAGACAGTATTTAATTCTAGTAAGTAGGAGGTAACGCACTTTGGAAGAAGAAACAAGATGTGGGAGTATTTAATGAAATAGCAGGACATTAGATAGCTTAGAGGAACAGAGGGATTTTGGGATAATTACTCACAGATCCCTGAAGTCAGCAGAGCACATGAATAGGATAGTGAAGGCAGCATATGGAACGTTTGCTTTCATCAGTTGTGGCATACAGTATAAGAGCAAGGAGCTAATGTTGGAGTTGTACAGAATGTTGGTCAGGCACAGTATTGAGTACTGGTCACTTCACTACAGGAAGGATGTGATAGCACTAAAGCGGGGTACAGAGGAGGTTCACCAAGACGTTGTCTGGGGTGAAGAAATTGAGTTATAGGGAGAGATTGGATAAGTTTGAATTATTTTCTTTAGAGTAGAGAAAACTAAGGGGGTCATGATTGAGGTGTATGAGATTATGAGGGGAATGGACAGGTGAA
This sequence comes from Rhincodon typus, assembly GCF_021869965.1. Classification (NCBI taxonomy): domain Eukaryota; kingdom Metazoa; phylum Chordata; class Chondrichthyes; order Orectolobiformes; family Rhincodontidae; genus Rhincodon; species Rhincodon typus. The sequence continues at coordinate 25,271,480 of NC_063334.1, forward strand.
TAGACAGCAGCTGTTCCCCTTGGTTGAGGGGTCAATCAGAAGACGGCATAGCCTAGGGTAAGGGGCAGGAGATTCAGATGCAATTTGGGAAAAAAATCTTCACTCAGCAGGTGGTGAGAATCTGGAATGTACTGAGTAGGAAAGTAGCGGAGGCTGGAAACCTTGCAAAGTTTAAAAAAAATTTAGATGAATACTTCAAATATTGTAACATTCAAGGATATGGGACAAGTACAGGAAATTGGGATCAGCACTCTTTTAGTGGTAGTTATGTTGATGCAGACTTGACGGGTCAAAGGGCCTTTTCTGCACTATATGAATCTATGAATCCTAACTAAAGCACATTCCCCCATATTGTTCTGAGGTTCAGGAAGGCAAATTATTCCCTGAACACACTAGACAGATGTTTGAGACCCAGGGCTCAAAATACATAGATAACAGCTGGCACATTTGTCCTCAAGAGCACCAATAAGGAAAAAAAACGTACGCTGTGAAAAATCAAAGATGGGCCAGAAAAATTCAAAATAGAGAAAAGTCACCTACTCCTTTGAATTCCAAATGGTGTTGAACAATTGATAATGCAAGCATAAGAGAGAGATAAAATAAAAAGAGTTGTGACCGGAGGAGCGCTGAGCAAGGCAGAGTGAGGATCTACTCCTCTAATCATAGTCTGTCTCTACCAGGCTCCTGGCTTCAAATTCTTCTGAGGTTCCCTCAATCCTGCTCCTCCAGAGAGGGAAGCTATAATTGGAGGAGCAGCAAGTACTGAAGAAATGGAACCAGTAATTTGAAATAAAGAAACAGCCATACTGGCTGCTCATGTACGGCTGTCACGTGGGAGACTTTCAGCTCTGTCATCAACAATCACTTAGGCCACCTGCAGAATGATTAGTCCGACCTGATCCACAAGCACTAGCAGCAAAGCAGCAGCAGCAGCAAAAACAAGATAAGAACTAAATAGGAAGAGGGCAAGATGCAGCTAAAAATCATGAACAAGACCAAAAGCAGTTGCAGGGAATCGTCTGCCCTGAGACTAGAATAATGGGTAGCAGAGAGCTGAGAGATAATCCATCCATTTGAATTTTCCTGTAATCCTGTATTGGTGGTGTGGGGAGGCAATGACAAATGTGAATAGAAATTATCAATCATGCATAAATTCATTCAGTGTGTTAATAACTTCAGTAAACCTGTCCAGTTTCTGATTCATTGTGTCAAATGATTAGAATTTGTAATGAGTCTCATCTTGGTTTATAATTGCAAATTGGCAATGTATTTAAAATCCACACTCCAGTGAAAACATCAAGGAACCAAGAAACAATAGTGTCCTGAGCTCATGTCAACTTCTTTGAATGCCTAGACTAAGCCACACTGCCTTCGTAAGTGATGAACAGAGACTCTTCAGATGGCAAGCTCAGCTCATCGGATGTGACACACTGTTTCCATGGACTTCATCCTGTATTACATGTACTACCTGCATACACAGTCTGGCTGTTTGGTATTTGTAGTGCATAAAAAAAGGAATTTCCCAAAACATTAAACACAAATATACAAAGTGGCAGTCACATAATGACATTATCATTTAATAAAAGGAATTGATGAAAAGTTTTGTTTTTATTTATTCATTTGTGGGATGTGAACGTTGCTGGCTGGTCAGCATTTATTGCCCGTCCCTACTTGCCCTGGAGAAAGTGGCGGTGAGCTGCCTTCTTGAGCTGCTGCAGTCCACCTACTGTGGGTTGACCCACAATGCCATTAGGGAGGGAATTCCAGCATTTTGACCCAGCCACAGTGAAGGAATGGCGATATATTTCCAAGTCAGGATGGTGAGCAGCTTGGAGGGGAACTTGCAGGTGGTGGTGTTCCCATACATCTGCTGCCCTTGTCCTTCCAGATTGGAGTGGTTGTGGGTTTGGAAGGTGCTGAGTATATTTGGTGAATTTCTACAGTGCATCTTGTAGATGGTACACACTGTTGCTGCTGAGTGTCGGTGGCGGAGGGAGTGCCAAATCAAGCAGGCTGCTTTGTTCTGGATGGTGTCAAGCTTCGTAAGTATTGTTGGGACTGCACTCATGCAGTCAAGTAGGGAGTATTCCATCACAGTCCTGACTGGTGCCTCGTAGATGGTGGACAGGCTTTGAGGAGTCAGAAGGTAAGTCATTTGCTGCAGTATTCCTAGCTTGTGGCCTGCTCTTGTAGTCACCATGTTTAAGTGGCGAGTTCAGTCCAGTTTCTGGTCAATTGTAACCCTCAGGATGTTGACAGTGGGCGATTCAATGATGGTAACACCATTGAATGCCAAGGGGTGGTGGTTAGATTGTCGCTTATTTGTGATGGTCATAGCCTGGCATTTGTGTGGCGCAAATGTTACTTGCCATGTGTCACCCCAAGCCTGGATACTGTCCAAATTTTTCTGCATTTGAACATGGAGTGCTTCATTATTTGATGAGTCGTGAATGATGCTGAACATTATGTAATCAATTGGCGAACATCCCCACTTTGACCTTATGATGGCAGAAAGGTCATTAATTAAACAGCGAAGATGGTTGGGCCAAGAACACAACCCTGAGGAACTCCTGCAGAGATGTCCTGGAGCTGAGATGATTGACCTCCAACAGCCACGACCATCTTCCTATGTGTGAGGTATGACATAAAACCACCAGAGAGTTTGTCCCCTGATACCCATTGATTCCAGTTTTGCTCGGGCTCCTTGATACCACACCCAGTCGAATGCAGCCTTGATGTCAAGGGCTGTCGTTCTCATCTCACCTCCGGAATTCACCTTTTTTGTCCATGTTTGAACCAAGGTTGTAAGGAGGTCAGGAGGTGAACGGCTCTGGTAGAACCCAAGCTGTGCGTCACTGAGCAGGTGCTGCTTGATAGTACTGTTGATGACATGTTCCATCACTTCATTGATATCAGGTGTAGACTGATGGGATGGTAATTGGCCAGGTTGGATTTGTCCTGCTTTTTATGTACAGGACATACTTGGGCAATTTTTTGGCTAAGGGAGCAGCAAGTTCTGGAAGACAAATCTTCAGTACTATTGCCAGAATGTTGTCAGGGCCTGTGGCCTTTGCAGTATGTAGCGTCTCCAACCGTTTCTTGATATCACATGGAGTGAATCGAATTGGCTGAAGACTGGTATCTGTAATGCTAGGGACCACTGGAGGAGGCCGAGATGGGTCATCCACTTGGCACTTCTGGCTGAAGGTTGCTGCGAAACCTTCAGCCTTATCTTTTGCACTGATGCGCTGGGCTCTTCCATTATTGAGGATGGGGATATTTGTGGAGCCTCCTCCTCCAGTGAGTTGTTTAATTGTCCACCACTATTCATGACTGGATGTAGCAGGACTGCAGAACTTAGATCTGATCCGCTGGTTGGGGGGAATCACTCAGCTCTGTCTATCACTTGTTGCTTATGCTGTTTGGTGGTTCACCAGATTGACACCTCATCTTCAGGTACGCCTGGTGCTGCTCCTGGCATATCCTCCTGCACACTCCATCGAACCAGGGTTGATCCCCCAGCTTGACGGTAACGGTTGAGTGGAGGACATGCCAGGCCAGGACTGTGCCGGAATACAATTCTGCTGCTGTTGAAGGCCCATTGCACCTCATGGATACACGGTCTTGAGTTGCTAGATCTGTGTGAAGTCTGACCCATTTAGCATGGTGATAGTGCCACACAACACGATGGAGGTTATTCTCGATGAGAAGGCGAGACTTCGTCTCCACAAAGACCGTGCAGTGGTCACCCTTACCGATACTGTCATGGACAGATGCAACTGCAGCTGGCAGATTGGTAAGGATGAGGTAAAGTATGCTTTTTTTCCCCCTCTTGTTGGTTCCCTCACCACCTGCTGCAGACCCAGTCTAGCAGCCACGTCCTTTAGGACACAACCAGCTCGATCAGTAGTACTGCTGCCTAGTAACTCTTTGTGGTGGTCACTGAAACCCTCTGTCCAGAGTACATTTGTGCCCTTGTATCGTCAGTGCTTCCTCCAAGTGTTGCTCAACATGGAGGAGTACTGATTCATCACCTGAGGGAGGATGGTGTGCGGTAGTCAGCAAGAGGTTTCCTTGCCCATGTTTAACCTGAAGACATGAGACTTCATGAGATTCAGCGTCAACATTGGAGGACTCCCAGAGCTATTCCCTCCCAACTGTATACCACTGTGCCGCCACCTCTGCTACTCGGTCCTGCTGGTGAGACAGGACATATCCAGGAACGGTGATGGTGATGTCTGGGACATTGTCTGAAAGGTATGATTTTGTGAGTATGGACTATGTCAGGCTGTTGCTTGACTAGTCTGTGAGACATCTCTCACAATTTTGGCACTAGCCCCTAGATGTTAGTGAGGAGGACTTTGCAGGGCTTTTTAGGGCTGTTTCCACTGTTGTGTTTTCTGCCTAGGTCTATGCCAGGTGATCTGTCCGGTTTCAATTCTTTGAGACTTTGTAGCGAATGGTACAACTGAATGGCTTCCTGGGCCATTTCAGAGAGCAACTGTGAGTCAACCGCATTGCAGTGGGTCTGGAGTCATGTGCAGGCCAGGTCATGAGGATGGCAGATTTCCTTCCCTGAAGGGCATCAGTGAACCAGATGGGTTTTTCCGATAATCGACAATGATTTCATGGTGATCTTAATTCCAGACTTTTTTTCTTGAATCAAATTCTAGCATCTGCTGTGGTGGGATTCGAAACCAAATCCCCAGAAGATTAGCAGAGTTTCTGGATTAATAGTCTAGCGATAATACCACTAGGCTATCGCCTACCCTAAGTTTGAAGAAAATTAATCTACGCAATTTCTTCATTACCGCAAAAAAAGTTCATAAAAAGAAGTTTTTGACTCCTCCTTCCAACTTTTTATTCTTAAAATTTGTTCATGTACCATGAATGTCGCTGACTAAGCCAGCATTTATCCCTAAACAGCATTTCCCCAAACTGCCCTGCAGAAGTTGGAAGTGAGCTGCATTCTTGGGCCACTGCAATCCATGTTGTTAGGTACACCCACAACGCTATTAGGAAGAGAATTTCAGGATTTTGATCAGTAACAATGAAGAAACAGTGATATAGTTCCAAGTAAGGGTGGTAGATCACTGGGATGGAACTTGCAATTGGTGGCATTGCTATACTTCTGCTGCCCCTGTCCTTCATGTTGTAGAGATTAGAGGTCTGGGCAAGTTGTTGCAGTGCATCTTGTAGATGGTACACACTGCTGCCAGTGTGTCACTGGTGAAGGGAGTGAACGCTGAAGGGTGCCAATCAGCATACTGCTTTTTCCTGGATGTTGTCAATCTTGAGCATTGTTGGAAGTGCAACTACCCAATCACTTTTCCCCCCAAACAGCCTCGGTTTATTCTCCAACTTCTTCACCTTCCCAACACAAGTATAGTTGGATTTGTGTAAGAGCCCTGGCCTGAGCTGCTCAGCTTTGAAAAGAAACAAAAGAGTAACATCACAGGAAAGTGATGAGTTGCTTGGCAGTGCAGCAGCTGCAGTGAGGGACTGTGTTGTCATCCGCTGTAATCTTGAAAAATGTAAATTTCTAAAGCAGCGCAGGGAAAGAAAGAATTTATGGACAAAGGAAAGTGAATGGACCTGGTCAGCAAGACCAAGTTATTTCTACTTTCTATTAATATATTATTTAGAGTTTAGTTAATAGGGCTGAAGAAAAATATTGAAATTGCAAGGAGTTACTTGAAAAGATATTATGAGTGAAGAGGGGCACGTAAAAACAATGGGAGCTAAAATGAAGGAAAATCCAAAAAGTGCTTTCTATTTTAGGGACGAGATGATAACCAGACAAAGAATAGTGTCTGTTAGAGACCAAAAGTGGCCATCTGTGTGCACAGCCCAAATATGGAGGTGAAGTTTTACATTAATATTTTGCATCAGATTGTACAACAAAGAAAGAAAGAAATAGAAATCAGGGATGACTGTCACTGAGCAAATTAGTATTGAAAGAAAGAGAGAAGGGACTGGTGGTTTTAGCGGTTTCAAAATTGGACAAATCCCTGAACCCAGATGAGAAATATCCCAGATTGATACGGAAAGCAAGAGGAAATTGCAAGGGCCTGGATATTAATTTTCAAATCCTCTCTGGCCACAGGAGAGGTGCCAGAAGACTGGAGGACAATTAATGTGGTACCATCATTCAAAAAGAGTGGTAGAGATAAACAAGGGAACTATAGGCCAGTGAGTCCACCATTACTGGTAGTGTAAAGTTTGGAACAAATTCGGAGAAGCAAAATTAACCTCTACTTGAAGAGACAAGGATTAATCAATGATAGTCAGCATGGCTTTGCTAGGGAAATCCAAGTCTGACAGTTTCTCCAAGGAGTTAACTAGATGAGTGGGTGAGGGTAGTGTAGCAATATAGGGACTTTGGGAAGGCTTTTGACAAGATGTTATGTGGGAGACTGGTCACGATGATAAGACGTCATGTATCCAGGGCAATTTGTATTCAAAAGTGACTTAGTGGCAGGAGGCAGAGGGTCATGGCCAAAGGCTGTTTTGTGTGACTGGAAGTCAGTATCCAATGATAATACTGCAGAACGATGCTGTGTCCCATACTGCTCTAGTGTACAACAATGATCTGAAAGCAAACATAGGAGGTTTCATCAGTAAGACTACAGATGAAATGAAAATTGCTGGTGTGGTAAATAGCGAAGAAAAAGCCTTAGGCTACAGGATGATTTGGACAGGTTGCTCAGATTACTGGAACAGTGGAAAATGTTACTTAATCTTGAAAAGCATATGAAATAATCCATTTTGGGAGGATTACATGGCAGTACATAATGAATAATTAAGACCCTAGGAAGTAGAGGATCAAGGGACCTTGATATGATTGTCGATAGATCCTTGAAGGCAATTGGACAGGTGGATAAGATAATTTACAAGGCAAATAGGATACATGCCTTAAATTAGTTGAGGCACTGAATACAATAGCAAGTAGGTTATGACAGAGCTGTATAAGATGCTAGTTAGATCATAGCTAGAGTATGGTGTGCAGTTCTGGTTGCCATACCATAGGTAGGATGTGATTGCACTAGAGACGGTGCAAGAGAAATTCACCAGGATATTGCCTGTGCTGGAGTGTTTCAGCTATGAAAAAGGGACCAGACAGGTGGAGACTGTTTTCCTTAAAAGAGAGAAACTGAGCAGCAACCTGATTGAGTTGTACAAAATTGAGGGCATATAGATAAGAAGAAACGTTTCTCCTTAGTAGAGGGGTCAATAACCAAAAGGGCATAGATGTAAGGTAACGGGCAGCACATTTAGAGGAGAATGGGTAGCAGGCATTTGGAACACAGTGCCTGAAAACATGGTATAAGTAGGAACCATCACAACATTTAAATATATTTAGATGAACACTTGAAACATCATAAAATACAAAGCTACAGACCAAGTACTGGAAAATGAGACTAAAATGCTTTATGACCAGCACGGACATGAAGCCAAAGGGCCTCTTTCTGTGCTGTAGAGCTCTATAACTCCGTGATTCCAGGTTATGATGCATTCCAAAGGGAATTGCTGCCTAATGCATCCATATATGGAAGGAATTGATTTGTGCAGAAATCTTGAAAGCAACAACAACTCTTTAGGATTTGTCACATGAGTCCATGTAGACTTCTGCATCTTAAAATAACTACAGAGAGCTGCAAACACTTGTAAAATCTAAGTAATAGTTGGAAGAAAATCAGCCAGTTGCAAATAGTTGCTGATCCCGTTAAGTAGTGATAGTGAAGAATTAGGTAGTCCTTTCGTCTGCTAAAATTGTGTTCAGCAATTGGAGATTAAGGGCAGCTAGAATTTTGAGTTCCAAAATGGAGCTGCTGTTAGCATGATCTGTCGGCCTTGCCTATTCTGGACAGCTGTTGCTGTGCACTAATACCCTCATAAATATGAAGCCCACAATTATTTGCTCCAGAACGTGTGTACATAGGCTTTGAATGCCAGTTTGGCTGTGCAAAGAGCACTTGTAATACTCAGGAAACATGCAAACATCCAAATCCCTCACAAGATCTCAACTTCACATGTGGAACAAGGGTTGGCGGCAGGGTGGGGGCATCAATTAGCATATACTAGATATTGTTGAATTTTAATTTCTCTGTTCTGCAACTCTATGTTTTGATCATGTAAATATTTTAAAGACAAGTTAATAAATCTGTTTTAAAAAAATGCTCATCAGTGCCAAGGATTCATAAATAGGAATACAGAGTGCAAAATAAAGAAATCCTACAAATCATTACTTAGGGATAGTACTTAGATTTCTGAAGAAGGGTCTAGGCCCGAAACGTCAGCCTTCCTGCTCCTCTGATGCTGCTTGGCCTGCTGTGTTCATCCAGCTCTACACCCAATCATTACTTAGGCTTTATTTCAAATATTTAAAAGCCATAAGTTAGTGAGAATGTCAAGGCCATGAGGATGATAGCATTCACAAAGATGACACCAGAAAATAGAGAAATCCAAGAGGAAATCCCACACTGTTTGCAATCATGCATGTGTTGAAGATTATTAACACTGTAGTATTAACACTGGTCTGTGTTTTGGTAACTACAGAGCATAAATTTAACAGTAAAGGTGTGAAGGAAGAGATTAGGAGAATTAAATAATGCAGGGATATCAGGATATTGAAGGGCACTTCAGTAACTGCTATGGATGTAAAACTCATTTTTTAAAAAAAGGCATTGGATTAATACCTAAACACAACATAAATGTTATTCGGGATCACAAGGTAATTCTTCCAGCTAGACTGCACAGATGAGTTGGACCAAATGGTTTCCTCACTTTTAAACGAGCCACTAACAGTCATTATATATTTATTTTCCACACTTACCAAATTATGGATGCCAGTATTATATTTCTGTTGTTTGTGAAAGGTTCAATGGGAGGTTCACCTAGAAGTACAGATGCCAGAATTGCTCCACCAAAGCAGCAAAGCATACCACTGAACCAACATGCAATTGGACTGCGATGTGCTACATCTACTGCTCCTGCAACATGGAATATTGAAACAATTCTTTTTAGGATAAACTTAAATAATAAAGTACAACATTAGTTCAAAGTAGTCTGTTTCAATGATTGATCAATTAATTTGTATAATTTTCTATGCCTATCATGGCTAAAGAAAGTGATACATTTGCTGTCATTTTCCCAGCAAAAATTCACCAACATTAATTCACCAACATTGGGAGACATTTTAATGTTTGTACAAAGAAATATATCAGCACAGATTGGGGAATTTTGTAGAGGCAAAAATGATTAGAATTAACTCCAGGAATACAGGTGCACTCAAGTTGTAACTTCTTTGGAACAGGTGGTGTCAACATGAAATGATATCTATGTCAATGCATGGAAAATTTCAATTTTTGACACCTAGCTCAAAAAAGGTAAAGCTAACCACAGACGGAGGCAGAAGATATCTCCCTTTGCTCTGCCTCAACAGCGTTCTTGTAACCAACTTCTCATTATAGTTTAAAAAAAAACTTAATACAGTAGTGCTTACATTTTATATTTCCTACAAACTACCTTTGAGGTGTCAGTCAGATTGGTCAAATATTCTGGACAATTATGCACTAAGACATACCTTACCTAGGATCCATTCAACCAAAAGGTAGGTAATTTCTACACAACTACTAAAAAAATCCAAATCAAATCTCAGATTAACAGGCAAATCAGTTATCAGATCATAATTGCTCTTTTAATACTCTTTATTGCAATGAGAGTTTGCCTAATACTTCAGAAAATAAAATCATTATTCAAATGTTAAAATTTGTAAATTTTATTAAATAAATTTATTAAAATAAATTATAAAAATATTAATGGTCCATTCTATTCTATATAGTGTGGTAGGAAAACCTTCCTTAGTATGAGGATAGAGTGATCTTTATGACTTTCTCATGTTCAATTGCCTTCTTCATTTACTGTGTCAGGTTCAGAAAGAGTATTCACAGTCTCGATAACCGCACAATTCACACTCACATATATTATTACACAAATGCCCACAAATGCTTTATCATACAGTGCTATACCCTCCAAACTTTCCATTGGATGAAAGCTACTATCAATGCCTATATTTTTAGGCAACTGTGGATGAAATCTTATACGGGTGTGAATAGTTTTCAGTTTCAGCCACCTGTTCATTTTCCCTCTCCCACAGACTCATCCAGAGATGCTCACCAGGGATCATAGAACTGGAGAAAGGTTAGAAGGAATGAAAACCCCAGTCACGGAATATAAGGGAGTAGGATGAGGAAGAATTATGCTCAAGATGTGGAAATCTCAGCAGATGAACCTGCAGTCAGAGACCTAGGACTCCTGTTCCAATCTTCTTCAGCAAATCTAGGGGGAGAAAAGGGAGAAATAAGTAGGCCCACTGCCAAAGGAAGGAGACTCAGGAGGTGCAAAGTCTATGGGATTCACAGGAGTGGCTTCCAGGGAGGGAATCTGGATGTTCTAGGAAACTCCGACACATAGGGGCAGAGGCTGAAAATCACTATCCAAAGAGCATTTGCTGTGCCTTCCTCATGCTGGAAATTGAAACTACCAATGTGGAAAACAAAATGGCTGCGACCACACTTGCAGTTGGCAGGGCAACTGTCTCAAACTAGGAGAGAAGATTCAAGTGAGACCCTCTAGAGGACACGAAAATTACACACAGACATACGCACTATACAGAAAACAGAACTGCTGGTGCCCTAATCCCTGGCAATCATAATTCATTAGCTTCATGCATGCTGTACAAGTTCTTGCCCTACATATCACTGGCCATTTCATTCACACCAACACTTTTGTAAACAGCGAACAGGGAATGAATATGGATATTTGTCCATGAGGAGCAATGGAGGAAGGACAACCTAGTGCTCTATATACAACTGGTTCATTCCATTTCCACAGGCTGCAGCAGCCTTTCAAAAGAGTCAGATTCATGGTACAACCTACATGGACAAGAGGTTATGTATCATGTGGGCACAGTTACACTCAGGGCTATACAAAGACTTAAACAAACAGATATACTGCAAAAAAAGTAAAATTCAGGCAAACGTGATACTTTATATATACAGTGCACTGTCACCCATGCCACAAAAGTACCCTCAAAAAGGATTTTTTTCTCCTTCTCACTATGTCTCAGTGTACACTCTGGTGCCACAGGTACAGTGGAGTCGGTTGGCCTTGAAAGGGCAGCCCCAGGACATGCATATGGTTAGCTCAGACATGGTGTGGGTCTTCTTCAGAGGACAGCCTGGACTGAGGACCAATGGCTGAGGCGATGGAGTAGGTGAGTGCTTCAAGCAGAGCCTGAGGTTGCTGAACCTGGGTCACCATGGCAGCCAGACAATCGATACTTGAGGAAGTTGGATCCACATAATGTAGTTGCACGCCTTCAGCCTCTGAGCTACGAGGGCCATTGTCTCCCATGCACTTGGCTGCCAATCCTGCTCCTCCGCATACACGTGGAAGAAGTCCTTGATTCCCAAAACCACAAGTCCTTCCTTGACAGGATCTGAGCAGGTGGCTGGTCTCGGCAGTCCTCCAATTGCCAGGTGTATGGGCTAATTCTTCCTCAACTAACTGCAGAGATGTAGCAGTGAGGTGCTCACCAGCTTATGGTCCAATATATTTTGTAAGGTGTGGAGCAATCAGGTTGTCAGTATCTAAGCTGGTGAAGAGTGCAGGAGGCACTCTTCGTCGAAAGCCTCAGAATTCTTATCCTCAGAGGTACCTTCTGTCAGAACAACCCATTTCCTCTAAGGGGTCGTGGACATCTCTTGATACTTGCAAGACACAATAGAAGGAAGGTGTGAAGTGGTATGAAGTAAATGATACTTACAGCAGGCTTAATGTATGAATTGCAGTGAAATGAAGAATGTTACCTACTCAGTTGGTGGGATATAGCTTGCTTGGCATTCCTGCAGGAGCAATCCCAATTGTCTCCTGTGAGGGACAGGATTCTGTCTTCACAGTGGGTGAGAGGCCTGATGCTGGGCACCATGGATCCTGGCCTTTCTGCAGATTTCTGGAAAGTGGTGATTTATTCAGGGAGTGGAGATTTGTAAGATGAGGCTAGAATCAAGTAAGAGCATGATAGGGGTTGGGCAGATAGTTAAATGAGGCGAGTTTGGTAAGATACAGCAAGAGATCACACTAGGCCCTGCTGTGAGAAATCAGCCGAGAAACTCACCAAAACTAAAACTTAGTCAAACAAAACCCTTCAGATTCAGCGAAATGAGACTGGTATGTACATTGTACACACTTTTTTTGTATTAACGAAATTGCGCATTACTTTCAAAGTTGCCTGTTTTTTGGAAATCTTCAACCTTTGGATTGGCCACTATTTACTCTAGTTCAAGCAGGGTAGCAGCAAAAAAGGCACTGTCAGCCCAATATTCTTCCCTTTTCCCATGTTTCAGAAAAGCAGCTCCCTATCCCACATATACATTTACTACAAAGGAAAAATCTGATGTCGTAATTCTATTAGACATTTATCAAATCACTGCCAAAATATTCTGCACAGTTTTGAACACTTTAAATAAACTTCTATAGTAGCCAAAAATACAAAATCTGTTAAACTACCATGTACATTCTTTAGCTACTCTGATATATTTTAAGTCACAGCAATATCCAAGTTAGTCTTTTCTGGTTAAGCAATTAGAATCTCTGGAGTGAGAGTACTGCTCTACAATTGACTGAGTATGGTACCAGGCAGGCAGAGAAAAACCAAAAGATACAATAATCATAAATCAAAAAAAAAATAAACAGGGGAAAACTCTCCATGCATTGATTCATAACCAGTACGAAGGAAGGTGGTTGCAGTTGCTGGAGGTCAATCACTTCCATCCAAAATATTACTCTGAGACTCAGCCTAACCGTAATCATTTAAAGCTACTTCATAAGATCAAAAGTGAGAATATTCGCTGATGATTCTCAGCCAAAACATTTGTGTCCATCTCTACTACAACCTGGACAAAATTCAGGTCTGACCGTTGGTGGCAAGTGACATTTTCCTCCTGAACTGCCAGGCAATGAGAATCTCCAAACAGAATCTAACCATGATGGTATTACCATTGCTAATATCAACAACTAAGAGTTAGCATTGGACCAGCCATATAAGTACTACGGCTACAAGACCAGGTCAGAGGCTGGGAATTCTGCATAGAACGGCTAATCTCCTGACTCCCCAAAGCCTGTATGCCACCAATAAGGTGCTAGTCAGGAGTATGACGTACTGCTCTCTACTTGCCTAGATTAGTTGAGCTCCAATGATACTCAAGAATCTCAACACCATCCTGCTTAATAACACCTCATCCACTATCTTCAATATTCTTTACCTCCATCAATGTCACACAGTGGCAGCAGTGTGCACCGTCTACAAGATGCACTGTAGCAACTGACCACATCTCCTTTGATAACCCTTTCCAAATCCATGATCTCTATCGCCTAAGACAGTAGAGGAAACTGATGCAAAGGAATAACACCACTTGCAAGTACACCTCCAAGCCATATACCAACCTGACTTGGAACTGTTACTATGTCAAAACTCTGGAACTCCATCCCTAACAGCACTGAGAGTGTAGCTATATCAGAGGCACGGTAGTTCAACAAGGCAACTTACCATCATCTTACAAAGAAATCAAGATGCTGGCCTATTTGCAAAAAAAATCCTCATGTTTATACTTGCAAAGTATGCAAAGTACTTCTGTATTAATATGGAATTAACTTTAAACTTGTTACTTGTTTAGTTTAATAACTGTTCATCAATTACTGCAACTTTACTGCTGTTGCAATTTATGTACCTAGTTGAGAAGATTTTCAGAGTTCAGATAGCTGTATTTTCAGGCAATGGTGAGCCTAATTATCACTTGTTAAGCAGCAGAGCGCCATCTATTGGCATTGAGACACTGCCCATTATATTATGGAGCTACTAAATAAAATGACATACAATTGAAAAATTATTAAATTAATAAAACTAAATTAACTTAAAATTATTCCAGTAATAAATAATGAGTTAGAAAATAGCCAGTAAGTAAATCATTTTTCTGATCATTTTCAATTACTCCACTAATTCTAGTTTTTTAAAAATCCTTCAGCATAAAATGCTTTATTGTCGATTCTTTTGTCTTCTAATTTCATCTTTCATTCCCCATTTCACTTTCAATACTTGATTTAACACAAAATACTCTAAACACTTCTTGGTTCAAACTCATTAGCTAATTAGCCATTCTTAAATTGACTGGCTAAGGAAATACAGTGATTTGCCCTGTTCAGACAGATTGCAGATGCTCTGTAGATGGCATCATGCCATTTGGATGTTCCACTAATGGCAAATTGCCATACAAAGCCCTATAATAAGTCTCTGGGCAATTACAGGACTAGCAGATGGCACAGTTCACACTAAAAATCCAGTCCAATGAATTAAAATACTCCCTCTGCCCACCCATTTCACCCTCATTCCTTACAAAAATTACAAGGACCTTGTGAGAATCTATCTTTAAGATGACTACACATTCAGATGCCTCTACTGATTCTGTTTCCTATTAATCAAATCTCTCCCATCCTCACCCTGAAATCTCATTTCTCTAATCTTGCTCTTTCTTCATTACTTCTCCACTTGTTCATTGGCCTCATTCCCATTAAATCGTTAACCACCCAACGTCCCTTCATGATCCTCATATGATCTTAGTATTGAAAACATTTGCTTTTCTTCAAGTACTGTTCCCCAAAATTGCCATCATCAACCCTTCTTACACGCTGACACTACAGCCTATACATCCTTGCCACCAATTCCAATTCCCTCTACAGACACACGCTGGCTCAACCAGTTTGAACCCAGGTGTCCTTCGAACCCCAAATTCACTCCATCATATAATCCACTTGTTCACTCCTCTATGTCATAGTCCTCCGAGTATCTGCTGCTGAAGTCTTCATCCATTCCTTTGCGACTTCCAGACTCAGTTATTCTAATAATCTTCTAGCCACATTCAAATTTTTCTCCCTTAGATTTCAGCTCATCTAAAACTTCTCACCTATCCTATAGTAACTCCCACTCACTCAATATCGCCACCTTAAATTGATTCCCACTTCCTCATTATAGAGCTTAAATATCAGTCTTCTTACTCAAAAATCTCCTCCTGCCCTACAATAGTCACACTCCCAAACTCTCCATTCCTGCATCTCTGGCCAGTAAAGTATCCCCTTCTCTTCACATCATTATTGATGATCACACTTCAATTACTAGACCCTAGAGTGGACAATATTCCTTAAACTCCTAGACCTTTCCTCCTCTCACTTTCTTTAAAGGGATTCTTCAAAATCCAGAGACAACACAGTATGGAGCTAGAGGAACACAGCAGGATAGGCATCATTAGAGGAACAGGAAAGTTGATGTTTCGTGTTGGGACCCTTCTTCTTTTTGCTGAAGCAGGGTCCCGACCCGAAACTTCAACTTTCCTGCTCCTCTGATGCTGCCTGGCCTGCAGTGTTCCTCCAGCATCTGCAGTTTCTCCTATCTCTTCTTCAAAATCCAACTCTTTGACCAAGTCTTTGGAAGCGCTTCTTACAGTTTCTTTGGATAAGTGTTCACTTTATCATTATGCCCCTTTAAAACATCTTAGGGCCTTGCTCCCAAATTGAAAAAGGTGCTATTATTCTTATATCGGTCTGTAAAGATGATTTTCCAAGGGGCTTAAAATTACAGGAGGCAGACTGCTCATCACCCCAACTCCATTGGTTGGCAGCTCCAGCAAGGCCACAGGCTCTGTAGTGGACACCACAGCCAGGCCTACAAAGAAGACAGAATGGATCCTGGGGTGAGGCAGCTCCAGGGTTTTATATAAGGGAGGGTTTTGGAAAGCTTAGGGAGGGGGATCTTCAGAGTTGGCAAGTGGTAAGGAAGGATATAACAATCATGTGTGCACTTTGTGTGTACTTCAGATTTGAAAACATGCTTAGAAATGGTATGTCTGTGCCAAGCCAATTTTGATACGGGAAAAATGTTATCAAAGTCAATTAAGCTTTAATTAGTTAGAATTGATGGTCAGACTGCCAATATTGACAAACTTTCCTCCATATTTTGGGAGTAAGCTGGGTGAATGGGAAGGTGATGGGCTAACTACCTGGCCTGTTTTACATGACCCCCACCAAAAACACACCCTGTCAGGGCAGGTAACATCCAGCCTATGATCCTCCTACAGAACACATCCAAACCATAATTTTGAGAAGAAAGGTGGTGGTGATTTGAGTGGAGAATTAAAACAGTCACACCAAATTTGGTATTTAGATTAAATAGGAGCTTGCTTGACAGAAGTTATCAGACGTGACTTTAAATATGTTGATATGCGGGAACTAGCCATGACACGTGGTGCAGTTATCATTGAAGATGAATAAAGATGAAGCAAATTAAGTTCAGTAACGTAAATCTTGAATTTTAAAAGTCCACAGTTTGTGTTTTAGAAATGTTTAGGTTGGATCATGAAGGAAAGGGTGAGGAAAGTAATATTTCCATAATTCTGAAAAGGATAAGTTAGCATAATTGCAAAATCATTTCACTATTTCAACACAAAGATGCGAGGTACAAAGATGAAAGCTCAAACAAGTCTAATAAAATATAAGAACAATAAAATATACAAAGAGAGAATATGAAAACTTTTCACTGCAGTACAGAGACAACAAAAATAAACCTGAATCACTGTGCCGCGAAACATGAAGATTGTGTGCATTAGGTCCCCAACCCAAGCAGCACAATGACTGTACAATGGAATCATGAGACAGTAGACAGGGTTGAAAGAATAAAGGGAGCCACTGATGTGGAGAATCAGAGCGTAAGAGGAAAGAGTGCCAGAGAATCTTAAAAATGATGAACATATTGAGGCAGAGACTGAGCAAATAATTACAGCACGAAAGAAACAATTTGAGACAGTAACTAGCATAGTCTTGTTGCAACAGTGTTCTTACTCAACATCAAATTAAACAGACAGTAAACAATCATTGCTACAGTTACCTCTCTCATTGCAACCTACATGAGTGACTATTAATTACAAGATGGCTGAGCACCAGAGTCGTAGCTTAGTTAAGTAGATAAGCCCAAATCCGAACACAAAGCATTGGGATGAGCATTTACATAAACTGTACAGTTGGTGGAGTGAGGTGTGGGGGAGCGGTGTATGCTGCATTTTGATGCAAAAAGAGAGCACTTCAGTTGGGAAGTATCAGTGACAAACCACACCAGTTTAAAAACAGACTTCAAGTATTATAAAACAGAACACATGTCAGTACCAATAGTAAGACTTGATAAATATTTCAACATGTAGGCCTGACCACAATCCTTCCGTTCTGCTCTGCTTGTCTCACAACGAACTTTCGTATCTTATTTCTCATCAGTATATATTCTGCACAAATTCTAGACACCATCACAAAAAAGCTCCTAACCACCCAAAACATAATGGACAGTCAATAATGACATTCCATCCTAGAGAAGATACGGTTATTGTTAGTAAACATTTGTTATGTAGTGAAGCTTTTCATAAGTCTTAGAGTCCAAATCATGTGCAAATTGAGTAAATTTATTTTACAACAACAATCGTTGCAGAACAATAACATGCTTCATGACTTAATTTGCATTTCAGTATAAATTTTAAAAAAGCTAAGTATTATGTTGTAGTTCACTGCGACTAGTTGGCTCCTTTCCTTCAATAGTTAACATATAATTGAAATATTGAGCTCTTCTGGCACAGTAATAGTGTCCCTATCTCTACAACAGGGGGGCTGTATTCAGGTCCCACTTGTTCCAGACGTGTGTAATAACATCTCTGAACAGGCTGATTAGAAATATCTGTAATTGAAACTTGGAATAGTGTATATCATAGTCTTTTTGATGACACAACTTTGATAAAATTTGGAAATCCTGCAATAAAAAGTCACTACTCCTGTAGGAGGGCTCTCATCCATGGCAAGGCTGGAAAGCCCGGCACGGGTCTCTGGTGGAGGCATAACAAGGGCTGGAAAGCTCCGAGTGGGACTGCGGCAGTGGAAAGGAAAGTTGGAATCTCTTAAGAAATCTTTTCTTTCTTATCTAAGTTAATGTGAATGGTGCCATGTATGTACGACAAAGGTACACACTTTTCACTGTATGTTTACATTGATTGAATACACTTGACAATAAATGATTCGATCATCAGGCAACAGATTAAACGAGAAGCAGCTTCACTAAATCCACTGGGCTACGAAAAACCAATACCAGTTGCTGTTTGAGACCATCTTGCACAGCATCTCACAGAAGTGAGTGATATCCTAAACAAGGGGCAGAATCCCATTCTCAGGGATTTTTGTAGCATCAACATCATTAAAAGCTTTACATTTGCTGTGCCTTTCAAGGACAAGCTAGTGTGAACTATCCTGATAAATCACAGAGAACCATGCACTTTCCTGTAGAATTTCTAAAGGGCCAGATATATCACCAGAATCCTAAATTAATTCCTGACATTAAAAATACAAAAAACAAAACATCACAGCATGGGAGTAGGCCCTTTAGACCACCAAGCCTGTGCTGACACATAACATCTTTCTAAACTAAAACCCCCTTGCCTGTAAGCAATCCATATCCTTCTATGCCCTGCCCATTCATGTATCTTTAAAGATTCCCCTCAAATGTTGCTATCGTATCTGCACCATCTCTGGCAATGCATTCCAGGCACTTGCCACCCTCTTAAAAAAAAACCTTGCCTCGCACATATCCATTAAAAACTTTCCCATTTTTACATTAAATCTATATTGTCTAATAATTGACATTTCTACCCTCAGAAAAAGACTCCAACTATCCATGCCTCAATGTTATAAAATTTCTATAAGTCACCCCTCAGCCTCTGACGTACAAGTGAGAACAAACCAAGTTTGTCCAATCTCTCCTCAGAGCTAATACCCTCCAAACTAGGCATCATCTTGGTCAACCTTTCCTGTACCCTCTCCAAAGCCTCACCATCCTTCTGTTAGAGCGGTGAACAGAACTGTACGCAATATTCCAAAAAGAAGCCTAACTAAAGTTCTATGCAGCTGCAACATGACTTGCCAATTTTTATACTCTATGCCCTGACTGATGAAGGCAAACATGCCATATGTCTTCTTGACTACTTTATCCAGTTGCATTGCCACTTTCAGGAAACTGTGGACCTGTACACCTAGATCTCTCTATAGTTAAAGCTTTCAAGAGTTTGGTCATTTACTGTATACTTCCCTCCTCCATTAGACCTTCCAAAATGCATCATCTCACATCTGTCCAAATTAAATTCCATCTGCCATTTCTCCACCTAAGTTTCCAGCCTATCTATATACTGCTATATCCTCTGGCAATTCTCATCACTCTCCACAGTTCCCCCAATTTTTGTGTCATCTGTAAACATACTAGTCAGACCACCTATTTCTTTTATATAAAAGTAGTCCTAGTACTGAACCCTGCAGAACACCAGCGGTCACAGATCTCCAATCAGAAAAACACCCTTCCACTGCGACTGTCTGTGATCAAGCCAGTTCTGTATCCATCTTACCAGCTCACCACAGATGCCATGGTGAACTTTGTCAAAGGCCTTGCTAAAGTACACGTAGACAACATCCACTGCTCTGCCCTCAATCATCGTTGTCACTTCCTCAAAAAACTTAATCAGGTTTGTGAGGCTCAACCTCCCCTGCACAAAGCCATGCTGCCTATTGCTAATAAGTTCAGATTTTGCTAAACATGAGTGAATCCTATTGCCAAGAATCTTCCCTAATAATTTCCCTTCCATTGATGTAAGGTTCACCAGCCTGTAATTTTGCACATTATCCATGTTGCCCTTCTTATACAAAGGAACAACATTGGCTATTCTCCAGGGCACAGTAATAGTGAAGAACTGCTTCCATTGTTGGAATGTTAGAGAACAAAGACAACTGGTAAAGTAACTGGCAACATGAAGAAAAACTTTTTTATTCACCTAGTGTTTAAGATCTGGTTTGTCTTAGAATGTGGCAGAGTTAGGATCAGTCAAGGTTTTCAAGAGGAAATTGGATTGTTACCTGTGCAAAAAAAATGTGTACGATTACAGGGAAAAGGCAGGGGAGTGGCACTAGTTAAACTGTACCTACAGAGGACTGACAGATGTGATGGTCCAAATGGCATCCTTCTGTGCTGTAACAATTCTATATTCTGTGAAGGCTGAATCTTGTTTCCACCTTGAATGCACTCTCCAAGCTGTTTGAAGTCACAGCAAGATTAAAAGGTTAGGCCACCATATAAAACAGACAAAGGCTCAAAAATGTAAACTTCATGATTAAGGCATCGGATGGCTGGGGATAGTAGTGCTAAGGTAACAACTTTTAAAAGGAGAAAAAAATTGAACATGCCATACCACGGATTAGTGCACTATTAAGGCAGAAACATAAATAGTGCCTAAGATGTAAATTATCTCAATATAAAGTCTAAAATTAAACAGTTTCTTCAAATCTTCAATTTTTGATAAAACATGCACTGCCCTGGAAAAGTCTATTACTTTTCATCTATTTTGGTCACAGCATATTACATCAGTATCAATGTGCACAACCTAATTTGGACAAATGTAGAATTTAGCTTTTAATATATGCCTAAAAAGGAAAAACAACGTGCATTTATAAAGCTTCTTTCACTTCAGTAGGTTCCACACCACTATTCAACAAGTGAACAACTTGAGTACAGTCACTGTTGGAATGCAAGAACTACAGTACAAACAGCAATGTAATATGACCAAATAATCTGTTTCTTATGATGCTGGAACACATAAATATTGCTTAATATAGTATACAGGACTCATTGCTTATCAAAATAGCGC
Source organism: Rhincodon typus (assembly GCF_021869965.1). NCBI lineage: Eukaryota > Metazoa > Chordata > Chondrichthyes > Orectolobiformes > Rhincodontidae > Rhincodon > Rhincodon typus. The sequence continues at coordinate 25,292,308 of NC_063334.1, forward strand.
AATGTCAAATGTGCTACTAGATGATTTTAGTACGAAGAACACAGAGAGACGATAATATCAGAGGGTATAATTCTAAAAGTAGCGTGCAGACCCGAAAGGACAGACATCGTCTCAGATTAACATCTTAGACAACAGTGCAATACATGCTTATTATGGCACTAGATTTATCAAAATGTTCCAGAGAACAATGACATGATGTAATTCATTTTCTTTGCCTAAAACGTGCATCTTGATATTTCACAACACATAGAATGGAAACAGGACTCTATCATACGAATCATGAGATACGGTAAATAGTGAAAAAATGCCTATGTACTTATTAATATAGTACTGTATCATGTCCAACAGTAATTAACTTGCAATCCTATAATGAAATTGAATCATGAAAACATAGCTCTAGTGGATTATTAATGCTAATGAGAATGTAAATACTGTCCTAAATTCCCTTTAAAATTTCTTAGAACTTGACAGGTAGCTCAATTACAAATAAAGTTCAGTATATTAAATTACGTGAAAGGACAGGATCTAAAACTATGCGATGCACTGTGACTAACTCAGAACAGATCTCATCAAAATGACTAACCATTGACTTCCATGCTATTATTAACACAGGTCACCTACACTGAAAAATAAGGCATGCACATGTACATGCTTCCTCTAACAGTCAGTCTACAAAATAATGTCCATCTTTCAGGAACTAAAGAAATTGCAAATGAATGAACTAAAACAGAAGAATGCATTTATCCAAAAATGACTATAAGGAATTCGTTAACTGACCATCACAGGCACATTTGCTCTACACATAGTTGGGCACGGTACAAAATTTATCAATTCGCGTGAACCAAAACAATTGCGTATTAGATATCAGTCACTTTTTCCCTTCATGGTAATTACCCACTTCTCCCTTGTTTCCTTGTTCCATTTGCTGGCAAGGGAAAAATGAGAGAGTGTGGTGCTAAGTGTTACAGGTGGGACCGAACTGAACACCTCAAGTTCTTTTTGGATATACCTAGTTCCCTTCAGGCTCCTAACATTTACCAACCTTCCTTTCGCAAAAAGCAGATCACTGCAAATGCTGAAATTTGAAATAAAAACAAGATGCTATAAGTACTTAGAAGCTCAGACAGCATCTGTAGAAATAGAAGCGGCGCTAAATTTTCAAGATGATGACCCTTCATCAGAACGGGTAATGTTAAAAGATTCCACTGTTTTCCAACCTATTACAGACTTGATATTAGTCCCTATCCCATCCACCCCTTTGCTCAAAACCATCACTCCCTTTTCTCAAGCACTTTTATTAATGGTTATCAACTTTGAAGCACAACTCTTTCTTTTTCGATAGTTGCTGCCTGACCTCCTGAGTAATTGCAACATTTTCAGAATTTTAGTTCCTGGAAGCTGAATGCATTCTCCAGAGCTCTTTAACATAGAAAAGTTTAAAACCACTCTTATTCTAACAGAAATTGGAAGGCGTAGGGGAGAAATGGGGATGCATGCTGGTAAGTGTTTCAGGTGGGACCAAACTGAACATCTGAAATACCACTTAGATGGACCAGTTGTTTCTAGATTTGAGGGCCAACACCTCATCTTCTGCCCAGGCTGTAAAGCCTTCAGGAGCAAATGCAGTTTACCAATTCAGAACATGACTATCATCCATGCTGTTATCCTCCCCTAATCCCATCGGTCCTGTTTTGCATGTGTTGCTCCGAGCACAGACATCCCGCTTTCAAACATTGTTACATCTCGTTAACATCCTACCCAGCATTTCTCTCCCTTGACTTAATATCTGCAATCTCTTTGTTTACTTATCCTTTTTTCCTTTCTCTCTGGGGGCACCATCTCTAAGTACTCTATTCACGTCATCCCCACTCCCCTCTCCATCCTGTCATCAACATAAAAAACACCCCTTCCTAGATTATTTTTAATTCTGACCGTGGGTCACTGGACTCGAAATGACAATTTTTTCTATCTGCAGATGCTGCCAGATCTGCTGAGTTTCTCCAATATTTTTCTATTTTTGTTCCTTGACTTCGTTCTCCTCAAGCTCCTACCAATTACTACTGCATCAGCCTCATTTTTTTTTAAATACTGTGGATGCTGGAAAACTGAAATAAAGAGTTTCCTCATCAGGCCGGTAAGGAAGACAGCAGCACACGGACGCGGCTCCAGTCACCACCTCCACCTGAGACAGGTGAGAGGCGCAGAGGAGAACACGTGGACCCACGCTACAAGGCCGCAGCCCAGGCGGCACTTCAAAGCCACGCCCCCTTCCTCACAATAGACTCATAGCGTCGCGCAAAAACCCGTCGCTCGACTCCAGGTAACTCGCGGGAGCGCGCAGCGTTGGGCGTAACCCATTCCACCCCAACATGCAGAGAGCAACACTGCACCCACCTCCCCCCCCACCTTTTTTTTCCCCCCTTTGTCTCTGCCAATCACCTGCGCCGTGCTAGAGCCCGGACCATTCCTGGACACTTGCAGGTTTGCCCCACGTTCAAAGTCACGCCCCTCCTTTCTTCCTCCCTCTTCTCCCCCACCCCGCAACAACCCCGCGCGCGTTGGCGCGGCTGTCCGTTGCGCCGGCTTGCGCCTCCCCATCTTCAACCCCCAATCACGGACACCTTTTCCTCACCTGGCTGCTCCTTGAGCTTCATGATGGACAGGGTGTAGTGAGCCATGTCGAAGAAGGGATACATGGAAATCCGGGAAAATTGGATGACGAAATTGGTCAGCCCCAACGTCGACACGATATCCATTCTTAATTGTTAACAAACCCCCTTGTAGGAATTTTTTTTATATATGAAAACAAACAGCTGTGAGGAAACTGCACAGAGAGGCCGCAGCCGTATCGTGTTACCAGCGTTAATCCCCGAGTTTACACAAGTGGGTATCGGATGTCTCTCTCACCCCGGGCTGCGGCGATTGGGATATAAGAGTGTTTGGACTAGATTGTTATGCTGACAGCGAAGCCCACCCCGGTTCAACCAGCGATGTTGGAGAAACTGTCGCTTTTCTCTCTCTCTCTCTCTCTCTCTGTCTCGGGGGGGGGTTTTAAATGGAGAGCGGAGGCGCGCGCACCGAGCCTCCCAGACGGGAAATGTGGAGCTGACAGTGCGCATGCGTAAGCCGCCAGTTGAGCATCAGCACCGTTCCCATCCATTCATTCCCTGCACCCAGTCAAACATCGTAGAAAAAGAAAGTCCATTCAGCTTTAATAGAGACAAAACAGATAATTGGTGTGAAAACTCCACAGGTCTACTTCTGAAGAAGGGTCACTGGACCGGAAACGTTCGCTCTGTTTTCTCTGCACAGATACTGCCAGACCTGAGGTTTTTTTTCCTGCAATTTTTGTTTTTGTTTCTGATTTCCTGCATCTGCAGTTCTTCAAGTATTTTTGTGGAGCCTTTATAAAGTAGTGGGGTAAATGTGCTTCTGTGTCACTTTTCATAATCTCAGGATGTCCCAATCTATTTTGTGGCTTACTAAATTCTTTGCAATTGTAGTCACTGTCATAATTTAGGGAATAGGTTACTCAGGTTCCTGAAGGCGAGCTTCCATGCAAAGCAACGTAATAATGACCACGTAATGTGTTTTCAGGGTGTTTGGAGGGATACGTATTGACCAGGACACCAAGGTGACATTACTGTTTTTCCAAATAGTGCAACAGGGACCTTGTAGGTTCCCTTAAGAATACAGGCAGGACTTTAATTTAACATCTCACCTGACATATGTCATATTTGACTGTGCAGCACTCTCTATTTCAGAATTCTATGCTCAGATGTATGCAGGGGCTTGAACTACTGCATGTTGGACAGTGATCAGCACTGTTACCTCAGAACACTAGGGACCACAGCTCAATTCCAGTGTGGAGTTTGTACATTCTCCCCGTGTCTGTGTGCTTTTCTGTTAGGTGCTCCAGTTTCCTTCCAGAGTCCAAAGATTTACTGGTTAGGTAGATTGGCCATGTTAAATTGTCTCAGAGTGTCCAGGTTTGTGCAGGCTGGGTGGGTTAGCCGTGGCAAATGCAGGGTTACGGAGATAGGGTGGGTCCAGGTGCAATGCTCTTCAGAGGGTCAGAGCAACTCGATGGGCCGAACAACTTCTATCTGCATGGAGGAACTTGTGATTCTGACTCAGGCAAGGATGTTACCTATTGAGGCATTGTTCAGCATGATGCTGAGTTACTAGTAATTCTTCCTCCTACCATTAGAGTCATAGAGCTATACAGCATGGAAACAGACCCATCTGTCCCACTCGTCCATGCCAACCAGATATCCTAAATTAATCTAGTCCCATTTGCCAGCATTTAGCCCATATCCCTCTTAAACTCTTCCTATACATGACACCGCCATCTACATGAAAAAGTTGCCCCTTGGTCCCTTTTAATCTTTCCCCTCTCACCTTAACCCTATGCCCTCTATTTTTCTACTCCCCCAACCTAGGGAAAAGACCTTGATTATTCACCGTATCTATGCCCCTCGTGATTTTATAAACCTCTATCAGATCACTTCTCAGTCTCTGACGCTGTGTAGAAAATAGCCCCAACCTATTCAGCCTCTCCCTATAGCTCAAACCCTCCAACCCAGGCAACATCCTTGTAAATCTTTTCTGAACCCTTTTAAGTTTAACAATCTTGTTCCTATAGCAAGGAGACCAGAATTGAATACAGTATGCCAAAAGTGGCCTAACGAATATCCTGTTCAGCTACAACACCACCTCCCAACTCCTATACTCAATGCACTGACCAATGAAGGCAAGTGTACCTCTCCCTGCCTCCAAATTTACTGGATCAGGTGAAATATTGATTTTACACCCTTTTGCTATTTACTATTCCACTTCAACATAAAGTAAACTCTGGTAGGGTTTGAAAACAATATTGCATCCTATCTTACCAGTTAAACAATTGGGAAAAAGTAAATTTAAAAAACCCTTTGGCTGAGTTTAATGTCAACAATCTGCATAAACATATGCATTTTCCACCTTGTGAGTAAGGCCAAAGTTGTTTCTACAGTGCAAAAACAGGCCATTCAATCCACCTTTATTTCATGTTTACATTTATGCTCTACAACATCCCCGTTCTATTCTACATTATTCCACCCAATCAATATTTGTTCCTTTTTGCTTCATGTGTTTCTACATGTTTTCCCCCATGTGCATCTTTGCATTTCAATGTACAACGACCCCAATTATGGTCTAATCAAGATTCAACATAAGTTGAACATCTCTAATTCCAATTTTATACCTCTAGAAATGAACCATAGTGGCTGTTTTAATGGCCTTATTAGCCTTCATCTCTGCTTTTAGTGATTTATAAATCGATTATGGCTCAATCCTGTATCAGTCTCAGACTTATTACCTAAATAGCGTGTTGTCTTTCTTGTTCCTTGTTTGTATATTGAAATTCATTAGCCATTTACACATCTATTCTGCAAATTTGTTCATTCAATTTTGTATTTTGTTACTTGCAACAAGTGGTTCTGCAACACCAATAGCTAGCTGCACGATAAATGAGGCAAAGCACTTACTGTATTTTCCCTTTCCACATTCTCCATTAGAAGCACATGCCCTTGATTTAATAGACTAATCCAAACCGTCACTCTGTTACTACTGCTATACTTTATTGACTATTCTTCTATTTGTTCCTTCATTCTTTTATCTGGTACTCTTTAGATTCCTTCTTGCAGTTGTTGACTTAGAAATTCAAGTGATTATTTTTAAGCAATAGTTTGCACTTGTATAGTATTTTTAAAGTATTAAAGCATTTTGAAGGAGCCTTAATTAAACAGAATTTGTATAATTAAGCTGAATGCTGCAATAATATTTTAAGACAGGATGCCTAAGCCTGATCCAATAAGTTAGTTTTCAAAAGTCCCTTAAAGGAAAAGTGGGAGCTTTAGGGAGGGCAAAGTAGTAGATTTAGGCAGTGAATGCCAGAGCTTAGCACTGATCCAGTTGAATGTGTGATTGTCAATGTTAGGGAAACAAAAGGCAGGAATGCAAAAATATCCAAATTTAAGTAAGACCTGGCAAGTTAGTCCTCGTGATTGTAAATTTCTTACATTGTTTTAAAATATATACTGGGATTTTTATTCAGGAAAAGTAGAATCCTGAATCAATTTGAATTATATGACTGAATTAAGAACAGTAGACTGCAGGTGAAAGAGTTGGGCAGGTGGCAGCACAGATAGGAGAGTTGGCAAGTAGACATGTGTCTCAAGGAGTGAAACAGCCCATTCTAAAGTTGGGACACAAAGGTTTTATTGGCTCTGGTAAGAAATTATGCCAAATGATGACAAAATGTATGTGCACAGGTCCTGTTCTTTGAGTGTTGCTAAATTAGGCAACTTAAAATGAAGAGTGACTATGTACTATTAGTCTTGACACCCCTACGAAAGGAAACTGTTTCTACACATACTTGATGAAATTATTTTAACATTTTAAGCTCTTTGATCACATTGCCCCTCAATCTGTACACTCACAGGAATGCAAGACATAGTAATGCAACCCATTCTCATAACTTAACCATTTAAGCCTGAGCATTGTTCTGGTGAATGTAATTGTAAAGGCATGGAAATTACATTCACCAGAATGAAACATCATTGTACTCCTGTGATGTGGTGCTCTTAACTCTATGCAATATTCTAGATGGAATCTAACCAGGGTTCTCTACAGTTGAAGTATAGTTTATTCCCCTTTGTTTTCAGGCCACTTGCTTGTTGTGATGCATGTTAATGATTCGGACTTAAATGTAGAGGGTATGATCAAGACATTTACGGTGACCTGAAAATTAGTAGGTGGTTAGTAGTGAGGGAGATAGCCATAAACTGCAGAAGGATATCCACAGACTGGTCAGCTGGGCAGAGCAGTGTCAAATGTAATTCAACCCAGCAAAGTGTGAGGGAGTACACTTAGGAAGGAATAACAAGGCAAAGGACTGCACTATAAAATGATAGGATCTTGGAGAATAATGAAGTTCATTGGGACTTGGCGTGCATGTCCATAGATTCCTGAAAGTGGCAGGACAGGTGATAAGTTGATTAAGAAGACCTATGGGATTTTTGCCTTTATTAGTCACAGCATAGAATACTAGAACAGAAATAATGAGAGAACTGTATAAAATGCTGGTTAGGCTGCAAATGGAGTATTGTGTGCAATTCTGGTGACCAAGTAATAGGAAGGAATGTGATTGCTCTAGAGAGGGTGCAGAGGAGATTTACCAGGATGCTGCTCAGGCTGAGGGGTCAGAGATATGAGGAGAGATTGGATAGGCTGTGTTTGCTTTCCTTGGAGGAGTGAAAGTTGAGAGGGACGTGATAGAGATGTCTAAGATTATGAAGCATGTAAATAGGAAGGCACTTTTTTCCATTAGTAGAGAGGTCAATAACCAGAGGGCATAAATTTAAGGTAGAAGATTAAGAGGGAAATTGAGGAGAAATTGTTTTCATCCAAAAGGTGGTGGTATTCAGGAAATCAGGGCCTGAAAGGGTGTTTGAGTCAGTAATTTTTGTAATTTAAGCAGTATTTAGATATTTACTTGAGTTGCCATAGTCACCAGGGCTATGGGCTAAGAGCTAGAAAATAGGATGAGTGTAGTGAGAATTGTGTTGACCAGCATGGACATGATGAGCCAAGTGGCCTCTTTCTATGCTGTGAATGTCTTTGAATCTGAATCTAAGAGATAAAGTGCAACATTCAATTTGTCCTTTGCATTGATTTTTGTTCTTCGAAATTACTTTGCCCTTCCACAGTTCCTGGTTACAAAATATTTAGAAAATACTGTACTCTGATGTATAGATTTTTTTAGATCCAAAATGCATGATCTCATATTTGCTGATGTTCAATTCTGTTTGCCACAGTTTTGTTCACTTACTTGTATCTGTCTTTATCAAGTATTATTAAATGGAATTATTCATTGTTAGTGATAAGGCAAGATTTTGAATAATGAATACTTCAAGGCCTGGGGACAGTTTTTGAACAGTTAATCAGTGAACCAGACAGATGATGCCTTCAATCCTTATTTCACAACATTTGATGAAGGATGACCGGGTGGAATATATGATCTTGCCCCTCAAGGAAAATAAAATGAAGTCTATACAAAAGCTTACAAAAACTTAATTCATATAGAGGTATTTTGCTCCATTCAAAGGGCTACTGTAGCCATACAACAGACATCATGTCTGAACAATCTTGCCCAACGTATAACAATGGTGACATTTTACATGTGGTTTTAAAAGTGCAATTTAAAACTGAATCAAACATAAAGAACCCGTTGACAAATAAAAGATTTTTGTCATGCCGTGTTTCCCGCCGCTGACCTTGAACTAATTTGATTACTTACTTACTCTTTAATGTGGTAATCAGTTTTATTTCATATTCTCATTTTAGTAAATTGTAAATAGTATTAAGTGCTATAAGGCCAGATGCAGGTTAAATGTCAGGAATTAGATCTATGAACATGATGTCATCAAGTAGATGCTGATTTATTGAACTCGTCCAGCAAGAGATGAAGCTCTTCCTGGTTGGGGCAGAGATCACCTTTCACCTTCACTATTTACATGAATTTAACTCAGTAGCAAATGTATGCCAGTAACAATATACAGCATTTCACCCATGTTCTGCTTCTGGTTTATTTGCATTGACATAATGGACTAACATCTGTACTCTGCCAACATTTACATGTGTAGTGTGAGCTAACCAGGTATTATCTGCTGAGATTATAATTAAAACTTTTAAATGGAAATAATCTGAATCTGAGTCTTGAAGATTGAAAGTGATGGAGCTGTGAATATTTTCTTTGGCAGCTTGTTCCATTGTGGAATTCATTGGAAAGAATGATTGTTGATGCACTGTTTTGGAAACAAATGGTATTTGTAGTTTGTGTGGATAGCAACCTTATTTTGTTTTTTATTGCTGGAGCGTATGAAACACTTGACTTTGTCAAATCCCACAGTGCATTTCATACTTTGTAGAACATGTGATTCTCTTTCCATATCTTTGATCCAGGCTGCAATACTGTTATAACTCCCATACTGGCTGTCCAGAATCATGTTTTTTTTTTAATCAATTCATTCTTCTGTCTCTTGCCATATAAGGATTTCACAATTTCATTATGCAGGATTAGTTGTACCAAGTGTTTGTTACAATATAACTCTAATATTTTTATTGTAGTAGCAATAATTCCTTTTTAGAAACTGAAGAAACTGTTCACTAGACTGTTACAACAGTGCAGTACCAAAGGGGCACTGCACTGCCAGAGGTGCCATCATTTGGATGAGAAAAGGTTGCAGTCTCAAAAGTTCCTTCAAATGGACATGAAAAGATTGCATAACACTATTTCAAAGTGGAACAGTCGTGTACTCCAGTTGATTATTTATCCATCAAACATCATCATTATAATGGATTATTTGGTTGTTCCCGTTTATGGGATCTTATTGAGTGCAAATTGACTTCTGTTTTTCCTACAACGCAACAGTGTTCAAAGTAGTTCAGTTTGTAATATCTGCGAACACATGAAAACAACTCTAAAAGCAAAAGCTGAAATTGAAGTGTCAAATTCAGGTAGTGTCATGGAGGGTTTCTCTCCATAAACTCAAGCACAATTGTCTCATGCAATTTTGTGCTGCTTACCTAATTAAGTATGCTCACACCTCCACAATGCCAATCTCCTATCATCCAGCAGAAATGCCTCCTGCTGCTGGGACCTTCTGGGTTTTCTGACACCAATGCATTAGTTGAAATACTGCAAGCCATTTATTAACTTATACTGTTCAAGTGTATGAAGAATTACACAATGGATGGTCAAGAGAGTGGTAGTGGAGGGGGTGTGGAGGTAATAAATCTGTGGAATTCTTTATGACTGAGTGTTATCAAGACCGAGTCATTGAGTAAATGCAAAACTGTATAGATTTTTTTTTAATCACTGAGGAAATCAAGTGTGATGGGGTAAAGCAGGAGTGTGGAGTTGAGGATTATTAGATCAGCCATGATCTAATTGAATGGCAGAGCAGACTTGATGGGTCAAATAGCCTTCTGCTCCTATGTCTTAGGATTTTAAAAGGCTCACAAGTAAAATTTTGTGATTACAAATGCCTTTAGCCTGTACTGTCTAAGTGCCTGAGCATTACAATTGCCCATTGAAGGGCCTCACATCACTGACAAGTAGACCTCTCCTTCAGGCGAAAAAAGTACACTCCATCCACCCCAATGTAGTAGCAACCATTTTTTATTTCCATTGTGCATTTGTGATTCGGTTGAGGATAGAAGGTAGCACTTCAAGAGAATGATTTGCAGGTTCAGCCTGTCAATCTTGGTGACCCTCCAAATGTTGATGTTCCTTTTTGCCTAATACTCCATGTCAACCCTATCAGCTTTGAGCCTCCTCACCTCTCAATCCAAACCTTATATTTGATTCTTCATATCTCCACTTTACACTAGAGCCCCAGGCCTAACATTATTATGGCAGTGCCCCTCCTAAGGCAGTGATAGTCAATGACCCCATCTTGTGTCCTCACGCTATCACTGCCACTCTTGCACGTTGTTGGCCTTTTTATAGTTATTGTCCTCTCTGCATCCTGGCATGCAGTCTCCAATTCATACTCTGAAGTTCCCCAGTACCTTCGGTTAAGGAATGGAAACCTTGATTTATAACTGAATGAACCCCTGACTCATTGGTGCAGCTCCCCGACTGACTTAATGTGAAGTGCTAGACTATTTGCAGTGGACCTGACCATAGACAAACTGACCAGACTGTAACATAACAGATCCCAACTCTGAATGCTCCAAGTATGTCCACACCCCTGAACTGATATCAGATGTTGCCATTACTGACTGTGACATCAGCCCCTGACTGATGACAGTTGCCTTTGACGTTACTAAAGATTTAAGCTTTGAGATATGGCCGTTTGGTTGAAGCACATTGTGTTTTTGTCATGGAAGCCACTAGCACGTGGTGCAGGTGTAAGATTGAAATAACACATTGTAGTGCAGCAACATGTCTCCCTTTAACTGATTGTGGCTGGAGAGCATGACAAGCTGTGTGGTTTTGTGTCTGTGCTTGAAGTAGAGGCAAGAAAGAAGTACTGTGGGTCTACAAGTTCTGAATGAGTTGCAAATGTGCAAAAAGACAAGGGAAAGCATAAATTTAGTTTGCATCTAAGCAGGCATAAATAAATGAGCACTAAGAATGCATGCTGTAAGACCTGAGATGCACCCTGCTTCAATGCATGCAATTGATGCCTGACCCTGTGCTCGAAGTGGTCTGTCAGCAGCATTGCAATGAAAGGCAACGTTGAACGCAAAAGAGAAGTATGAATTGGTGAACTATTTTAGATTAAGCAGAAATGTGTCATGATGTGATGCCGATGCCAATGCCAACACCTGTGTATGGATGGTGCAGGCAACCACTGCCCATGGAGTAGGCCCTGAGATGTTGGGAAATGTTGGCCAAGTTAGATACCTAAGAAGATGTTGATGAGTTGCAACTGTCAAGTACCACTCTGACTTTAAAGTCAGGAATTGTCACTGCCTCAATTCTCTCTGTTGCCTCAGAAAATAACAAACTTCAGATGAAGGAGGTGAAATTCACTAATAATGAGATGTTAGGACATGCAAGTAGGCCCTGTACTAGTCAAATCTCATCAGGCTGTTGAAACGTGAGCAAAATTGGACAGTTTTCTCGATTGTGAGAATCTCATTTTTCATTCTCACCATATTTTCCCAACTGTCTCACCATTGCTCACATTGTTCAAGGGTTAGGCAAATTCTATCCCAAGTGTTTCTGCCTCATTGGATGAACTAAATTTGCCGAAGATCTGACTATCCGTAAATAAGAAATACCTGTTTTCATTGCGGGATTGGTCAGCAAAGTGAACATGTCTTCGTGGAGATGATATCAGACCATATGTTAAAGATTATACATTGAGGATAGGGGAGAGAACTTTGGAACAACGTCTGAAGTACGAAAGGTTAAAGCAATTGAAGTCAGCAGTATTTCTGCCAACAGTAATGTTTGCTTATGTCTCTGTCAGCACTCCCTGTACTCAGTGACCTTTTCTTGCAGTGGTGTCCATAAGCAATCTTTCAATCCTGAGGTAAAATGTGGAATGATTATGACCAATATTTAGTGTTGGAGTTAGCGGCAAAGTAAATATTTTCAATGGGATAATGTTCCCTTGTAGTTGGAGGTTACAGAAAGTTACAAGCCCTGAATTCTGCGCTGGAAACATTTTAAATTGTACCAACTGGTTGTTGCTGGATTTTTTTGTGTTAAATTGATTTTGGTACTGGAAAGCCCAGGTAGTTAATCAAAAATAGATCACAGCTGATAAAACGTGGTAAAGAAATAAATGGAATCTCAATTCATCACTGATAGATCATTCAATTCTATGAAACCTTCTACTCTAACTAATTATGGTGGACTCTTTTGGACGAAACCACACTTTCTGTCTGAATAAGCTCACTAGGTCTGTCATGCAGCTTTTTACAGCACTGGACTTTGACTCTTCCATTAAGACATTGACAAAGACACTTCAATTGAGATACACAACTTTCATTGCCCAGTGGTGAGCAGGTGTGGAACAAAGTGAAGCATCCTGACCTAAACAATATTTGCCATTTCTTCACTGCTTCTAGGTCAAAATCCTGAAGTTATTGAATAAATTATCCACCTTGACTTTGAGGCAGATCTGGTGCATCATGGCTGTTTTCCCATACAGTAACAGTGAATCCTCTGCCAAAAGATAACTTGAAGCAAATGCAGAAAATTCTGTAGAAATTCTACAGATCAGGCAGCATCTGTGGAGGGAAAAATAGTGTTAAAGTTTAAAGTCCAGTATGACTCTTCTCCAGAACTACTCATCTTAGTTCCAATCTTCGTTCATTTTTTGCCAGTGGCCACACATAGATCACGAGAGAACCTAACATTGGATCATGTTCCTCGACACCGCTGAGGTTGGATAAGTTGATGGGGCAAGCAGTAAGCCAAAAAAGGATCAAAAGGTCAATGACATTTTCTTGTCACTGGGCACTTTGATCTTTGCGCTTGCAGGTTTTTAAATGTTTCTGTTCAGTCAGCCAATCATTAATGGACCCCTAACTGTTCCCTGGGATCCAGCAACAATGTATAGTATCTTTAATATAAAATCTCCCAAGACACTTTGCAAGGATTTTATCAAACAATATTTAACATTGATCCACATATAGGGATATTAAAAATCTTATTCAATAAATTTAAGGAATATCTTTCAAAAATGATTTGGAAAAGACTATGAAGATAATCCCAGAGTTCAAGGTCTAGGTGGAGCATAGAGATTTCAGTCTTGAGAATGTTACAGGGATAGAGAGGGATGAGGGCATGAATTAATTTGAAAGTTGCTGTCAGAGGGCTGCAAGTCATTAATGTGCATCCACACTTAATGTTGAATCTTTATTGAAGAATGATGCAAAATAGGGATTAGAATCAGCGCAGGCTTAGTGGGCCAAAGGGCCTGTTCCTGTGCTGTATTGTATTATATTCTAGAAACCAACTATATATTTTCTGTTTTTTTAATGCTTTTTTTGAAGTGTTCCTATCATGTTCTATGACTGACTGCTAGGATATGCAGAAAAATTATTAGGGTTGACCCCTCCTCCAATATTCTGCCCTGACTTCCTAGCAGAGATCAGGCTGTTTCATTTTCCAATAAATGATGAATAAAGTCATGCTTGTTATGTATTCAAAGGTTCAATAATTTTATCCCTTTGATTTCACTATCCTCATAAAAAGAGCATTTTCTAAAAACACTTCTTATAAACCAATTTGTCAGGGTGAGCTAAAAAGCTGGCTGAGATGCAGGATTTTACACAAGAAGCAGGGAAAGTCACAGTATCTTGTGACCCTATTGAGTTCAACCCAGTTAGAGCTGAGCTTTAATTCCCTTTGAAGGAAGAGCACAGCTAGTGTTTGATTTACCCTCACTAGCTGTTCATGCTTTTAAATAAAAACATTCTCTGGCATTGTATTTCTGTGGGAGCCAATCCCTGTTATGATCTGTGATGCTGTTTATAAAGTCAGCTGCAGAGTCAATTACTTTCATTTCTTGACCTTGATGTTTACTTCCTCAAAATGAGCCAGATTGCATTGAGGCAGGAATGCTAAAATGTCAAATTCAACCACATGCAATTTTATTTTGTTTAGTGTTAACAGTAAAGTCATCATATTAGCAATTTGATTTTTTAAAAAGTGCCCACACATATTCATCCGCTCCTTCCACATCAGCAAGTGCAAAGAATACTACTAATTTTCTTGCATTAACTGAGACTAAAATAGGACAACTATCTTAAAGTAGCAGATATTGGTCTTATTCTTTTTAGCTTAAAAGTAAATTCCTTCCAATAATTGCACTCCTGCCACTTTTTTCCAGGTTGTCTCATCACAAATTAACACACAGTTTTAAGCTGAAGACAAGGAAACAATGCAGTAGAAAACAATAAGGTTAAACATGTCAGCTGCAGATAATTACTGTGTGCAATCTACTGTGTGCAAATGTTGCCCCTGAGAGTATTCCCTTAAATGGCTGGGACAAGATTCATCTGTGCCTTCTATTATTATGCTGTCATTTGTTTATGAGCCTGATATATTTGTGGAGCAAGATACTATGCTGCTACAAAGAAAGTGTGCTGACCAGAATGCTCAGTGATACTGCAATGAAATTGGAACACAGGTATTTAAGGCTTCTGAAAATGGAAATAACTATTATATTTATATACCAGAAGCAAAAGACAACCAATGTCAAAGGTATAAAATAAATTGTTCCAGCTCGTTCCAGTGATTAAGGGTGGTGTGTTGCCAATGATTACATCATCCTAATGTGTTCACTCCATAGTGTACAATGCAACTTGGAGGAGCACTATGAACTATTACAGTTAAGTAATTATTTCAATTTTTAGTTAAAAAAGGAAAACTAATTAAAATTAGAATGCAAAAAAACGTGAGTGTTGTTCCAATGAATGTCTCTTTGAATTTACTTCTTTGCAGAATTAAAGCCTTGGCTTGGAGAAATGTGCTATCTTCTGTCAGAAGTATATTATGTGACATTTATTTGCATCTATTAATGTGCATTCAGCTTTTTTGAAATGGTCGTGAGACAGTGCATCATAATGTTGTTGGCTAACAGCTAAAAATTACGTTTTGGAAAATGTTCTGTCATTCAGATGGAAAATCACTTTTTTTTTCTGTATCTTTTCATTTCAAAGAATGAAAACAAACCTTTACTACTGCTAGTAAGCATTTTTAATTGATTAAAAAGGTAGACTTTGATGATTTTCTTTGTATCTTTTCTGAATATGCTAATATTTACGTGATTCCACCAACAATGATGCTTTGTCCGATAGGTCATTCTTCACAAGAAATAAGAAAAGGAACAGACATGATGCCCCTATATGCCCCTCTAAAATTATGACCTCTGCTCTTAACTCTACTTTCCTTTGCAATCCCCACATCCAATTATTATCTGTCAACATTATTTATATTCAACAATACAGCAGCAACAACTCTGAGATGTCCAGAAATTCTCTGATTTGAGTGAAATAATTTCTTCTCCATTTGGTTTTAAATAATCAAGACTTTAGCTTGATACTGTGCCTTTAAGTTCTGGATTCCTCAGCCAGGAATAACAACCGCTCGGGGTCTTTCCTGTCAATCCCCTGCAGATCCTTGTACGTTTCAGTGAGATCTCCACATTTTTCTAAGCTTCAGATAGGATAGGCACAATTTACCCAGTGTCTCATTAAAGAAGATGTGCAAATCTTTCATGGTATTGCCTGACAATGCACATATATCCTTTCTTAGCGATGGAGACCTGAATTGTGCACAGTACTCCAGTTGTGATATGATCAAAGCTCTATCAAGACTTTGTTATTCTTATATTGCTTCCACTTACAATTAAGTTTTACTTTTCCATTTAAATTCCTAAGTGTTTTTAGAATTATTGAATCCCTACAATGTGGAAAGAGGCCACTTGGCCCATTGAGTCTGTGCTGACCCTGCAAAAAGCATCCCACCTAGACCCAGTTCCCCCATCCTGTCCCTATAACCTGACATTTACTGTGCCAATCCACCTAACTTGTGCGTCTTTGGACTGTGGGAGGAAACTAGCTCACCCAGTGGAAACCCATGCAGACAGTCACCAACAGTCAACCAAGATTAGAGACAAAAAACTGCAGATGCTGGAATCCAAGGTAGACAAACAGGAGGCTGGAAGAACACAGCAAGCCAGGCAGCATCTAGAGGAAAGGAGAAATCCATGTCTCGCGTATTACCCTTCTTCAGGAAGTCTGAAGAAGGGTACTACCCGAAACGATAACTTCTCCTTTCCTCCAGATGCTACCTGGCTTGCTGTGTTCTTTTAGCCCCCTGTTTGTCTACCAACAGTCAAACCAGGGTTCCTGGCACTGTGAGGCAGCTGTGCTAACCACTGACCCACTGTGCCACCCCATATGATATGTTGCCTGCATGCTAACTTTCCATATTCCATGTGTAAGTGCACCCGTTGTTTTCTGAGAATCAACATATCTATGAAGTATTTTAAATAATACATTCTGCTTTGTTTTCCATGCTACAAAGTAAATTTCCCCATATTCTAATCCATCAGAGACAAAAATGCTTCAGTAATATTGCATTAGGTGGTACATGTTTCTATGTCACAAGGTGTTTCTGTCAAAGATACCAGTATTTAAGGACTTTTTACCATTACATCTATCATACACATTGGTCCAGATATTGTGATGGGCAATTCCCTTGCATCCAGAACCCTTGACAAAAGCCTCTTAAAGCCAGAAAATTCAGAGGGTTCCCATTCAGATCAGTTTAATAGTTAGCCAGGAGTTAAAACTATTCTAACCCCTGAGTAACAACTAAATTGACTCCCAGCTCAACACTGACCCCCATCACCACCCCCATCAAATCATCACTCCACCCAACCAATTAGACCTCCCATTGACCAGACAATAGCCTCTCCCCTTGCTGGCATAACACACCCTCCTCCCAGATCTGACAACAACCCTGAACCCCAGCATACCTGAAGCACTCATTCACTCACAAGGCATTCCACCTGCTACCCCACACACTCATTTGGCACCTTAAACCCTCAATCATAGAAGATGGCACACTGACTGATACAAAAGGTGGTGTGGTTTCTACGAAGATTTTCTGCACTGACAGATTTGAGGAATTCTGGACTGATTGATAATAGGAGGCAACTGTCTAGCAACATCCAAGACAGAAAATGTCAAAAGGTAAGCGGGTAATTTTTAATCCAATCATGACTGGAAGTTGGGTTTCTGAAATTTATTGGAACATCTGGACCATAACAATTCAACAGGAAGTGAGTATTAATTGTCCTCGATGAGCACTTTATAACGTATTCAAACCATGTGTTTTCCATAGCCTGTAAATTGACAGATGTGTGCATTCCCTCCAGGTTTAGTGAAGGGCCAGCCAACTCATTTTCAAGTGTACCTGGGGGTTTCAGCACATGACCTCTGCTTCCAACAATACTGCCAAGCCAAACAATCTTTTCTCCATTTTCAATATTTTTATAACTACTAAAAATTCATTCAAATAAAATGAAAAGTAACAACTTTTTGTGATGCCTCTATGGTTTTTCTACTGGGTTGCTCACAGCAGTGTCTGAAAATTTAGTTTTTATTTCTTGGAGACTCCAGGGTAATCCTGGAGGTCTGGCAACTGGATTAAGTGGTGGCATTCCTTAAAAAAAACAGAAAAACTTTTCCTTGTCCAAAAAAAGTCTCCGATCTAGATAATTTCCCCACATTTGGCCCTATTAATTTCTCAAGTACTATTTTGTTATTGATTTATTTGTTTAAGTTCCTCAATTTCACAAGGTCCTTGGTTCTTGATTGGTACAGAGTATTTGTTAGTTATCATTAAATTCCCATTCCTTACTCTGCATTAGAATTTATCTTGTTTTTCTGTATGTCTTATTTGCATACCTCACTGATGTTCATGGGATCATACTGTGTGAAAATTCAATGCTGCATTTGTCTTCGTGTTGGCAGGGACAACACTTCAAAATTAAGTGATTGGTTTTGAAGAGCTTTTAACGGCACAGAAGGCAGCCATTTGGTTCATCATGCCAATGCCAAATATTTGCTTCAGCAATCCAAAACAAATCCCATTATAGTCAGGAATGATAAAAGAATATTAGAACAATATAGGTCATAAGGAGGCCATTTGGCCCGTCGTATGTGTACCATTCATTTGAAAAGGCTATTCTATCAGTACCACTCCCTTGCTCTCTTTCCACAGTGTTGCAGATCTCTCTGCCTTGTATTCATGTAATTTTCAATTAAATATACTTCAACCATCCTTTTGGATAGTGCATTCAAGATCTTAACAATTCACTGTATTTTTTTTTCTTCTGTCACCTCTTTCTTTTGCCAATTAACTTAATTCTGCACTCTAATGACTAACCCGTCTATGACTAGAAACAGATAGTAAGGACTGCAGATGCTGGATTCAGAGATAACGCAGTGTGGAACTGGAGGAGCACAGCGGGCCAGGCAGTATCAGAGGAGCAGGAAAGTTGACATTTCGGGTCGTGACCCTTCTTTAGAAATTTCTATTAGTACCACTCCCTTGCTCTCTTTCCACAGTGTTGCAGATCTCTCTGCTTTGTATTCATGTAATTTTCAATTAAGTTTACTTCAACCGTCCTTTTGGATAGTGCATTCAAGATCTTAACAATTCACTATATTTTTTTTCTTCTGTAACCTCTGTTTCTTTTGCCAATTAACTTAAGTCTGCACTCTGACGACTAACCCGTCTATGACTAGAAACAGAGATAGTAAGAACTGCAGATGCTGGAGTCAGAGATAACACAGTGTGGAGCTGGAGGAGCATAGCGGGCCAGGCAGCATCAGAGGAGTAGGAAAGTCGATGTTTCCTGGCCCAAAACATCAACTTTCCTGCTCCTCTGATGCTGCCTGGCCTGCTGTGTTCCTCCAGCTCCACACTGTGTTATCTATGACTACAAACAGTTTCTCTTTACTATGTCAAAGCCCTATAAGATTTTGAACACCTCTATTAACCTTCTATGACCTAAGGAAATATATTTCAGCCTCTCCAGTCTCTCCACATAACCAAAGTTATTTATCCCTGGTATTGTTCTTGCAAATATCTCTGCAGCCCTCTTCAAAGCCTTCACATCATTCCAAAGTGTTGTGTCCTGAATTGACCACACTAATTCAACCATGATCTAACCATCATTTATAAAGTAATGCTTTGCTTTAAACTCTTTTTTAACCCTTGGATGCAATATGCCTCAGTGAGTTGTATGGACTTAATTTGTGCTGTACCTCTCTTTGGCTTTGTGAACACAATGGACATAAGGCGATGTTCAGTAAGGGATATAGACATTTAGATATTTCTCATCTTTCTTCGTTGGCAGTATAGTGTGATTTCAAATTGAGCACATGAATGTAAATGTGTTGCTGAACAGTTTTCCTTCATCATTCAAAGTCTTTAGGCATGCAAGATTTAAGAGAAAACTGAGAGATGGTAATGGGACATAAAAAAGAGGGAATTAAGTGCAGGGGGAAGAGGTCCAGCAGACACTGAGAGGCCACTAAACATCTCGAAGCAATCAGACTCTTATCAAGTGCTTAAGCTCTAGAACTCCATTTTTGTTTCTCCCTCTCTCTCCTGTAACGCACCTTAAAACCTACCTCTTTCACCAAACACCATTTTGCAGCTTGGTGTCAAATTATGTGTGACAAAACTTCCATAACAATGTTTAAGAAATGCAAAACCCTGAATACCAGTAAGTTGCTGATGTTTCTCATGAAGCCCTCTATATCTTGTTTTCAGCACAGGATGCAAGTAGTAAAAAACTTCAATTGTATAAGAGGATGATGATGGCAATGGATGAACACATTTTATAGCAGTTGGACTGTTCATGATGACTCTAGGAGGAAACTAATAGTATCTGGCATTTGCCCAACTGGAGCTTAAACTTGTGCTTGACTGTGTCTTAATGCCCACGTAATGACTGTCCAACTTGAGGAGAGTAAAGTAGATTCTTTCTACTGCCAGGGTGGCTCCAGGATGACAAATCAGTACCACACTCCATAATTCCCAGCAAACTGACATTTTACACACAATAAAAATTACACGACATGGAGTTTCTGTCTGTATATGTGCTTTCATGCAGATGTCTGTTTGGAATTCTAATGTCTTTGCTCTGTACAGTGCAACTCAGCATTGGTCCTAGACCAGTAATGCAATATAACAATGGCCTAAAATTAAAATCATAACAGTTTTTTTTCTGTATGCCATTTACAAATATATTATGCTCTCTTGTTGTATGGTACTGTGCATAATAATGGAACGTGCTTAATAGTTCTGTATTAGCACAGTTGTAACTGTCATATTTGTCATGGTTGAAGCATATTAAAGTTGTACATTAAAGCCTTTTCCATGAGTGTCTAAAGTCAGCCAGCAGAGGGCATTGCAGTAAGTACAATTCAATGCTACAATGCCCACAGCATTTAACATTTGATACTGAAAACTGGTGGTATCAGATCAACCACCTGCTATGCATGCGCCACAGTTTAACCAAGAGGTTAAATTTTACAGTTGAACACTTAAAACATAATTTACTGTAATAAATTGTCAAAGGTACATATAACTTAAAATAGTTAAACATAGAATGTATCATTGGGATGGATTTCACAGAGTGAAGGAAAAGGGTCCCTGCTCTGCCAGATCGCTCTGCAGCCATTTAAATGGCTTAAGGCCCCAGTTAAGACAGAAAATTCCACCTCCAATCAAATAGTCTAAGGCTCTCTGATCACAGTTGTGACATAGGGAGTGTTAATCAATATGATAATATTATAATATTTCAGGGTATTATAATGGTGTGCCTGAGAAAACTTGGTGTTGATTTACTGTCATCAATCCTTACCATTGGTATTAGGCGAAGTTACTGACACACATGGGGAGGGACATCACATGAAGCCTTTGACAGTAAACCTCAACTTTGGACTCAGTCTTAATAAACCAGGAAAGGTTTATTACATGTTCTGAGGAAGGGTCCATCAACACAAAATGTTAACTCTGATTTCTCTCCACGGATGCTGCCAGACCTGCTGAGCTTTTCCAGCAATTTCTGTTTTTGTTTCTGATTTACAATCCGTGTAGTACTTCAAGTTTTTATTTAAGGTTCATTATATTGTACTTATTGTCTTGGTACATTACTTATAAGGTACACAATGGTCGCATGTATGAATGAGACATCAGCTTCAAATAATCAGTAGATACACATTCTGATTACACATAAGGGTGTTGTTATGATCCTAACTGATATTATTACTGAACAAGTCAGATCCCAGACTGAAATCTGGATTAATAGTTTGTACTTTGTACTTCTTTTTATTGGCTTTTACAGGGTGAGTTTTCAATTAATACAAAACACAACACCTGAGCAGTAGAGAAGAGCTTGAAGTGGTGCATCCAATTAATGCAGAGGTCCTGTAAAGGTCTTCCGTCTTGACTAATCACCAGCTTGTCCAATGAAACTTGTCAGAGTGGATACTTGATGCCAGCCTGCCTTGACATGGGGATGTCATACCAGTGCTGAAAGAAGGTCTTTAAATGGCCTTTAAAGAAACACTTGTGAACCACAATTTTCTTACAGCCAGGTCTCCCAATACCTCCCCCATCTCAAGTACAGTTCATAGAACCATAGAATCCCTACAGTGTAGAAGCGGGCCATTCAGCCCATCGAGTCCACACTGATCCTTCGAAGAGTATCCCACCTCGACCCATCCACCCCACCTTATCCCTGTGACCATGCATTTCCCACGACTAATCCACCTAGCCTGTACATCCCTGGCCACTATGGGCAATTTAGCACGGCCAATCCACTGCACGTTGTTGGACTGCGGGAGGAAACTGGAGCAGCCAGAAGAAACACGCAGACACAGGGAGAATGTGCAAACTCCACACAGATAGTCATCTGAGGTGAAATTGAACCTGAATCCTTGGCAATGTCAGGCAGCAGTGTGAACCACTGATCCACTGGGCTGCCCCATAATTGAGGCAGTAGGAGGCATATTGATGTTAGAAACAGCACATATTTTAGCAATGCTGTTGTTTATTTAATATATTGACCAATACAATAAAATTGATGCTCTGTCGGATATTGGTAAAGAAATCAATGTAATGGTCAACTCACTAACAGACTAGCTTGCTGTAATTTGTGCTTAATGATGGAATAATACCATCAACATTAAGAAAGAGTCAAACAGTGTAACAACCTTCAAGGTATTAAATGGAACAAAAGTCACCTAAAAAATTTTCTGTATGAGATGAACTGTAAATGCAAAAGAACAGTGGTTAGCTTTGTGCCAGTGTTTTGTTTAAATAGCTCACTTTGTTGGGATAATGTTTAGAGAAGAAATGTTTAAATTATGATCTGAATAAGGACATCCTTTATCTAGTACCCCCTTGTTCAAGCATCACAATTTCTACAAGATTTTTTATCTGCCCTGTCTGATCCTGCTTGAAGCTGCTCCAATCAGACCTGCTGACGCATGGTGTCACATTTATCTGTCTCATGCAATCCCTTCACACTCCCCCGGTGTGAATTCATATGCGATCAATCTCTGAAGTCTTGCCATCAAAACAAAGCATAGCTCAATCCTACTTACTGTTATCCTCTAGAAGAGATCACTGTCCTTTTCTGCTTTGATCAAATGGCTAAAGTATTGACATTCCCTTTTGTGAATGTCACTTTCTAGAATTCCTTTTGGTCTTGCAATTTCAAACTCATTTTCGTTTGTTTTATTGTCTATGTGTGGAATTTTAAGCATATGCTGCAGCATCCACATTTCAAAGGTCTCTGTTACCTTCTACAGATCTTTACTTATTGTCCAGATTTCTGAGACACAGAATGAAATGTTTAGAATGTGGTATCTTATGAGTTTTTTTTCCCCTTGTTCAAAGCTTTCCTGTTGTTAATACAGCCTTCAGCTTTGCAATATTAATTCTGGTTTTCTCTGTCATTCTTCTGACTTTGGCATTACATTTATCATCATCTGGTATCATTTGTCTTATTTAGATAAATCTATCCACTTGTTCAAGGATGATATTATACATTTCAATCTTCACTCTAGTTTCCTATGTATCCCTTCTGACTACCACTGTTTTTGCCTTGTTGATCTTCATGTTGAATCTATATTCTTGGTTAGCTCAAGGGGTTGGAAGGCTAGTGTGTATACAGAGTAATGCCAGCAGTGTAGGTTCAATTCCTACACTGGCTGAGGTTACCGTGAAGGACTCTATTTCTCAACCTCTCAACTCGCCTGAGGCATGGTTCCCAAGTTTAACTGCCACAGCCCTATGGTTGAGTAGTACTATGGCAACTTTATCTTTATAATCTACTTTTAAAATTTTACTTGATCTATGATATTTTGTAAGGTCTGTTCTGATTCTGTGAGTAGCTCTGTGTTGTCAGCGCACTGCAAGTTTATTATGTTCTTGCCTCTAATTTTTATCCCTCGAAGTTGCTCTGATTCTATGAATATTTGTTCTGTGTACAGTTTGAACAATTATGGCAACAATTCACATCCTTGTCACACTCCTTTCTTCACTTGGAGCACCTCTGATTGTCAACCTTCTAGCCTCGTGCTCACTATTCGATCTCAATGTTTGGGGTGGCTATAGCCTTGTGGTGTTATCACTAGACCATCCAAAGACCCAGATATGTTCTGGGGACCTGAGTTTGCATCCTACTATGGAAGATGGTGGAATTTGAATTCATTAAAAAGCTGGAATTAAGAGTCTAATCATAACAATGAAACTGTTGTTGATTGTCAGGAAAATACTATGAAGTTCTCTAATGTCTTTCAGGGAAAGAAATCTGCCATCCTTACCTGGTCTGGCTTATATGTGACTTCAGACCCACAGCATTGTGGTTGACTCTTAACTACACGCTAGGCAACATGGAATGCGCAATAAATGCTGGCCTAGTCAGCTACACTCACATCCTGTGAATGAATAAAGAAAAGCTCTGGATATATCTCACATCTTTCCTGCCAATGTTATATTTCAACAGAACATCTATTAGCAGGTCTTTTATGATGACCACACAAGTTGAGCATGAATTGAGTGCATATGCCCAAATGACATGCTAATAATTTGAATATGTTTGGTGTTGGTACTTGAAAGGCCAGGCCATGAGAAGTGGTTGTGCCATTTTGTCTCTGGCAAAAAGATAAAATTAGATTAACATGTGTGAGAAGAACATGTGACATTATTTGTATTAATGTGTTCTTGTTCTCCAGGCAGCAGCTTCAATTATTCAACAGTTGGTGAACCATTTAAATAGAGGGCTGGGTGAGGAGACCGGCATCAAATCTTAACCAAAACAGGGTTAAAACTCCAAGCTGTTGTCACTATTCGGAACCACATACTAGCTATCAAACCCAACTGAGTTAACCAACTGTCCATTAACATTTTAATACATCTTATTTCCTAAGGTTCCTGTGAATTTAAATCTTTTTGACTGGGTTGATGTTAATGAACTGTCTTGGTTAAATCTTGCATTCTAATTAAAATCTATGGCTCTTGCAGTTGGTGATAATGATAATTGATCTATTTTTCTTTGCCACTATCTGCAGAGCAATGCTTTGTCTTCATAAATGTACATATTCAACACATAAAACCAGTTGCAAAAACCAGAATTAACGAGGCAAAAAATGCATAATCAAAGGCAAACATTGAGAGTATATTAAAATTTCTTTAATCTTTTCTTTTGGTCTGTACTTGTGTCTCCACATTTACACTTTAGTTTTGAGTGTTTTTTTTAAAAGTGAAGTCCTGCTCCAGTGTCTCTCTTTGTGGATCAGGAATTATCATAATCTTCTTAGCAGGAATCGTGTGGCTGTAAAACTGAGTAAGTGAAATCCTTGCTATTGATTGTAGCTTTTACTGTCTAAAGAGACTGCACCTGCAATCCTGGCCTGTTCACTTTCTCGACTTTAGTAGCTTTTTATGCGCATTGTTGCTAATTGATTCATCTGGATTATTTTCCTCTAAGAACAGGACAAACTTGATAATTAGCATTGTCCTATCTGTATTGGTTTTGGCGCTTCTTGTCTCATTCTCAATGCTTTGCATTTCTTCCACTTATTACTATTTTGCGGGTGTCTTTCCAGCAGAATTCTCAACCTATTACTGGCTGCTGTAGCCACAGTATTTATATGGCTGGTCTTGTTAGGCTTCTACTCAGTGGTGATCCCAGAATGTTGACGCTTGGGAGCACAGCAAGGCTAATGCTGTTAAATGCAAGCAGAGTTGCTTAGATAGCCCCTTGTTGGAAGTGAACATTGCTTGCAGTTATGACCAGAACCTCGGATAAGGTTGCCAAATCATTATTGTTCCAGGCGGGATGCGCCAACTCATTACCTCCCCGGGTGAGGAGGGATTGAACCAGCTTCGTTATTCTGCCAATACCACATTCTGCCAATTCTGGTTATTCTTGGTTATTCTGCCAATGGTCACAACACTGTTAATTTGAAAAGTATTCCTTCCCTTATTGATATCTTCTTGTTGATTCTTGCGAATGAATTATTTTAAATGATTTAAAAGGCACCAAATTAACCAAACTTCCTTGAATTCATTAATTACTAAATGCAAGAAGAAATTGCAATGCAACACACATAACTCAGATTAGAAATAACAGGTGAGTCCAAAAATATATAAATATATATATAAAGCTTTTATTGGATGGCACTGGTAGCATTGGCATTGGAAGGTGAGCAGTTAATCCTGAGAATCTTGACTTTGTTGTTCGATTGAAATTCCTTTTGTCCTGATATCTTTTGAACTGCCTGGCAACACTCCAAGTAATAGAAATATGCCCTTTTACCTGCAGGGAAGGGATGTTAAAATGGCCGTTCTATGGCCCTCTTAGGACTCTAGTCCACACATTTGGATGTCTGGCCAATAACACAGACAGACTATTACTGCAGTTAGCTTTTAACCCAATTTTTGTACATTCTTGGAGGGTAGAGCAGACATGTTTGTGAAAGCTGGATTTCTATTAAAAGGGAGTAGATAGCCAACCCTCTTATCTCTTTTAGTTATTGTCATTCCCTGACTCTTTACAGATGTTGCATTCCATGGGCTTCACACTGGACTTTGCCAGATAGTCACTCAATTTACATCCATTGCTTTTATTTTCTCTGTAGTAATTTTTTAAAAAGCACATTTTAGAATTAACACCAAAAACTAACTATAGATACTTTGAGATTCTGATTCACTGTCATAATCCTGGTACCTGTGTGACACAAATATTATTGTACTTGTCACTTATTAGCCCAAACTGGAGTCTTATGGTCTTGCTGCGGATGTGGAGTGTATCATTGTCTGAGCAATTTTAAATCGAAGGAAACACTGAGCAATCATCAGCAAGCATCCCCACATTTGACCATAGAATGGAGGGAAAGTGAAGATGGTTAGTCCTAGGACATTATATCCTGTGGAACTCCTTAGGTGATATCCTGAGAGCTGAGATGGCAGACCCTTAACAAATACAGTCATATTTCCTTTGCCCTGGGTTTGATTCCAATCAGTACCATAAAGAGCATTTCATTTCATTTTCAGTATTTTTGATTGTAAACTAAAATGGAAAAAAAACAAGGGACTGGATAATCATTTGATTAAACCTAGTTAAAACATATGGAGTTCACCAGTTGTGTGGGTAATTAATCAGCTTCTGTATAGACCTCAGAAAGGTGAAGGAAGTCACAAAAACAGATTTGTACTCGATTCTACAATTAGAAGGGCTACAATCATAGAATCCCTTTAGTGCAGAAAGAGTCAATTGGCCCATCGAGTCTGCACCAATCCTCCAAAGAGCACCACACCCAGACCCACCCAATCTTTGCCACACCACATCAAGTTTGTACCATGCCTAACCCACTTAACTTGCACACCATGGGGCAATTTTTAGCACAGCCAATCCTCCTAACCTGCAAATCTTTTGCACTGTGGGAAGAGAACAGTGCAGAGACATGGGGAGAATGTATTAATTCCACACAGACAGTCACCCAAAGCTGGGATTGAACCTGTGTTCTGAGCGCTGGGAGGCAGCAGTGCTAACCATTGTGCCACCGCATCACCCATTTACAGTGCTCCATTCCTTTTTAAGATTGATCTATTGAAGGGCCATTGGCAAGTGCCATTAACATCAAGGGCTAAGGCGACATCTGCTTTGTCACATCAAATGTGTTATATTAGCTTTGAGTGATGCCCTTTTAATTAAACGATACCCCAAAGGCTTATGAATCAAGTCATAGTTGAGGTCCGTAACTATATAGTTTATTTAGATAATGTCATAGTATTTAGTAACACACAGGAAAAGCATTTGAGAGGAGTAGAGGATCTACTTAAGCAATTACACTTAGCTAGCTTGGTAGTTGTGATAACCCCAGACCTTCCAGGAACCCTTAGACTTGGAGTGGGCAGGGCTTCTCACAGCAATAAATGTAGCCAAAAGTGAATTTGCGAAAACAAGAGTAGCTTACCTAGGACACATCATTGGACAAGCTCAGGTGTTCTCAAGACCAGCAAAATTGAAGGCTGTCATAGAATTCCTGGCTCTAAAATGAAACAACAAATCATGAAATATTCAGGAATCTGTTTTTACCAGAAATTTGTATGGAATTTATGAGAGAAAGACAAACCATCTACAGTTGCAGAGGTCTGAAGGCTTCTGCCAGTAACATGCACTCTCAAGCTGTTCAGCCACCCAAGAGCCAAACAGATAGCTGTTGTCAGACTAGCTTTTGTCATCCATAAATAATGACAACTTCACAAACCAATCAGCTACTTATTGCCAGCTGAATCCCACTTTGTAAGCACCACTGGTGCTGGCCCAAACAGCCTCCTGAAAGCTTGAACAAAGCAATAGTATAAACCCAACTTATAATGAGTTTTGGTAAATGGCATTTTAAATGTACAGCAACTCCTTCCTCAGTCCTTTGTTGTAAAACAATCCATTTCTCAATTCACACAATCAGTCTTTGAAGCAGTGGGATTTTTACATTTATTCCTGAGCCCGCGAAAGAAAGAGAAAATCAGTCCCGATTTCTGCCTTCTTTCCAATGAAACAAAAACAGAAATTGCAGGAAATGCTCAGCAGGTCTGGCAGCTTCTCTGAAGACAAATCAGAGTTAACATTTTGGGTCCAGTGACCCAACTCAGAATGGTTCTGAGGAAGGGTCACTGGACCCAAAATGTTAACTTTGATTTCTTTCCACAGATGCTGCCAGACCTGCTGAGCTTCTCCTGCAATTTCTGTTTTATTTCTGATTTCCAGCATCCACAGTTCTTTTGGTTTCTAACCAATGAACGCTGGTAGAAAGGGTGAATTTCAAGCGAGGGCACAATTTGATAAGACTGCAAAGCTCCCCGTCTGATAATTTGCTGACAATCATTGCTCAGGCTAACAAATGAAAATCAACAACTAAGTCTGGATCAATAAACCCTGCCTGAGTCAGCATCGTCAAGAGCAGCGAAGTTTGATAAGAAATCAAAATCCAAATTGATCAAAGCAGTAGTTCCTTCTGTACCAAAAATAATCAAATGAATGTCACGTATATGAAAGAACCCAGCAGAGAAAAGAATGAGTTCCTTTTGTACATTATGTCTCGTTGTTCAGCGGGCTAACAGGTTAGCATTAAGAAATACACAATTATTTTGTGAGCTTAACTTTGTCAATAAAACTATGTCACAATATAGATTGCTATAAACCTGTTTCTAGCTCCTAGTAAACCAGTTCTGCTGTAGGATTTGTCTTTTTTTGTGGGTTATCGGAAGCACCTGGTAATTCCCACAGGTCTGTGTACACATACTGCAACCAGCACTTCCAGCTGCTGATCATCTCTTACACATTGGGGTGTTTGTTGCCCTGTTTGGTTGGCTTAAGTACGAGAGGGACTGTATCCATAGAAGCCCTGCTATTTACTTTACAGCTAATCACATTCTGATGGTTGCTAATAGAAATGTTATACAGCTGCAACAAAAAATCCAAATGCTTCTCTGGCTCTGTGTATTGTATTCTACTTCAAGCACTAGTCTATTTCCACCAAATATCCTCTGAAATAAAACTCCATTGAAAATCCAAGAAATTAATTTCAATATTTGCAAGTTTTTATTCCACACCTGCATCAGCACCTTTTCCTCCGGATTTACCTAGTTTAAATTTGTGCATTATCACAGCTGCAGATTTTATTCAGTGCTAATGCTGTTAATAGGCAGCAATACTGCAGGCATGAAGTTGTCTGATTTTGATCAAGAAAGAAAAGCTTTAATTTCAATAGCATCTTTCATAACCTCAGGATGTCCCCAGTTGCTTCAAAACTAATTAAATACTTTTTAAATTAAGTATACGTTGCAATGTAGGTTCAGCCAATTTGCACAAATCAATCTCCCCACAAAACTAAACAAATTCATATAGACTTAGTTTCTCTTGTCCTGTGAGTCAATGGGCATCATAATTTCTCTCACTCCATCTAAAGTAGTGTCCCCTCTTGAAGCACCTCCTTAAATGTATTTCATCAGTATTCTTTGGTCAGCCCCTTCTTTCTCCATTTGGTGCAGCCCATTCTACTGCCACTCTGGTAGGTCAATATGTCTGGAAGACAAAATATGTGACCTGTCAGTCACAGTCGTCTTTCCAATACAATATTATGCAGGCACATCTGACGAGTCCTATGCACCACTTCTTCATTGGTGATGTTGTCTCTCTATGTGATGATCAAGATTGTACTTATACAATGTTGATGAAATACGTGTGATGCCTTTACTATTCTCTTCCATTTCTTATGAGCATACATTACAGTTTGTACTTATAACAAACAACATGTTGTGTTGCAGCGTTATGACTGCATTGATGGTGTTGGATGCCCAGACCAGGTGTAGCCCTTGGAAGACTGACACTGTTTTGTCAATGCTTGTGTGGATGTCAACCTCGATATTACCCAGCTTGGAAATATTGCTCCCTGAGCAGGGATGTGGTCAATATCCTCATGTTCTGTTGCTCAATCATGAAGGGAGGGCTTTGTTGCCATCCAGTCAACATTGTCTTGGTCTTGATCAACCTTGATGCGGCTCCACTCAAGCGGATGATCATGTCTTGGAGCATGTGTAATTCTTTGGGTGGCAAGGTGAAGTTGTCTGTAAAATCCAGGTCCATTGCCAAGTGAAATGACTTCAAGATGACAAAGTCTGCCCTCATCTTTTCTTCTTGGTAATTGATTTCATCATGAAACAAGGGAATAGAGAGATTATGCTGTCTTGCCATCCCCCTACAATGATGTTGAAAGAGTCTTTGGTGCTCATGAAACAAAAACAGAAACTGATGGTGAAACTCAGCAGGTCTGGCAGCATCTGTGATAAGAAAATAGTTAACATTCCATGTCTGGTGACTCTTCATCAAAACTCAATGAACACGTCGAGTGCAGGCAAAAGGATAGAGGGAGGGCTGTAGGTGGAGGGAGAGTATTGGACGCTGGTGAGGGTGCCTGTGGGACAGGAAGAAGACTCCTGGCCAAAGAAATAGCCACAGAGGCATCAGAAGAAGAGTTCAATGTCATGTCTAGTCTAAAATTCATTAAGTGAGGGCATAGATGAAGAGTCACTGCACTTGGAACATTAACTCTGTTTTCTTTCCACAGATGCTACCAGTCCTGCTGAGTTTCACCAGCAATTTCTCTTTTTATTTTGAATCTCCAGCATCAGCAGTCCTTTGATTTATCTTTGCCATGTTAGTCGTGACGCAACAGTTGGACTCAGGATATGAGGTTTTGCAGATGTTAATATACCATTCCAGTACATTGATCTACCTTGCAATGTACAGGGTAACTTTTGATCAATGCTCAATAATCAATAACAAGTGGCTTTTGATAATCTAATGTCTGTTCTATCATGTTTCATAGTATAAATAGTTGTTCCTACCAAGATCTGCCACCAGAAATCTAGCTGTTTTTTGGGAAGAGTATTGTCTACTTTTGCTTTCAGTCTGTTAAAAAATAATACGTTGAAAATGTTGCCAGGTACTGGCAGCAGTATTATGCCCTCCCAGTTGTTGCAGTCATTGAGTTTCCTTTTCTTCGGCAATTTAATGATTTCTCTTTGCCTCAGTCATCTGGAACACCTTCTGCAGCTCACATTTTGTTGTACAGGTTCATGTGCTCTTCTAAGATGACGTTCTTGTTTTAATGACTCTGCCAGTATCTCATCGATCCCAGATACCTTGTTGTTCTTCAGGGATTTGATGAATCTTTGGTTCTGTGATCTGTCAATTTCTCAAAAAGGTTGATGTTCAGCTGCTGACAATACAAACATTGAGCTGTGGTTTGGCAGGTTGAGGATCTCCCAAAAGTGATTGACCCATCTTGCCTCCTACTCCAAGTGACCATTCTAGTGATGCTTTTGACAGTAAAGATTGAGCTTGTCAAGGACTGGACTTCCATTCAGCTTTTTTCTAATCCCATTATGTGTTCATGCTCAGACGTGCTGGGATTTCCTGGTATGGCTAATTCTTGCTATGAAAACACCAGTGTTTTCTTTTACAGTGCAAAAAGAAGACATTCAGCCCATCAGGTCTGCACTGACCATCTAAAGAGCATCCCAAACCCCACTGCATTCCCAAAGCCCCACATTTACCGTAGTTAATACACCTAGCCTGCACAACCCTGGAGTCTACAGGGCGATTTAGCATGGCCAATCTACCTAACCTGTACATCTTTGGAGTCAGTGTCATGGTTTCTTTGGTAGTGTTTGATAGTATCCATCTGCCTCAGGAGTCTGTCAGCTCTGAAGACTTTGAAATTCCAGGTAGATGTGTGATGTAGGGTCTACAAACTGGTCAGAGCAATGTGAGCAAAGGCCTTCCCCATAATACTCACCAAGAAAATACCTTGGTCATTGCTGCCTTTTCTGCAATCCTCTTTGTACTTGTCCAAGGTAACTATTGATACATCTTGTATGTCTTGAGACACTGATTTTCCTTCCAGCAGAGACACAAAAATTCATAGATCTGCTGCTGCAGTGCTAGCTTTTCACTTTTGATGATTCCAGGTGGAATGCCATCATTTTCTGGAGCTTTACCCTTGGCAAGATGATAAGTGGAACAAAAACAGAAGTTGCTGGAAAAGCTCAGCAGGTCTGGCAGCATCTGTGAAGAAAAAAATCAGAGTTAACAT
Organism: Rhincodon typus; assembly: GCF_021869965.1. Lineage (NCBI taxonomy): Eukaryota > Metazoa > Chordata > Chondrichthyes > Orectolobiformes > Rhincodontidae > Rhincodon > Rhincodon typus. Next base: position 25,324,579 of record NC_063334.1, read on the forward strand.
ATTGGGTCTGGTGACCCTTCCTCTGAGAACATATTATTTATTGCTGGGGATTATTATGACGTGGTATAACTTCTGCCTTATGGTAAGATAAAACATAATATTTGAAAACAGTGTGCTACTAACTCAGTCTAACTTACTATTGTTACCATTTGCCAGAACACCTAGGTTAAAAAAAAAATTAGTATTACAGAGAGTTCTGGAAAGTTAAATAATGTGTTTCTATTCAATGCACAAGGAGAAGACTCATAACTTTTGGAGTTAACTGATTAAATCAGCTTGCTAACCCTGAGAAATTAATTTCATGGTTGAGCCTGATATAAGTTAAAATGAATTGACAGGAAAATAAGCACAAATGAGTGTTTTCCACGGTTGTCAATCAATGCAGCAGGACGCACTGTATAAAGTTAATTTAAATTCACATGTTAAGCCCCAGTAAAACGTAGATATTTCTGTTATCTTCCATAATTCATCTGTTTTAATCTGATTTTACCACGGTCCGTAATATGAAAAATGAATCAATTAATGATGTAATTTTCTTCAATCATTCCTTTCTATCACTGGTCACAAGGCACCATACAATACCTCAGGAACTAACTTCAAAATGCTATCTTCATCACTATTCTCAAAGACTATCAGGAGGAAACCCCAGCCTGTAGCACTAAGGCAAGTCTCCTTTTGTCGAACTGTTATCTTTATTTTCCTTTGCTCATCTTTTACTATTATTTCTTACTTTCTTTCATTCCGGAGATGCCATCCCACTGTCCCACCTCCTCTTTAATAAACAGTAGACATATTTTTTTATTCTCTGTAGGTTTGACAACTCTGATTGAATATATTCTTGGAGATTTTAACTTTTGTCACCTTTGCTGCTATTTTTAAAGTAAATAGATGAAGGTGTGCCAAGAAACAGAAAAAAACATACAAATTATTTTTAAATCCTTATGTTTATTCCTCGCATGTTGCTGGCTGCAGTAATCTAGAGATTAACTTTTCAGATCTGGAGACATTATGACAATCCTGGAGGGTTGGCAATCTAAATTTCACATTACAGTTTCAGGCTAACAAAGCAAAATCAAGGCCTCTTTTTGAAATCTGCTCATCTGCGTGATTTTATGGAACAGAATGACCTGTGTCCAAACTCACAACTCTCCCATCAAAAAGTAGAGAACGATTAGCATACAAGAAGAAGTTTTTGTGAAATGACTGAAAGTAGTGGCAGCACAAATGATTCGCTGATCCTCCACAAACCAAGAGAGATTGTCTTTGGGTTCTATCAAGGTCACCGTTTGACAATGCTTTTGTTAAATTGATCTGTCAACAGGTCTCCTTTCAGCAGGTAAACAATGAAGGACAGAGAAATCCCTCCCCTTCGTTGTGATATCTTATGTACTGTCCAATCTGCACAAAAGGTATGAGATTTCCCAAGCTAAGCGAGAAAAGGGATAAAAGACTAGGCCAGTTTGGAGAAAAGTTTGAGGCTTTAATTCCAATTCACTTAGGCAATGAAAATAGGCTTTAAATTTGCAAATGAAGCATTGCATAGTAATAAGGAAGTAGGTTGCTGACTCGCTCGCTGAGCTGGCTTGTTCTCATTCAGACGTTTCGTCACCATGCTAGGTGACATCATCATTGGAGTCTCCGATGAAGCAATATTATTCTACTCCGCTTGGAATTTATACTGTTTGGTCTGTTATGGTCAATACTGTCATTTCTTGTTTTGATCTGTATGGGTTTGTATATGGGATCCAATTCTATATGTTTGTTGATTACATTACGGGTGGATGGTGTCAACTAGTATGGTGACGAAACATCTGAACAAGTACAAGCCAACTTGGCAAGCAAGTTAACAACATCACCCACAAGCCGAGCTACAGGTCTTTGCCAAAGCTTTAAATAAGGAAGTAGTCTTCATCTCCTGCTCACAGAAATAATGCATCATCTTTTTTCTGCCACTCATTTAGTGGCCTCCAACTGTGCTTAAGGATATTTAGTTAGGTTATTTGATATCTGATACAAATAGGCAAACAATACAATGCACGCACTATGTTCAGTTGTGTCACAAAATTGTGATCCAGATCTTTCAAACAACAATATTACCCCCATATAATGAGAAACGTAGGAAATTCTCCCAGTGTCCTTGGACATAGGCCTTAGGTAGGATACCTTGACCTTGGAGGGGTTTGCAGTACAGTTTCACCAGGGCTAACAGGATTAAAAATAAAAGGAGCTTGCAAAGACTCACGTTGTATTCACCTGAGGGGTGGCACGGTGGCTCAATGGTTAGCACTGTTGCCTTACAGCACCAGGGACCCGGGTTTGATTCCACCCTTGGGCGATGGTCTGTGTGGAGTTTGTACATTCTCCCCGTGTTTGTGTGGGTTTCCTCCAGGTGTTCTGGTTTCCTCCCACAGTCCAATGATGTGCAGGTTAGGTGGATTGGCCATGCTAGATTGCCTGTACCGTCCAGGGGTGTTTAAATTAGGTGGATTAGACATGGAAAATGCCTGCTAACAGGGAAAGGGTAGGGGAATGGGTCTGGGTGGGATGCACTTTGGAGGGGCAGTGTGGACTTGTTGGGCTGAATGTCCTGTTTCCACACTTTAGGGATGCTATAATTCTGAGTGTGTAGTTTAAAGAGTGATCTAATTGAAGTGCTTCTGTTAATTAAGGGAGTTGATATTGTAATCGAGAGGAAACTATTTCCGGTGGTTGGGAAAGCCAGATCAAAGCAACACAATTAAAATTAGAGCTAGGCTATTCAGAAGCAATGTCAAGCGGCCTCTTGTGCATGCCAGATTGTAATCACACCACCTTAGGTGACTGTGCCTTCAAATGCCGAGGCCTTAAGTTCTGCAATTCTCTTCCAAACTTCTTTTACCTCTCTCACCTCCCTTAAGGTGGTCCGTAAAACATACCTCCTTGCACAAGCATTTGGTCATTTACCTTAACAGCTCCTTATACGGTTTGGTGAAATTTTATCATACTCCTGTTGTGTGCGTTGGGACATTTTACTATATTAAAATGCACTGTATAAGCATAAATAATAGAAAAATTGAAAAACACATCCTAAAATTGTCCAGGAAAGGTTATTGAAAAGGTCAAAGCTGAAATTAACAGTTTTTTTTATTATAAGTTAAGGACACCAAAGCTCATGACTCAAAGTGTATATCTGCAACTGAAATATGGATGAGTAATATTATAGGCTGAATGGCCTCCAAATGTTCCTACACATGGAAGCTTATTCTGTTGTACAACTGAAAAAGCAAGCACATTTCAAAGACAAACATATTGATACACAAGATTTCTTTATTTGTACAAATGATTGAAATATGGCATTAAGATATATTTCTGTGAAATAATCTAAACAGAAACTTAATGCTTTCAAAATAGATAAATAATGTTAAAACAATTATAATCTTATCCCAATTGTTGTGTACTTCTTTGAAGGCACCCATGATGTGTTGGCATTTACAACACTTACCTCTAAATTTACAGCAGAACACAAGGCTTTACATTTACCATAGAACAGATGTTGAAAATTAGACCAAATTATTAAGTGGAAATAATTATTATTAACATATCTAAAATGGGGATATCATTCAGAATATATGCAAAGCACTTCGGAGAGGATTTATCGCATCTGACACCAGCTCGCTAGAATTAATGCAGTTGTATAAGAGGCCACAATCATAGTTGAATTGCTTTAGCTAACCACGGAGCAAGCAAACATTCTTCGTATGTAAAAGATGCTCTAATACAATGGATGGTACACACAGCTGAAGTGACTGTTGTTAAGGGGGCAACTGCTCAACTAAAGATCTTTTATGTTTGAGTTCTTCAATTCTTTGAAACAGAGGGACCTTTGAGAAATATAACCTTGTTCTTTTTCTGCTACTAAGACCACTCCTTGACCCCCTGATTACAAAGGTTGTGTACAGTATTTTCCTCCATGTGTAAAGTTCCAAAAATATTGTACAAATCCTTGAACTTCCAGGATTTTCTATTTTTGTTTTGTATGTTTTTGGGTGAATTAACTGAGCCTTCCTTAGGAGTTATTTTAAAAAAATAACTACAGAATAATATTTTGTCTGTTGAAAGTGATCATAATCTATATACAGGGCAAGCTATTTTTCTTTCTGTACACCAGCCTCATTTGTGGATTTGTATACAAAAATTACAAAGCCAGTCATCAGGCATACTTTAAATAAATAAATATCAATTCTTTCAACTTAACATAATGCAACACATCCATCAGAAAATAAATTATTTAAACGTGTTCTATTTGCTTTATGTACTTGTTTTTACGGATTTCAAACTGTGTTGCACCTATTCCTTGAATTTATATATTACCATTAACTTAGTAAAACTTCCCAAGCTGACACACATTTTCACATCAGCTGTCAAATTCCACACCAAGCCACATTATGAAATATTAACAGGACAAAAGCTTGAACAAAGAGTTAGATTTTAAGAAACATCTTAAGGGAGAACAGTGAGGTGAAGAGAATTAAGCAGGGAATTCTAGAACTTAGGGTCTTGGCAGCTGAAGTCGCAGCTGCCAAAGATGGAGGTTAGACATAGAGGAATCTAAGGAAACAAAGAGGTCTTGATCAAATGGATCAATGGGCTGAGGAGTGGCAGATGGAGTTTGATTTGGATCAATGCAAGGTATTGCATTTTGGTAAAACAAACGAGGGCAGGACTCATTTGTTTTTGGGAGAATTAAAAGTAGGGCCTTGGGTAGAGTTGTAGAACAGAGGGACCTGGGGTTCAGGTTCATAATTCTTTGGAGTTTGTGTCACATGTAGACACAGTGGTTAAGAGGGTGTTTAGCATGCTTGCCTTCACTGCTCAGTCCATTGAGATTAGGAGTTGGATGTCACGTTGAGGTTGTACAGGGAGTTGCTAAAGCAGATTCTGCAGTATTGTGTCCAGTTCTGGTCGCCCTGTTATAGGAAGGATATGATTAAGTTGGAGAGGATTCAGAAAAGATTTGCCAGGATGTTGCCAGGAATGGAGGATTTGAATTATATGGATAGGCTGGGACCTTTTTCATTGGAGCATCGAGGGTTGAGAGGTGACCTTATAGTGGTTTATAAAATCATGAGGGGTATAGATAAGGTGAATAGCAGGTGTCTTTTCCCTAGGAGGGTGGGATTTCAAGACTAGGGGACATATTTTTTAGGTGAGAGGGGAAAGATTTAAAAAAGACACGAGGGGCAACTTTTTTTACACAGAGGGTAGTTTGTGTGGAATGAACTTCCAGAAGAAGTGGTACATGCGGGAACAGTTACGACATTTAAAAGACATTTGGATAAATACATGAATAAGAAATGTTTGGAGGGACGTGGGCCAAGTGGAGGCAGTTCAGACTAGTTTAGTTTGGGATTACTGTTGGCATGGACTGGTTAGGCCAAAGGGTCTGCTTCCGTACTCTATGACTCTATGATTATGAATGCAAAGAACCCAGAGGGTTGTTAGTCTGGAAGAAGTTTCAGAGTCATAAGATTTTGTTCTGCTAACTGTGTTACTCGTGTAGTCAACTGTGCTTGCATGCTTCTAACTTACAAAGGTAGTGCATTGTGAGGTAGTACCACTTATAGCTGAGTCATTAAAGAGGCTGCTTCACCAGGATAGCATCAGTTTAAAATCACTAACTGAGGGTTGGTTTGGTGATCATGACATTTTGACACTGTGTTCCTTCACCATGTCATCGTCATTTTCCAAGCAGTTCACTTTCTATGATCAAAAGACAATTTGATAGAAACAGACTAAATCCAAATGGGACTGCATTTGATGTTAACCATAATCTTCTGTATCTATTTTTATAGAGAATCAAATTGTGCAACTTGTGGTGCAACCGCAGACATTGAATCACAACAACACAAGGTGACAGAACAGGTTGAATATTATTTCCAAGTGCGAACCAAAATCGCGACATTTTTTGAAAATAAAATGAACCTTAAAAATGCCTTCCAGGCCCTGAGTCCACTCCTTGATAACTGTAATCTGACAATAAAACTAGCACCAGTGCTCTGCTCAGGCCTCTTCTTGAGTATTATGTCCTTGGGATTTGATCCATATATTTAACCTTGGATTCTTCTTGCTGAACATGGTGCCAGGGTTGACATATATGATTGAACATATCCCTGGACATTTTAAACCTGGTGACATTGGGTGAAATCTTCCCTGAATGACATGGGCATTGGTGATTAGTTGAAAAAAAAGGCGAGAGTGGCAGATATGAGTTTCGTTGGCAAGAGCAAAAAACCAATTACTCCAACCAAAATTTAAACAGTGAGAGAGAATCTTGCGAGTGAGCAGTGAGAGGCCTATATGCATGTGTTTGCACATATTAACTTGTCATCAATACCAAATCTCAACTCAATGTTACACTGTTTCCCATTCTCCTGCCAGATAGAAACTAGATGGTGACAATTCAAGACATAAAAGTCAGAATACCTGGTGATACCAGCTCACTTGTTGTTCCTTTGGACCTGCACATTGGACACTTGACACCGATGTTTCAGGGCATGTTCCATGGGTGACCACACACCTGCACCCCGATTCATGGATGCTAACATTGGACATGTATCAATCCCTCTGCACCCTCATGGCATATTTCTGACCCCCTCACCGTATGGTTCTGCACTTCAATTATGAACTTTGGAGCACACTAGCAGTCTTCATTTTAATGCTATTGCCAGGACATTGTGAACAAGGAAAGGGACCCATCTAATGGATTCAACTAGGGTGTCTGTCAAGGCTTCTTTCTTGCTCACTTACTTTGCACCTATTTGAATGCTGATGGCTTCTTTACCTTGTTTTGCCCCATCGGCCAGAGCTTAAACAGCCACATTACTTCAGTCTTGCCTTACGGTTTAATTCAGACATAAAGCTAAACAAATTGTCACAGTTGTCAGCAGTCATCCATCTAGGAGGTTGACATGTGGTCGTATAGCACATTGCTATGTCCATTCAGATCTGCACCATGTGCCAATAGCTAACATGGCAAACATTTTGCACATACTTCAAACAAATGGCTATGTCTCAAAATCTAAAGGAGTAGTCCTCAGTCAAACCAGGAAAGACAACTTCGGCCAAGGGTCCCTGCACAATAAGTTAAGGGTACCAAATGCTATCAGTCCAGGATTTTGGTCATGGTCAGTCAGTTGCTTTGGGCAGTCAGGGTGTTAAGGATTTGATATTTGTAAAATTTTAGGGGGAAGAGTGTGTGGTCCCTTTAAAAGATTATGTGATTTTTCTATGCTTGGAGATTAAAAAATGTCTGCAGGCAGCAGCAATTGCACAGACAGTTCTTGAAATTGAAACATTGTAACAAAAGGCTATACTGTTATTAGGCAAAGCAGCATTATTACCAAGACAACAGGTTTTTGAATTTAGCCAATTATTTTAAACAGGTCCTAGATATTAAAAACCAATTAAATTTAAATTTGATGGTTTTGACAATGTAGGACCAATCCTTTCTTCAGAAATTGATAGGTCATGAAGGATATAAAAGAAGAGGTTATTTGAAAATTGGGATGACAGCAAATTGCCATCTGAAGAGAAATTCACTGGCTTTCACAGAAATCGGCTTTCACAGAAATCTCTAAGCTCTCAGAGTAAGCACTGTCTCAATAAAGGTACTATGGCACTCTTAGCTAATATTCCTGACGTAAGAATTGGATAGGGAAAGGCATTCCTGACTGGAGGACAGCAGAGAAGGCAAAGAACATTCTGGAAGACTTATCCTGACTGTAATTTCAAGAGATTAAGTTTTAATTTTTTCATTAATTTGGTTTATATAAGTGAGATTTATATCTATTGGAACGGAATACCATTAGAATGTTGTTCTATTCAGGAATTGTTCGGTTTGTTAGTAGTTCTGTTAATTTGTTAACTGTTAGAGTTAGATAAATAAATTGTTACTTGTTGATTGTACAGTGACGGTCAGGAGTTCATTTTATTTCACCTTCTTTATAACAGATTGAAAAGTGAGAGGCAGGTTATACCACGTTTCACATTTTCTTGATTATGAGGTAAGGCGAGCTTCTCTGGGGGTTTTGGTTTTAATTATCAGAGAGGAGTCAACCTCTGCTTCGTAACAGATTGGGGGCTCGAATCCAGGATCTGGCAGGTTTATGTGCAGGATCTGAATGGATTTGAACAGATTTGAGCAGATTTGGGGTACTAAAGGTCCCAGCAGATTTATAAAGACTTGAGGGTTAGTGTCCTAGATCTTTAAATAAAACGTAGGTGAGAAGTGGAAAATCTGTGTAATTTTGGTTACTTGTGGTTGGTTAAATCAAAAATGGGTGAAATGGCTCTTAACATTGCTAAAGAGGTTCCGGTGTTTGAGTATGCTTCCCAAATTTTCCAAGAAAGTTTAGAAAGACAGAGGAAGGATATACTTTCAGACTTAGCGAACAGACTAGAATTGGGTTTAACTAGGGGTAAACAGAAAGCTGAAATTGTTTAGGAGTTGGTCAAGCATTTAGGTACACCAAAAGAACAGTTAAGTGCAGTGGAGTTGGAAAAAATTAAATTGTAAATTAGATGATTAGAGTTAAAAGATAAAGAAAGAGAAAGACGATTCCTAGCTGAGTAAAAAGAAAGGGAAGGAAGAGCCCTAGCAAAAGAAAAAGAGAGAGAGTTTGAACTTCAGAAGTTGAAAATTAGATAGGAAAGTCAAGTTAAAAGGATGGAGATGGAAGTAGGAGACAGGCTTAGTGAGGAAGAGCATGATGATGAGCAAACCTATTGTAGCCAAAGACCTGATAGGGGTATATACAAATATGTCAAAACATTACCAAAATTTGATGAAAAAGATGTAGAATCTTTTTTCATTTCCTTTGAGAAATTGGCTGAACAGATGAACTGGCCAGAAGATATGTGGGTAATATTAATTCAGACCAAGTAGGTAGGCAGGGCTAGTGAGGAGTTTGCAGTGCTGTCAGATGAGGTGTCAGGAGAATACGAAGAAGTAAAACAGGCTATTTTGAGTGCCTTCGAATTGGTACCAGAAGCATTTAGACAATGGTTCAGAAATATAAGGAAGGAACCAGGTCAGACTGGTTTGAGTCAAGTTTGAAAGAATTAAGCGTAGCAACTTCAACAAATGGGTGAGAGCATTAAAGATAGAAAAGGCATATGAGCATCTTAGAGAGATTATTCTGCTGGAAGAGTTCAAAACTCACTTCCAGAGATGATAAGAACTCATGTTGAGGAACAGAAAGTTAAAACAGTGAGAAGAGCTGCAGAGATGGTGGATGAATATGCATTAGTGCATAAATCAAAATCTAGCTTCCAAAAGCAATTTCATTCCATGAGGGATAGAAATTGGGAGAAAGGGTAATCCTTCAATGAAAAACAAAAAGTAGCTTACACCAGGAACAGTTTACCATATGAAGAAAGAAATCTAAGAGGGTAAAAAAGAGGCAAAAGACCTCAGGTGTTTCCACTGTAATAGAGGGGGACACATAAATTCACAGTGCCGGTGGCTTAGAAGAGGCACTGGGAAAAAGGATGTGGTAAAAGAGGCTAACCTAATGGGATCACTTGAGGCACTGAAGGAAATCCCAAGAGAAGTCAAAGAGCTGTAGGAGAGTGCACAGCCTAGTCATGGTCTGGATAGTAAGAGAGTGCCCGATCTCTTCAAAGACTTTACCTCTGTGAGTGAGGTTTACTCAGGAAGAACATGGGTAAAAGGTAAAGAAGTTAAAATATTGAGAGATATGGGAGCTAACCAGTCTCTAATAGTAAGAGATGAAAGTATTTGCACTCCTTCTGGAATGTTGCCTGAGACACTGATAATCTGTGGAGTAAATGGAGAGAGATTTACCATCTCCCTATGTAAGATAAGGCTAGAAAGCCCAATCAAGACTGGGGAAGTGACAGTGGGAGTGATTGAAAGAGTGTCAATTCCATAACACAGTTTGTTCTTTGAAACGACCTAGTGGTCGATGGGGCAGCACGGTGGCTCAGTGGTTAGCATTGGGTCCCGGGTTTGATTCCACCCTTGGGCGACTGTCTGTGTGGAGTTTGCACATTCTCCCCATGTCTACGTGGGTTTCCTCCAGGTGCTCTGGTTTCCTCCCACAGTCCAAAGATGTGCAGGGTAGGTGGATTAGCCATTCTAAATTGCCCATAGTGTTCAGGGATGTGTAGATTAGGTGAGTTATAGGGGAATGGGTCTGGGAGGGATGCTCTGAGGGTCGGTGTGGACTTGTTGGGCCAAAGGGCCTGTTTCTACAATGTAGGGATTCTATGATTCTATGAAATTTCTGGAGGCAATTACACTACAGAATGTCAAGGCAAAAGAGGTTGTGGAAGAGTTGCTTGCTTTCTTTACCCGTTATGCACTACTCCAGGAGATTCAGTCGGACCAAGGGTCCAATATTACTGCCAAATTGTTTACGGAGATCATGGATAGTTTAGGCTTCCAACAGTTTAAAATCAAACGTGTACCATCCTGAATCCCGGGGAGCATTGGAGAGGTGGCATCAGACCCTAAAGAACATGCTGAGAGCTTATTTTCAGGATAACGGAAATAATTGGGATAAAGGTATCCCATTTGTATTATTTGCTATTAGAGCTGCCCCAAATGAATCAACTCTATTTTAAGTGAATATTTGGACACAAAGTAAGAGGGCCTTTAAAATTAATTAAGGAAAAGTTGATAGGTCTGAAGTCAGAGATCTCACAGTTGGATTATGTATCTGAGGTCACAGAAAGATTAACCAGAGTAGGTGAATTAGCTAGATGACATTTGAAGGTGGCACAGCACATAATGAAGCAAGAAGCTGATAAGAAATCCAAAATTCATATGTTTACCCGTGGGGATAAAGTATTAGTGCGGTTACCACTGGTAGGAAATCTCCTCAAAGCAAGTTTTTGTGGGTGGTCCCTATAAAATTGAAAAGAAGTTAAGTCAGGTGAATTATCTGGTAAAGATGCCAGATAGGAAAAACATTTATCAGGTATGTCATGTGAACATGCTGAAAACTTACTATGACAGAGAACGAGAATCAGAGAAGCAGGTATTAGTTACCGCCAGACAGAGTGAGGAATCAAATCCAGATGATTCAGATTTTGATGTGCCTCAGAATAAATTGAATAATGAGGAAGTCCTTAGAGAATGAGATACGGTAATAAGCTATCAGAAAACTGAATTGAAAGGCTTGTTGCAGCATAATGATGACATATTTAGAAATAGAATGGGGAGGATTAATACTATAGTACATGAGGTGGATGTAGGGAATGTTGTTCTGATAAAACAATACCCTTAGGCTTAATCCTCTCAAAGCAGCACAGGTACAGAAGGAAGTAGAAGCAATTCTCCAAGAAGACATCATTGAACCAAGTCAAACCAACTGCAGTTCGCAATTGTGTTATTTCCCAAACCTGATGGTACGCAATGATTCTGCATGGATTATTAGAAGGTCGATGCCGAGACTAAATCAGACTCATACCCACTTCCAAGGCTGTAAGATTGTGTGGAAAAGTTGGACAAGCTACTTACATCACAAAGTTGGACTTACTTTGTGGTTACTGGCAAGTACCTTTGTCAGAAAGAGCGAAAGAAGTTTCTGCTTTTGTAACCCTAAATGGGCTAAGTCAATTTAAAGTAATGCCCTTTGGAATGAAGAACACACCAGCCACATTTCAAAGACTTATGAACACACATGTCACAGGATTGACTAATTGTACCATCTATATAGATGACTTAGTGATCTTTAACCATTCGTGCGCAAATTACATGGCGTATTTGGCAGAGCTCTTTGAGATATTACGGAAGGCAAAGTTGGTTATAAATTTAGCAAAGACAGAATTCACGAAGGCAGAAGTGATGTTTTTAGGATACAACATCGGACATGGAAGGATGACACCGAGGGACATGAAGATGAAGGCTATCGAGGAATCTCCAAGACCATCCTTAAAGAAGGAAGTACTACGATTTTTGGTACTGAGTGGATTCTACAGGAAATTTGTACCAAACTTTAGTAGCTTGGTGGTACTGCTGACGGATTTACTTAAAAAAAACATAAAATTCCAACGAACAGAACAACGCAGGAAGACTTTGAGAATATGAAAGCAGTGTTAAACACCGCACCAGTTTTAGCTATACCAAATTTCTTGAAACCCATAAAGCGACTATCGATGCAAGTGATATAGTGGTTGGAGCTGTGTTGTTACAGAAGGATGATTGTGGAATTGAAAGGCCAATTGGTTATTTTGCAAAGAAACTCAATATCCACCAGAGAAAATATTGAACCTTGAAAAGGAGTGATTGAGTTCGGTCCTGGCTTTGCAACATTTTAATGTTTATGTTGCAAACAATATATCGGAGATGGTTGTGTACTCTGATCACAACCATTTGACATTTTTGGAAAGATTTACAGACAAGAACGTAAAGACAAGCAGGACATCATAGAGGCAGGGTGAGTTTAGAGAATAGCATCAGAAATCTCTCTTGGGCTCACAGAGAGAAAGTTTCCATGAAACTCCCTGAAATTGACACTTAGCCGAAATTCGCTTAACAAAATTCAATTCATTGACTCCATCAGGTTAAATTTCCTTTTACTTCTCATTTCCAATACTTTTTCTATAAATGCATTCATTGGAAATAATGATATTAATGCTCTGTGAGTTTTTTTTCACTGTTTTGTCCTTCCAGTATTTTCTTGGTGTTATTCAATAATCCCTGGAAACTCCAGGAAAATCTGAAGAGTTGGCAACTGTATGTTGGTGCCTGCAATTTGAAAGTGCAATCAGCAGGATTGGTTTAGGAGATTAGCAGTTGAGCACCTTGTACAATTTTTAATTGTCTCTTCCCTGCCCAGTTTCTGAAGGACAAGAAGAAGACTATAACTCCCTCACAGTTATGGAGCTTAATCTATTCAGGAGGCTCCCCCAAACTCTTGGGGAATATTAAACATTTCCGCTGTTATGTTTAATATTTGCAGAAACATCCCCAATTCCAACAAAATATTTAAAATTCAGTACATGTCCAGAGCTTGCTGCAGTGTGAATTCAATTCAGGGCTACATCAAACAAAGGAGATAACTACAAGTTGAACCTATTTTGTAGCTATTGGCCTCAGACCCTAAAAATCACAAAGTACAAATGAGCCATGATCTAATTGAATGGCAGCAGAACAAGCTTGAGGGGTTGCATGGTCTCCTCTTGTTTCTACCATATAAGAGATTCAGCCTTATAGTTTTTTTAAAAAAATCTTGAAGCCACACATTATTTGGCTAGGTTGCACAGTACAAACCTTCACTGACAACGTGCTAAAAGCACATTTCTTATGGTTTAGCTGTAATATAGAAGGATTACCTCAATATCTTCAGTGATGTTTTGAAATGGCTCCACAGCACCTGCCTCTTTTATTTACACAGTAAAATAAGTTCAGCGAGGATTACCATGAGTAATAAAAGGCTCACTCTCAACTGACCTTTGCTGGGCAGGTCATGAGTTAAGCAGCCCATCTTACTATTTCTTTTAACATGTTCCTACGGGGAAACTTCACGCAGCGCTCAATCTAGTGTTGTGCAAATGACTGTTCTTATATTTATAAGGGAATCGATTAAAATAATAAATTAATTAGTTTGATGTATTATGTTGTTGTTTCAATTGATTTATTATCATTTCACATGATATTATGTTATTTTCTTTCAGACTGCAATGACTGGTGGTTCTCAATTGAACCCCAGAGGAAGGAAGCTGTTAGGAGATGGGAAGCTTTGTTTCTCTTTTCTGTAAAGTTTTAGATGCAGTTTTGATTGAATCATGTGAATTTGCAAGTCTGCCTTAATTTTAGTCCTAAAACCCCTCATTTAATCTATCTTTGTAACACTTAAATTCCATTTATATCACCACGGCAGTAATTATTACTTGCAAGATCCAAGAACTGATTTTCAATCACAGGGGATCTGACTTATTGATTATCCATAGTTAGTATTAGTTCCAGTGTCAAACACTATTCATTCTGAAATAAAAACAGACTGTGTTGGAAACACTTAGCAGCGCAGGCAAAATCTGTAGCAAAAGAAAAATAGTTAATGTTTCAAGCTGAATATGACCCTTTTTCAGATCAATCTGAATCAAGAGTGGTTATATTCAAGTTGTAAAATTAGCTGTTTCCTTCTCCACAGATGCCAGCAGAGATGCTGGATATCTTCCATAATTTTGTGTTTTTATTTTGGAGTTCCAGTATTTGCTTTTATACTAGTTATCTGAGGTATTTGACTCTAGTTTTTCAGTCTAAAGGGATTGCAAGTAGTCAAGCATTCTTTTCATCCATTAATTGAACCTTGAATGTCTTAGTTTCTCTTCTTACTCGCTCTTCATGTCCACATATACAGATTCATTATTAAAGTTCACTACTTACTTTTGACTAATGTCCTCCATGGCTAGCATATGTCCAGTTACTTTTGTAAATATGTAAGATAATCAGTCTCAGTATTCTGATGTCTAGCTTCATCCATAATTGGAAGCAGCATTACCAACCGACATTACCAGTCTGCACACAAGTGACCAAAACACCGAACAGTCTCATGTTTAATTGTCTTATATCAATCAACTGGGCTGCTTCAGATGGCAAAGTATGTACAGTCATAGATTGAATAGAATGGCTGCCATCATAGTTTCCGACATTACAACAATGACTGCACATTAAAAGTACCTAATTGACCGTTAAGCATTTTAGAATGTCGTGTGGTTGTGAAAAGGTGCTGTAGAAGTGTAAGTCTTGATTTCAACATGTAATTGGCTCTCCTTCACTAAGCAGAAATATTTTGCTTCTGCTGCAACTTCACTGGAACTTCAATGATGCTGTCAACAGCACGACCAATTATGATGTTGCATTTATGCTGTAGCATGAATTATAGTTACTGCAATTATTCTCATCCATGGTTACATAATATTAAAATCTCAGAAAATGGCTGCAATATATAAAAACAAGCTCATTTTACGGAAACTTGGTAAACATGCACATATACAATGGTGGCATTGCCTGTCTATTCAGTCAGGAAATGGCATATAAGATGGAAGGCTGTGATGAAGGACGATAGCAATAACTGAAAGGGACAGAGACATCTTTGACACACTTTTTATTTATCATTAATATTTACCACTTTTATGATTAAATACTTACAGATGACAATGTATATTCTAGCAAGTTACACAAAATACATATTTATTTGAAAGATGCTACAATGTGATTGGTTTGAAAACTTTTAATAATAAATACATTAAACTCAGAACTGAGTCAGTTTGAAATGCCTGTAATGGCAGTAATTATTACTTGCAAGATCCAAGAACTGATTTTCAATCACAGGGGATCTGACTTATTGATTATCCATAGTTAGTATTAGTTCCAGTGTCAAACAGCACTGTATTCGAAAATCCCCCTTATTTGATCATTCATAAAGACAACCATTGGCATTTTATACATTTGCAGACTCTTTGGCTAGCTCAACAAAACATTTCTTCCTTTTCCCAATATATTATACTTTCAGATAATTAAGTTAAATTAATATCAATTTAGCTAGGACAGAAAACAAAACCGTAAAAAAAATAGGGAAATGTTAAAACATTGAGGGCAATGTTCACATAATATTTCCTGTAGTGCTTTTAGAAGTGTAATTGATTGCGATTAGATTTTACGGACCAGATAGGCATGCAGTGGACAAAAGTTAAATCTCTGTGAAGCCTTTGGACACTAACATGATCCCACAGCTTCCCTTCTGTACAACGCGTCACAATCTTATATTAGTAATCTCGGGGTGCGGGGAGAGTACGTTTATGCCTTTTTGAAATCTTATTTTACAAACTCCATCCACCAGAACGAATAAAATATAAACATTATAATTATTGGAACGAAAGTAACAGCATGCATCGGACAGTGAACTTTGCAAACATCTTGTTCTCGTATCAATGATTCTCGCCCTGGGACTGAGTTCCAGTTTAGGTTAACTGGTTTCCAATGAGGAAGGTCAGTTCAGACACGCAGATCGATTGCACTAAGAGGATTGGCTACACAAGTTGTTGCAGGGGAGTGAAGTTCCTGTAGTACCTTATTGCACACAAATTGGTATCGACAGTTCTACCCATCAAAGAACCTATCATCTGCAAATTAAGTGAAAATGTATCCTCCCGAACGCCGGTAGATTTTCAACACTGCAGCCGCCCGGTTTCCCGTGGAATTCAAAATCATTGCTCGCAGGAAGATCCCGTTCCCTCCGGCCTCGTTAGCCTAAGCTTAAAAAGGGCAGCAAGTTAATAATCCACCCGGTGGAGTTTAGAAATAAAACAACTCGCGCTTCATAGAGTAATTCACTGCCCGAGATGTCATCATTTACCATTGTGGTCCTCAGCACCTTTGGCTGGTGCACGAATGTCACGGCAGTGATAACGGAATTTATTTTTTCTTCCCAGTTTTTTTTTTTGTTGTTTACAGATACACAGGCTTTAGTGACCAGCATTTCGCCTAGGTCAGGGAACAACTAAATACGGACAAGGACACATTTAGGGACCATGACGCTTTATGGGAAACTACACAACATTTAACTTTTTTAACAGAGCAAATTGATACAGAATGGTAGTGGACGGTGCCACGGCGCTGTCAGCAGAGCACGACTGGTCCTCGGGTAAGCTGCTGGGACTCACTGATCTCTCGTTACCGCTGCTGCTGCCTGACGCTGGCGAAGAGGCGCTGCCCCCATCTACCGGTACGCTCTGTCCTGGGGACCGCCCGTGGGTAACCTCCGGAAAGGATACAGCTTTGCTAAAGTCCCCGCTTCCTTGATCTATTCCCTGATCTTTAAGCAGCTTGACCAGGAAATCGATATATTTCATCGCCAGGCGCAAGATTTCGTTTTTGCTCAGTTTCTTGTCTGGAGGGTGAGTCGGGACCAGCTTCCGCAACTCTGCAAAGGCGCTGTTTACATTTTGCTGCCTCCATCTCTCCCTTGTGTTGGTGAAAACCTTCTTCGTCATCCTTTCCGGCAGCTCTGCAATAAAAGTGCAGCTGTAATATTTTACAAAATAAGTCAAGAATTCAGTCTAAAAATGGTAGTTACATAAGTGGAAGTCTCGAAATGTTGTAGGCAATCCTGACACCCTAAAGTGTGTCCAACAATCTACAAGGCACAAGATGGAATATTCCCCACTTGCCTGGATGGTTGCAGCTCCAACAACACTCAAAAAGCTGGACATCATCCAAGACAAAGAAGCCCACTTAAATGGCACCACATGTACCAAGTTAAACTTTCACTCCCTTCACCATTCTGCAAAGTAGCAGCAGAATGTACCATCTATAAGATAGACCGCAGCAACTCACCAAATCTCTTTCCACACCAACTTCCACACCCCAGATCTGGACCTCCTACAATCACAAGATTCAGCGGTTGAGCCACCATCCTCTCAACAACCATTAGGCACTAAATGATAGTTTTGCCAGACAACACCAAATAAATGAATAAAAATCAAACAAACTTGGAGCAGTATTTTCTGCCAGATTTTATTTCCCGGCGATTGACTGAATATGTCAAAATGTATTGCAAAAGACCAGAATCCAAGGTTAAAAACGCTTCATATTCATACAGCACTTTTCACAACCACCAAGACATCTCAAAGTGTAATCACTGTTGCAATGTAGGAGACACAGCAGCAATGCACCCCCTAAGCTGCGTGGTTGTATGCATATAGCTGCTCCGAGGGTTTGTGCGCTGCGATCGGCATGTTGACATCGTTTGCAGCATTTACTTCCAATTCCGCTGCCGCAGAAGGACCATGGGAGTCCATGCAGAAGAAAAAATAATTAGCAAGAATGCTGCACAGTGGCAAAATTGGCAAAGCATCCTCCCACACGCAACAATATGATAATGACCAGATCATTTGTTTTGAGATGTCAATGTGTTGTTCATGACATTGGGATTCATTCATTGTATTATTGTTAAGTAGCAGAGCATTTGTTAAAATCTATAGTCTGGCTGGGTAATGGACAATAATATACAGTACAGACTCATTTTCCTGTAAAAGATTTTAACATTATTAGGGTATTATGTTCATCAATAATTTTCGATGTTCAATTTAGCACTGTTTGGCATTCCTGCTTCAGCATGTTTCTATTTTAAGCAAGTGGTTTTAAGTCAGTTGAGTTGGATCATTGAACAAGAGCAAAATTTAACATCAAAATCTATAGTCGCTAGACATGAGAGATTCTAAATTCAATCTTTGTGTAATCTAAAACAGCACAGATGGATCATTACAATCATATTCATTTTGTGATGTCCATATTTCTTTTTCCACAATCTCTGTCCCCTATCCCACCTCATTACATCCTTTCTGCTCAATGTATGGTGCTGCTGCTAGAATGGCCAACTGTGTAGTCTTGAGGATGAATACCACTGGTTAAGTAATCTCTATATCCCATACATTTGGCCAGACCCCAGCTGGAGTACTCTGCTCAGTTGTGGCACTACATCTCAAGAAGGTCATATTGATCTTGGAGGCAGTGCAGCATTAATTTACCAGTAAGATACAAAGGCTAAAGTGGCTAAATTATAAGGAAAAGTTGCATAGAGTGAGTATAGAAGATTAAGCGGATAGCCTCAAAATTAGAGCCAGGTCATTCAGTGCTAACTCACTTCTTCACACAAAGTGTCTTGAGAATCAGAAATACTCTGTCCCAAAAATACTGTTGAGGCTGGGGGATGGATTGGGATTTAACAAATGCCCTGTTACTAAACAATAATAAAATCTATTTTACGATTAGTTCCCAATGAATACCAATGGACTAGCCAACGTTTATTCCTTTATCAAAATAACAAAATAAATTATGTTGTCATTGAGATTATGCTGTTATAATTGTAGATATCAAAACTGAGATTGGTAAAAAATTTTGTTCAATGTGTGTGTTCATTCGTTATAGAACCAAGGCAAATGAGAGTAATTAAGATGCAGATCAAATATTGAATGCTAGAAAAGGCACAAGAGGTAGAATGGCCTCTTTGATGATACCTCCTACATTTCCATAGAATTCACAGAATTGTTATGGAGCAGAAGATAGTTTTTTTTGCCTCTGGTATCTGCACGGCCTTTCTGGTTGAGGATTATGACTTAGTGCAATTCTTCTGTCCTTTCCCCATAACCCCACACATTGTTTCTCTTCATTATCAGCAAATGCCCTCTTGAATACCTCGAATGAATCCTCCTCCAACATACCACCAAGCACGGCATGCCAAACCTTAGCTACCGACTGTGTGAAAATGCTTTTTCTCATATAGCAATCTCTTTTAACATTATTTTAAATTTCTCACCTCCTGATGCCTTTTATGAATGGGAACAGTTTCTACCATCTAATCTGCCCTAGTCCTTCATGATTGTGAAAACCTCTTTTATATCTCTCTTAATCTGCTCCTCTACAAGAAAAAAAACCCTCAACTTCTCCAATCTTCCATAGTAATTGAAATATCTTATATCTGGAACCATTCCAGTAAAACTCTGCTGCATTCTTACCAATGCATTCACATCCTTTCTGATTGTGACAGCTAGAAATGTATACAAACTGTTCCCTCATTTATTAGTCACAAGGTGGATTTTGTAAGTCTTAATAAGAATACCCTGAAAAAAGCTTGACACATTTAATAGTGAGTCCAACCTTTGCTAATTGGGATGCTATTCTGAAACAATTTCTCAGCTATTGGTTTCAATCACGTGGACTGCATAGAAAATAACATAATTAATAGATGGCGTGGAATATATTAATTTGGGTTTTAAAGTTGCATTTTATTTTAGCTATACATCCTCAAGCAAAATCAGAAAAGAACCCTAAACCTATCTTTCATTCTCTTTCATGGCCCCTATTGTCTTATATGATGAAGAAAAAATATTCCTCAACCCTGTCATATCCAAATTCCATTTTTTAAAAATCTGTCTGGTTTAATGTTGGGGTGCTTAATTATTAAATAAGCCATTGCTAATGGCAGTTGGTTAAAACACAATGCTGCAGCAGAATGGAAATCTGATGTTCAAGGCGTAATATTGAAGAAAAAGTAACACAAAAAAGCCGACAGAACTGTAGTTTAAACAGAATGCAATATATTATATATCATCATCAATTTATTGTGCTTAAATAGGCTCAGGTTGAAAATATCATTGCCTTCATCTGACTTGCAGACTCTAATTAATAATTAAATACTGTTAACCAAATAACCAAATCAATTATTACAACCTAAATCTGATTCAAGAATAATAAACAATACAAACAGAAGCACATGTGGTGAGGAAAATCTGGTATTTTTTAACACGATATTGAGATTCAGGAAACAACTGGCTGCAGGAAAGTATGACAGCGGCTTACATACTTATGATGCATCTACCTGTAGTAGGTAGTCTTATCCTGCTCCTGTGTCAAACAAATCCCAGAATCATCCCTTACCTGCTTCAAGAAGTGTTGGCTGCCGCTGATGACAACAGGCTGAAGGAGCTAAGCTATGACCTGCACCGTGCGGTGTGCAGCAGTAAGTGATACCCAGATTCCGTGCAGCCCCGTGCTATGGTTTTTGTTGGGGGGGAGGAGCAGGGAGGGAGCTGCTGCCACTTATATTGTGGCTGTCCCTTTGTTTGACATGTGTCCCCACAATGTGCTACAAGTGAATATATTTGTCTCCTTGGAGACTAGCAGCACAATGCGTCAGGCACCCTTCCCATTTTTGTTCCACTGAAAAAAATGCCCTTCCATTTTCGACACAAGAGTGTCGTTTGCTCCGAAAAGGTGAATGATGCTTTGAGCAATAATCGAAAGGGCGAGACAATTTATTACGTTAGAACGACGCATAGCTGTTTAAATCCGCTGCAAAAAACCCCCCCAGGAAACTCATATATCAGTCGACCGCTTGGAGAACATATCGTGGTGTTGGAATTTAAAACCTTAACCACCTTTCCAAATAATTGGGCGGATCTTGTGTGATGCTGAGTGATTGTCCTTTGACAGTTTGTGATTCTGCCGCAAATTTATATTCGGTAATGAAAACAGAAAAAGCACAACATCGACAGCGAAATAAAAAAAAGTGGAAATGTCATGTTTGGCATGAGACTGTTTGCGCGGAAGTTAAGTGGGCCTCCAAATTGTTACTGTTAACATCCTTCAGTGGTTGTTAACCAACAAACTGCTGCTGGAACAACGCCTTAATACTTTATGCAGTTGAATTTTGTTAGTATATATAGTAAATCAGCATTCTTATCATTTGCTGTTGCCTTTTATTGTTTCTAATTTATGCAATTATTAATTTTTTTTCCCTCAAGTGCTTTGTTTCAAAGTGACAGACTGCTATGGACTTTACTTTGTGGAGTAGGAATTTACATAATCCGATTACAGGGATTATCATGTGGTTGCAAAACTGCCCCAGTGGGTCTGAGTTTTAAAAAAAATCCTTACTATTATTCATTGCGCTTTACACTGCCCACAAAAGTACTGCACCTGCAATTCTAACCGACACTCTTTCAGGACACTCTAGTAGGATCTACATTTGACAAAACAGAACTGCTTCATGTATGCATCGCCTTTAATTGATCCATCTGGATTAGTCTTGAAACTATAAATGAACGTTTGGATGCTTAGTCTTATCTAAAAGGGTCATCGGATTCTTTAAAGAGGACCAACTTGCATCGTGCCTCTGTACTTCCCCGTTCTGATGATTCGCATTGTCCCGGTCTTCAGGCAGTGGTCGCGGCGACTGTGAGAATAATCACTAAACTCGTCGTTTACTTTCTTAGCTCCAAAGGAAAGTGACTTCAGTCAGACAGCAGCTCAATTCCCACAATAAATCTAGTTTAAAGCAGCCTCCCCAGCGCCCGCTGCTGAAACTCCAATTAGTCACCCCGCCAAGTCGCAGAAGGACAAACGAGCGTACACAAATGTTTACTTTGGCCCAAGGTTATCTCTCCGTTTGGTAATAATCATTGGGAACTAAACGAAAGACCTCACTGCAAGGACGTAGGGGCGGAGCGATTAGTTTTAAATCTTTTAAAAAGCGTGTGAACGTCTTTGAAATGGAATAGTAAAAGTGGTGAAGGTGAGCAGGATGGGGGTGCAGTTAATATCAATCCTGTTGTTTGCAGCTATTGTGAGCCTGGGCTTTTGATTTGCCATTCAGCGTGGACGTGGTTGGGGGTGGTGTGTGTGTGTGTGTTTCGCGGGGGGGCAGTGGAATCAATCCAGTAAAGCTGCCTATTGCAGATAAGAATTTTACAGCCTCTGGTAGGACGTGATAAGGAGGCTGTAATTATTAATCAGGCATTAATTGTCATACAGTCAGTAAATAGATACAGTGGATGGGTTTATCTCCTCGACTGCGTTTTGCTTTCTACAACAGATGCTATATTGATTTAGTACTATTAGACTCGTAGCTTCATAGACCAAAGATTAGCTGACTTTTGCCGGGAGAAACTCGGCGTTGTCATACTGAAGAGAGAGAGAGAGACAATCCTGGAAAGGGAGAACTGGAGATGGAGGGAGGTTTGACATCTTTGGTTAATTTCATTTTGCTTCATGTTTACCAGGTGTGATGGTCTCAGTTCAGGTGTTCAGTGGTATTTCTGTGCTAAATACACTTTTGATAAATTCTGTCATTTCTGGAAGGTCACTACATTTAAGGGTTCATAGTTGGAACCCTACCAGCCATGAGTGGCATGGACAATGACAAGAAATTTGAAAGAATGTGGCCAGAAAAACAAAAAATGAGACTCTCCATGTTGAGCAAAAATACTCTGATCTTCCTGTAAATTTCAACTATCTGAGAATCTGGTTAGTTTGAAGCAAGAGTCCTATTTGCATGTATTAACATCTCATTATGACCTAACTTTGCCTTATTTATATGCAGGTTGCTATTGTCTAAGGTGCCGGTGAGAAACTGGAAGGTGACAACTCCAGACATGAGAGTCAGAGATGTACCTGGGCTTGCAGCTGGCTGGAGTCTTACCTGGGCCTGCACCTTGGTCAGCATTCACCAACATCTCAGGGTATGATCCATGGGCCAACAACTGCCTCCAGCCTCTGTCCACAAAAGTCGCCATTGTCAAAACTCCAGTCTTATCACATCAGCATTTCACCACTGTACTTTGGAGCTAACCGACACCTCGTATTGCAGTTCTCCTACCAGATCGCTTTTGCACACAGGGTCATACACCGATCTCATGCACTTGCCCAGGATACAGCTCAGAGTTCTTTGTTTGCTTTCTTAGTGCTGACTTACCTTGCGTCCACTTGGATGACTCACGTCATCTCTGCTTTGTTATGCTTTTTCATGCAGGCAGAAAGTAAGGCAACTTGTCATGTCTGCCAGCACGGAATGGTCAAGCCAGTGGACGTGATGCTGTATGGCACTATACTATGTCAATGTCACATTTATGACAGAATACAACAGGTTCTACTGCAAACACACTACATGTGCTTCAATCTAATGGTCATGTCTGAGTGTCCAAGAGGCATAGTCCTTAAGTTAAATGAAGAGGGTCCACACTCAGTCAGGAGCATGATGTAATCTCAGTCTAGGGGTTTGGCTATAGTCAGTTGGGAGCTTGGTGTGAACAGGAGATCTGTTTCCTCCAATCTGAGGTATGGACCATGGTCTGTTCCACAGGTCCATTCCGATCAGTCTGTGGATTGCACTCAGTTCTCAGTATACCCATAGATCAACATACTCGCAGGGTCGGCCCTTGACCTGATTGCTTTTTCCTTGTTGACAGGGCCCGATGGATTGCACAGTCCTTCGCAGTAGATAGAGGATTTACACTACCACGGTATTTGCATTTTTTGTTATCTGCTGGAGATCTGATTCCCTATTCCCTTTGATGATGAGGGATTTGGTGTACAAGTAAAACATTAAGGGAGCCATACAGGATTGTCCAGTTTGTCTCAGTCAGGAGTGTCCTCAGTCAGGACATCCTGGGATGTGGGACATGATCAGTCCTCAGGGTTTGTGCATCAGTCCTCAAGGGGGTTTATCAGAGGCCTATCCATTCTGCGTAGGGGCAAGTCGGAAACACAGTTCTGGGAATTGGAACCATTATGCTGGGATGCGGAGAGAAAAAATGATATGAAGTCAGGGGATAACTCCAAATATAACAGTGGGATCTGATATAGCATGGGAAGACATGGGGTATTGCAGGAGGTTTTTTTCACAATTCAGCACCATCAAGGGGGTGGGGATAACAGAGGATTGTGATAATGGACATAGCTATGTGATAGGCCAAGGACTGAGCGGGAATATAGTCAATATTGATAACTAAGTAAAATGGTTGCGTGGGAACATGGAGAGCCTCAAATCTGACAGGGTTTACAGGGACAGTGATACAAAAGAATACAACACACTCACAGTTGGTGGAGTAAGTTTGTTTTGTTGGGGAAGGGTGCAATTGCGGGTCATATGCAGCACATTTGCATTAATCAACTATCAAGCTTTAATGATGATACATAGCTGGCATCAAATGACTCTGCATGAGAAGCTATGCCTTGACCAACAATACATATTACAAACCTTGGTTACAAGCAATGTCATTGATCATGTCTAATTAATCCACCTTAACTTTGTGAAGCAGAATCATAGATCATTGTGGGATCCCCACAATGTGGAAGCAGGTTATTTGGTCCATCAAGTCCACACTAACCCTCTGAAGGGCATCCCACCAAGATGCACCCCCCTACTCTATCCCTGTAACCCTGCATTTCCCATGGCTAACCCACCTAGCCTACACATCCCTGGACACTGTCGGCAATTTAGCATGACTAATCCACCTAACCTATACATCTTTGGACTGTGGGTGGATAGCAGAGCATCCAGAGGAAACCCATACAGACATGGGGAGAAGGTACAAACTCCACATTGAGGGTGGAATCGAACCCCGGTTCCTGGCGCTGTGAGGCAACAGAGCTACCCACCGAGCCAAAGTAGTGATAACAGGCAACATTAAAAGTATAACCTGTAATTTTAAATTCTTAAACACATTTGAAAAATATCTTAGCTGCATGACAACATGGAACTGCTCTCCTCTGAAACAGAAAAGCAAGTAAGCACATGAAACGTTATGTTGAATCCCGTGTTTCATGCCTTTTAGTGGGGCTGGGCTGTAATTCCCACTACAGTCATGGAAGCCCAGAGATAGTAAGAATTGCCGATGCTGGAGTCAGAGATAACACAGTGTGGAACTGGAGGAACAGCAGGCCAGGCACATCAGAGAAGCAGGAAAATTGATGTTTTGGGTTGGGACTCTTCTTCAGAAATGGGGGAAGATGAAGAGGGCTCAGAAATAAATAGAGAGAGGAGGAGTGGGGCTGGGAAGGTGGGTGGGATGATGATAGATAAGTGCAAGTAGGCAGTGGTAAGGATTGGTCAGTGGGATAGTTGGGGTGGATAGGTGGGAGAGAAGATGGACAAGTCATGTCAGGTCAAGGAGGCAGGGATGAGAGAGAGGGTTGGTCATGGGATGAGAGCTGGGGGTGGGATTTTGAAAGTGGTAAAATCCACATTTAGGCCTTGGGGTGTAGGCTCCCAAGGCAGAATACGAGGTATTGCTCCTCCAATTTCCAGGTGGCATCATTGTGACACTGGAGGAGGCCCAGGATGGACATGTTGTCCAGGAAGTGGGGGGTGGGGGGAAGAGAGTTGAAATGGTTCGCAACCGGAAGGTGTTGTCGTTTGTTGCGAACAGAGCGCAGGTGCTCTACAAAGCGGTCTCTGAGCCTCCACTTGGTCTCACTGATGTAGAGGAGGCCACATCGGGAGCAGCGGATGCGATAGACCACATTGACAGATGTGCAGGTGAACCTCTGTCTGATGTGGAACGTTTCTTTGGTACCTGGGATGGAGGTGAAAGGGAAAGTGTAGGGGCAGGTGTAGCACTTCCTGCGGGGGTTGCAGGGAAAGGTGCCGGGGTGGTGGGGTTAGTGGGAAGTGTGGAGCAGACCTATGAAAGGCAGATAGGGGTGGGAGGGAAATACATATTTGGTTGTGGGGTTGGATTATTTGCATATCAAGATTTGTGTTGCATACATCAGCATGAGGTTTAATATCTTAGAGGTCCATGTAGAATCAGTTCATGTCCCTCCTACTGGAGGAACCTTCATGTCCTATTGTATCAATCAGGTATTATGATAAGGTATTATTTTTCTAATACTCCCCACATTGATTAATTGCACCCATTCTGAATGGATCAAAGAAAGGCTGGTGCTATCATCACTGTTGCAGTTAGATGAAGACAGTGTTGACACATTGAAGGAAATGAAAGATTTCAGCAAATCCAGACAAAACAGGAGTATTCTCCAGGATGCCAAAACACCCTCCACATGAAGAATCAACAGCAGAAGATTCTCCCGTCCAGAATGCACAGGAGGTTTAGAAGGCCAAGAGTGCATCAACCTAGCTGTCATTTCTTCTGGATGATTGAAGCTCAGTGCAGGCACAGACTGAGGATGCCTTGGGGCACAGTAACAGAACTGAGACATCAGCTTGAGTAGGACTGGTGCTCTGAAGGAGTAATTGGCCATCCTCTTTCAACAGCAATCAAGTAAAAGCAACACTCAATTTTTCCTGCAGCTGGCTCATTCCAAGCATTCACTGGGGACCTGTGTGGAATCTCCCTATTATCAACCCACAAATGATTCAAGGATGTCATAAATTCAATTTGTGCAAGATCACATCTATTAGTCGCTTTACCCCGTGACAAGGTTAGTGATTCAGTCTGTGCAATCATAGAATCCCTACAGTGTGGAATCAGGCCATTTGGCCCATCAAGTCCACACTGCCCCTCTGAAGAGCATCCCACCCAGACCCACGCTGTCCCTTTCCTATCCCTGTAACTCTGCATTTCGCATGGCTAATCCACCTAACCTACACATCCCTGGACACTATTGGCAATTCAGCATCGCCAATCCACCTATTCCGCACATCTTTGGACTGTGGGAGGAAACCACAGCACCTGGAGAAATCCCAGGCAGACACAGGGAGAAAGTGCAAACTCCACACAGATAGTCATCCGAGGCTGGAATTGAACTTGGGTCCCTGGCGCTGTCAGGCAACAGTACTAAACACTCAGCCACCATGCTGCAATAGGATTTGGGAGCTTTGCACTTTCAGGTCCAGGGTGCTATAGACTGTACTAACATGTTGAGAACACCATATTTTCATACTGCTGAATTCATTAACAGAAAAGGATTCTACTCAAGCAAGTTCAAATTTTCTGTCATTATTACCACGTTTTTGAGGTCTGTACAAGGTATCCTGGCAGCTGCCATTTTGCATACATTCTTGGTAACTGACAAGTTCTTGTATCATTCAAAGGGTCAAATATTTTACAAGCTGGGAGATGAGGGTTACCCTGTTTGAATACTCCTTTAATGAACCCTCTGATTGAAGCAGAATGCAGCTACAGTACAGATCATTTAGCCTAATCCTACAGCTAGAATGACAGTACAGATCATTTAGCCTAATCCTACAGCTAGAATGACAGTCAAACAGACACGTGAAGTTTCATAATTCAGCTCTAATTCCATTTACAAATTTGCTGATGACACCACTCTACTGGGTCGGATCATAATGACAGAGTACAGAAAAGAGTTGAGAGTTTAGTGGCATGGTGTATAGACAACAATCTCTCCCTTCATGTCAGCAAAATGAAGGAGTTGATCTTCGAGTGCAGGAAACAGAGTAGAAGACACACCCTTGTCTGTATCAATGGTGCCGAGGTGGAGATAATTGAGAGTTTCAAGTTCTTGTGAGTAAATATCTACAACAATCTGTCCTGGTCTATCCACTACAGTCAACAAAGCACACCAACACCTCTACTTCCTCAGAAGGCTAAGGAAATTTGGCATGTCCACAGTGACTCTTAACAATTTTTATTGAAGGAAAGATTGTTGTCTTTATGCCAGGCCACTAAGCTCTCTATCTCTTTCCTGTACTCTGTCATTGTTTAAGATCCAACCTACTGCAGTGGCGTCATCAGCAAACTTGTAAATTGAGTTAGAGCTGAATTATGAATCTTTACTTGCCTATTTGACTGTCATTTTAGCTGTAGGACTGGGTTAAATGATCCGTATTGTAGCCGCATTCTGCTTCAATAAACAAAGGCAATAAATGGAATCCTATCCGGATACATTACAACTTGATATGGCAACTGCTCGGCCCAAGACTACAAGAAATTACAGAGAGTTGTGAACACAGCCCACTCCATCACGAAAACTAACCTTGCTTCCATTGACTCCGTCTACACTTCCTGCTGCCTTGGGAAAACAGCCAACATAATCGAAGACCCCTCCCACCCTCATCTATCGAGTAGAAGATACAAAAGTTTGAAAATACCCACAAGATACTCAAGAACATCTTCTTTCCCACTGTTATCAGACTTTTGAATGGACCTCTTGTATATTAAAGTTGATCTTTCTCTGCACCTTCTCTGTAGCTGTACTTTTCTGTTCTGTTACCCTGATGTATTTATGTAAAGTGTAATTTGCCTGGATTTCAGGCAAAACAATATTTTTCACTGTATCTCAGTACATGTGACAACAGTAATAGAAATCAAATAATTCATACATTTACCAGCGTGAGATTCTATTTTCAATGCAGTCTCACCTATGCAACCTATGTGCCCTCAGAAAGTTTTCAACTGAAAGGTCCTTTCAGTTCTGAAGAAGAGTCATACTGAACTCAAAAACATCAAGTCCCTAAGCTTTAGAGTCCCTTCCATAAATCTTTCCATCTTTCTTACTCTCATTCCTTGTTTAATATGCTCCTCAAAACCCATCATTTTAACCAAGATTTTGGTCATCTTACCTAAATCTCCTCATGTAGCTCTGTGTCAATTTTTGTTGACAAAAATTCTGCTGTAGGACACCTTGGGAAATTATACCATATTCAAGGTGCTATAAAATGCAAGCCATTGTTGCTAATGATAGTAAGCCGAAGAGTGAACAATGGAATTAAATGATCACATTTCAATTCTCTCGAGGCAATCATGCAAGACACATTTCAGATAGCACTCAACCCAAGCGCAACAACTTTTAAAATGTAGAGATCTTCCAATTCGTATCATCAGTCAGAATGATTTTCTGCAGATTTCCAGCATCAAATTCCATAAATTAGATGGACATTGAAAGAACTAAGAATGTTCCCTATTTTACAAATTTATACACTCCAGTCTGATCTAGGTGCTAAGCTGCTTTGCGAACAAACCTTGGATAGAGCAATGCAGTAGTTCTGTTCATCCTGTATTCTAGAAAGTGAACCAGTGGGATGATGGGGAGAAGTGTATATATACAGTGAGCTGTTGTGATCTGGAATGTGCTGCTTGAAAGGAACGTGGAAGCAGATTCCGTAATTACTCGGTATGGAATTGGACAAATACTTAGAAAAAAATATCAAGGGAAAGATCAGGGCAATGGGACTAACTGAACAGTTCTTTCAAAGAGCTGGCACAGGCTTGATGGACTAAGTGATCTTCTGTACTGTGTGATTCTATGATTATCATTTATTAACTTAGTTAAAGTCAATCTTAATCATAAGTACTCCTTTAACAAGTGAACCTTGAGTTACTGAGAAATTCTCAAAACAAACATCGATGTATGGTTAAGAAACACCATGACAAGTTAACATAAGGGCCCTACAGGTAAGTAATACCAACACATTTATCACATCATCGAAGACATGTGACCTGCTGACATATAGTTTACAATGTGGCTAATAGCCATATTCTCAATAATCTTTTGAGTAGGTTCAACAATCTTCCTTCCAGTTTTGAAAATCCTGTCTGATGCTTGTTGCAAAAAATACTACACAATCTGAAAGTATTAGACTCTATAAATGAGAAAAGGATTTAATTTGTTCTATATTTGAAAATAATTCTTTGTGATGAGCCTATTTTTTTCTCTTTTGCCATCTAATACATCCTGCAGAATTATTATAAAGTCCTACAATCTCAGTCTTTCTTCTAGTTGCAGTAACTTTGGTATAAATGCAATATCCCCTTGCAATTGCATTGCATCTTTTAATATTATAAAACATCCCAAGGCACTTCACAGGAGTGTTATTAATCAAAATTTGAAATCCAGCTGGCAAATGAGATATTAGGGTCAATCAGATTTCTGAAGAAGGGTCCAGACCGAAACGTCAGCTTTCCTGCTTTTCTGATGCTGCTTGGCCTGTTGTGTTCATCCAGCTCCACACCTTGTTATCTCTTGTATAAGTGCAAGGCTTTCTAACTTAATACAAGAATTCAAATTTAAAATGCATACGGAAAATATCTTTTGGGTAAAGGAAGATTTGGCAATTTTAAAAAATTGCAGTAACCTATTTTTCTAATCAACTTGCACAGAGGCATTATGACACATCTCTGGAGCAGGTGGGGCTTGAACCGGAGCCTCCCAATCTAAGGGTAAGAACTATACCGCTGCATCACAAGAGAGCCCTTAAAAAAATTGCAGTAAAAATTGTGTTCGGTAATTGGAAGCAGGTTCTTCAAATCACCATTTTAAGTGGACTGTTATAAAGTTGTTTGCTTAACACTGTAAACTAAGAAATGTAATCTTGGTCTAACACAATGTTTGTTTCACAACTTGTCATCACAAAATCGCATTAAACAGCATGATAATGATTTGTAAATTTACGCAAAACATCTCCGTTAGTGGCATTTTAAGTAGCTTTGAAAGGGGGTTACAGCACCTGCCTTTTTATGTATAAAGCACATCATGGAGAAGCCTTACTAATCCTGTCCACTGTTCAGATCTCGAGATTTAAAGATGTATTTTCAGATAAATATTTTTGGGCCATGTCACTCCCTGACTGAAGTCCTTTCTCTGCCTACTTCGTCTTACTGTGTACTTTTGTGCCCACCTGTTTAAATGTGCTGATTAAAGTCTAATAGAAGGCAAACTTCAAAGATGTATTTTGTTTCTGCACTGTATGAATTGGCTAATGCTCTGAAAATAGTCATTAGTCAATCAACTCATTTACGAAACAAAATAAAACTTTTAAAGCCTTTTACATGTTTAGGGAAGTCAGTGATGTAGCTCCAAAAAAGTGCTTCTGAATTTTGTGGTGTACTGATCTTGCAGGACCATTGAGACATCAGGAAGTTATGAAAGATTTCAATAGTGTAAACAAGGAAAAGAAATGATTTCCACTGGCAGGAGGGTCAGAAATTAAAGAACTCTCCTCTTCATCTTTAGCTCAACAATGTTTCCATGATACCCTAAAGCACAATAATTTCAATAACCCCATCTGTAAAAAGATAATCTCTTCAGATTGGTTTCAGTGTTTTTAGAGATAGTAGGGCCATCTCATCAAATCTTAGCAGCACAGAAAGAAGCTATTCAGCCCACTGTGCCTGCACTATGCCTTCAAAAGTGTAACCAAATTAGCTATACAGACCACATCCTAAAAAATTCTCATCTCCTCTTTTTCTTTTAACATTTATCTTAAGTCATGGATCATAAATTTATGGGCAATTACATTTATTTCACAACATGGAAACTTTACTGGGAACATGTCCCTTACAAAAGCCTCTGTGCCTTGCTCTTTAATACTGATGTCCCTTTTATCATCATGTCAGATCTTTCTCTCTCACTCTTCCTTACTTATCTCATACCTTCTACCCATCAAGGACCACCCTTTTTCATCCTGTCTTACTACCATCCAGCATTTGCTTATTCCTGAATTTGAGAGACCCTCCTTCAGCCATTGAATTGACTCCTCAATCTCCCTTCTAGCTCCTTTTTAGGCTTCTGAATTCCATTTCCTTCTGATTTCAGAAAACCTCTTCCCCTTTGTAAACTCATTTTCATAGGCACCCACTTGATCTTGCTGTAACCCTAGCGTTTTTACTCAGCTGGCCTTTACCAGAGACGAGAATATCTCTGACAAGTCTTTTCTCTTGCTTAGCATGTTCATCTTTCTATCCATGTTCACCATCCCTAATTCCCTTTCCACCTCTAAACTGATCACTTCTACCTACACTTTCAAACTGCCATCTGTTCAATCCTCCAAACAAGAGTCATGTGATGGACTCAAGTTATTAACTCTGTTTCTCTCTTCACGGATGTTGCCGAATCTGCAGAGTCTCTCCAGCATTCTCTGTTCTTATTTCAGATCTTCAGGATCCACAGTACTTTATTTCACCCAATATTTGAGTCTCCATTTCCCATGATATTTTCACAATTGTCAATCTGCTGAGCAATTCCCTATCTCCACCTTTCATGCCCTTGGTCATAAGTGAACCTTTGTTCTCTCCTGTTCTACCTATTGCCCTGGTATAAATCAAAGCCCAGGAACAGAAGCAAAAGTGTTAATGGAAACTTACAAAAAACAATGGGAATGTGTCAGGGTTAAACTAAAACATTGTTATCAGTTGTTGATGATAAACCCCAGCCATGATGGGATCCACCTCACAGAAGGCCTATACTATGCCAGCAGACTCAGCATGCTCCCTTTCCAAAGACACCCGAGTGCAGATGTAACCACAAAAGAGGGACAGTTAGGTATTTCAACACCCTCCACAACCTGCTGCCTGGACTTGTTGATGGCCACTGCGGCCAAGCGTAGAGATACACCTATGAGGTGGCCATCCAATCTACTAACACCACCGCACTGGATGCCCATAGATGAGCAGTATGTGGACTGATGCGCAAACACAATTTCAAAAGTGGGCCCCGTTAAATAGCTAAACGGGTGCTGCAAATGAAACATTCAAAAGAAACGTGAAAGAAACTGTTTCCTCCAGGCCATAAAAACTGCATGAGGCTGGCATCTTGTGAACCTGCTCAGATTTCTCCGTTCTGTCCTTGCAACTGACCACCCTAATTCCAATCTTC
The DNA here is from genome assembly GCF_021869965.1 of Rhincodon typus. Taxonomy (NCBI): domain Eukaryota; kingdom Metazoa; phylum Chordata; class Chondrichthyes; order Orectolobiformes; family Rhincodontidae; genus Rhincodon; species Rhincodon typus. Next base: position 25,357,448 of record NC_063334.1, read on the forward strand.
CTCTTTGAGATTAATTGGATGGTACTGACACACAGACACAATGGTCTTTTTCTGTTTTGCCCCCAAAAATCTGAGAAAAGAAGAATTAAATTTCACCTGTGAAGTAGGTTCAGGCTTTCAAAGTTTTTAAGGTCTTTGACAAAATTGTCTTTGTACTGATATTGGATCTATCTAGATAGAATTTAAAACTTTATCTTTATAAAGCTGCTATATATTCATTGGTCAGGTGATGGCAGTTGTGAGTCAAGTTCACAGCTCCTTAATAACCAGAGATAGTAGGAACTGCTGATGCTGGAGAATGATATAACAAGGCGTAGAGATGGATGAACACAGCAGGCCAAGCAGCATCAGAGGAGTAGGAAACCTGACATTTCAGGTCTAGACCCTTCTTCAGAAATGGATCTTAATAATGGACCTTAATAACCAACCCTAGTTTGTTGAAGAGAAGCTTAACATGTACCAAGAGCAGACTTGAAATAAATTTAGATGAGGGAGTTAAATTGACTGAAAACCTGCCTCAGTCATACAGGGTACTGGTGAGACTGCATCTGGAGTACTAATGCACAGTGTTGGTTACTTATATAAGGAAATATTGGAGGTAGTTTAGAGAAGATTTACCAGTCTGGTACCTGGAATGGGTGGGTTGTCTTCTGTGGAAAGTTTGAATAGGCTAGAGCTGTATCTGCTGGAATTTAGAATAGTATGATACAACTTGAGTAAAACATATAAGATTCATATAAGGTTGGATGTGGAGAGGATGTTTCTGTTTATAGGAGAATCAAGAGGTCCCTGTTTAACAATCAGAAGCCATCCATTTGAAACAAAGATGAGGTCAAATTATTTTTCTCAGAGTGTTATGAATCTTGGGGAACTCTCTTCCTGAAAAGGCAGTGGAAGCAGAGTACTTGAATATTTTTAATTCTGAGGTGAATACATTCTTGTTAAGCAAGGGGTGAAAGGTAATGGATGGGGGGTGGTGCTGGAATGTGGATTTGAGGTTGTAATCAGATCAGCCATAACCTTATTGACTTTTTGGAGTAGGCTTAAAGAACTGAATAGTCTACTCTTGCTCCTTGCTTTTATACAATAGACAAATTCCCATTAAGTCACCTTGCTGTCAACTAAATTACAGCACAAACTCTTCTCCAATTACTTCAGCCAGAAGGTAACAACTACTTGCATTTCGAACTGGATCTAAAGTGTTGATCAATCTTCATGCAAAACATGTACTGATATCAATTCACAATCCTTTGTGTTAATTAAACTTGTAATAAACCTGTATCACTTTACAGGAACAAAATTTCTAATATTGTCAGTTCTTCAAACAATATGTTTAATGGATGCCACAGACTAAAGTGAAAGCAAGTCACCACTGAGGTAGTGGTCACATGACAAGCTAGCTAATATGCAATGTACAAATGTATTGTCCAAACCTCCCTCTTTTCATAAACAGAATTGCATGCACTACTATTTACAAGTTATCCAGTATACAATATAAAATTCTCCTCCATTAAGAAACTGTGTGTAAATTCTAGTCAGCCCTACTTTCATTAGTTTCTGCACATGCACTTCATCCATTATTTCTAAAACATTCAGGTCTTGTAATTACATTCACATGAGTTGTTGTCAAGATTAAACTAAAACATTGTTATCAGCTGTTGATGATACACCCCAGCCATTATGGGATCCACCTCACAGAAGACCTATACTGTGCCAGCAGACTCAGCATACTTGCTCTCCACGGACACCCAAGTGCAGATGTAACCACAAAAGAGGGACCATCATGTTTCTCAACCCCTTCCATAGCCCATTGCCTCATTCCTGGGGTGTTATTCCTTCCTTGGGAAGTGTGGTGAGTGCTTGATCAGAACAAGGTGCATATCTTTCAGATTCAATGTCTCTTGTCAGATTGATGAATTACAGGGTATGTTGCTAGATTTTTGCTTTGAGTGAAACCTGCTATTGTTATCTGAACCAATATCACTGTGCGTCCTTAACAGTGACCTTGTGTAAATAGTCACATTCTGAGAAGGAGATATTTTGGAGTACTCAGAAAAGATAAATTCCACTGACAAAGAAAGAGTCCAAGTGAAATAAACACCATCCATAGCTATAAAAGAGTGTTAAACTTGTATGAAATTGATAGAACAAACACATAATTTCATATAGAAATGTAGTAGCTCAGAAGTTTGGATAGAATATAAAGTACAGCATAAGGTGACTAAAATATGAATAAAGAAAGAAACATGAAGTGTGAGAGGAAGCCAACCATAAATATAAGAGCAGCTAGAATGTTTAAATATAAGTAAAAAGGAAACAAGCAAATAATGTGAGCATTGGTTCTTTAGAGAGTAAGAATGACAAGTTAATAATAACAAATGAGAAAATAATAAATGAACTGAATCTGGGTCTGAGGACTCTGTGTCTGTACTCAATGGAGTTGAGAGGAATGAGGGGGTAATCTCATTGGAACTTATGGATACTGAAAGGCCCATACCCAATGGACATGGAGAAAATGCTTCCATTAGTATGAAAGACTAGGAGCTAATGGCATGGCGTCAGAGTACAGGGAAGACCTGTTGGAACTGAGATAAAGAGGAATACCTTCAGCCAGACGGTGGTGAATCTGTGGAACTCATTGTCATAGACGATGGTGGAGGCCAAGTGTTTAAGACAGAGATATTTAGATAGTTTCTTGATTAGAAAGGGAATCAAGGGTTACAGGGAGAAGGTTGAAGAAGGGGGTTGAGAAACATCAGCCGTGTGTTTATGGTGGAGCAGACTCGAGTGGCCTAATTCTGCTCCTATGTCTTATGGTCTTATAGCCTGGCTGGCTAGCGTTTATTTCATTTCCCTAGCTGCCCTTCAGAAGCAGCTGGTGAGCTGCCTTCTTGAGCAATTGCAGTCCACGTGGTATAGGTTGACTGATAATGCCAGGGAATTCCAGGATTTTGACCCAGATACAATGAAGAAAAGGCATTATAAGTCAGGATGGTGAATGGGTTGGAGAGGAACTTGCAGGTGGTGGTATTCCTATATATCTTTGCCTTTGTTTCAATGGAAGTGGTTGTAGGTTTTGAAGGTGTTGTCTAAGGAGCTTTGAATTTCTGCAGTACATCTTATAATTCACACTGCAGGTACTGAGCATCAGTGATGGAGGGAGTGGATGTTTGTGAATGTGGTACTAATCAGGTGGGCTGCTTTGTCCTGGATGGTGTCAAGATTCTTGACTATTGTTGGAGCTGCACCCAGCCAGGCAACTGGGAAATATTCCATCACACTCCTGACTTGTGCCTTATAGACGGTGGACAGGCTTTGGGGAGCCAGGAATTGACTTGCTCGCTACAGTATTCCTCACCTCTATCCATTGTGTTTAGGTGGCAAGTTCATTTGAGTTTCTAGTCAATTGTAACCCCCAGGACATTGTAAGTGGGGGATTCAGTGATGGTAAACCAGTGAATATTGAAGGGTGGTGGTTAGATGGTCATACCTGGCATTTGTGTGGTGAGAATGTCACTTGCCACTTGTCAGCCCAAGACTGGATATAGTCCAAATCTTGTTGCATTTGGACATAGACTGCTTCAGTATCTGAGGAGTTCCAAATGGCACTGAATATTGTGCTGTCATTGCAAACATCCCCAGTTCTAACCTTGTGATGGAGGAAAGGCTATTGATGAAGCAGCTGATGTTGGTTGGCCCTAGGACATGACCCTGAGGAAATCCAGCAGAGATGTCCTGGAGCTGAGATGACTGACCTCCAACGATCATGACTGTCTTCCTATGTGTCGCCTATGACTTCAACCACCGGAATGTGCCCACTGATACCCATAGATTCCAATTTCGCTAGGGCTCCTTAATGCCATACTCGGTCGAATACAGCCTTGATGTTAAGAGCAGTCACTCTCCTTTCACCTCTGGAATTCAGCTCTTTTGTCCATGTTTGAACCAAGGCTATAACAAGGTCAGGAGCTGAGTGGTCCTGGCGGAACCCAAACTGAGCGTCACTGAGCAGATACTGCTTGATAGCACTGTTGGTGACACTTTCCATCACTTTACTGATGAGTGAGAGTAGGCTAACAGTGCTGTAATTGGCACAGTTGGATTTGTCCTGCTTTTTGTGTACAGGCCGTAGCTGGGAAATTTTCCACGTCATTTGGTAGATGCTAGTGTTGTAGCTATCCTGGAAGAGCTTGGTTAGTGATGCAGCTAGTTGTGAACATGTCTTCAGTACTATTGCTGGAATGTTGTCAGGGGCCATAGCCTTTGCAGTATCCAGTACCTCCAACCATTTTTTCATATTATGTGGACTGAATTGAATTAGCTGAAGACTGGCATCTGTGATGCTGGAGACTACTACAGGAGGCCAATACAGACCAGCCAATCTGCACTTCTGGCTGAAGATTGTTGCCAAAGCTTCACCCTTACTTTTTCTTCTTGTGCTCAACAGAGTTACTTGTGAATCTTGTGATTTGTGAAAGGGAGGGAGGAACTTAAAACAGTTATAATTTTAAGGTAAAGGGTAATGATAAAATTATTAGAACTAAAATTTAACTAATTTGCGGGTTCTGAAGTTTTTACCTTAGCATCTTAAAAGAAGTTGCTGCTGAAATAGCGAATGGATTGTTATTGATTTTTAGAAGTTCTCTATATTCTGGAAAGGCTCCATCAGATTGGAAAATAGTGAATGCACGTCCTCTATTCGAGAAAGGTGGGAGAGTTAGCTTAGCATCTGCCATTGAGAAAATGTTGGAATTTGTTATTAAGGAGATTAATAAATCTTATTAAGGAATCTTATTAAATCTCAATAGAACCGGGCAGAGTCAACCTGGTTTTATCAAATAGGAAATCATGTTGACTAATTCACTGGAATTCTTTGAGATAGTATCAGGTAAACTATATATAAAGGGGATATATATAAAGAGGAATCTGTGTGTTTGCTGTACTTAGAATTCACAACGGAATTTGACAAGGTGCTTCATAAAAGATTACTAAGAGTTACTAAGGTATAATAAGAGCTCCGTGTTGGCTGTAACATATTGAATTGGCAAGCAAGAAACAGAGTTGGTGGCATAAATTGGTCATTTTCAGGTTGACAAAATATGTAAAGTGGAAAGGGGTCTCAATTATTTGCAATTTATCTCAATTACCTCTAAGAAGGGGCCAAATGGATGGTTGCTAAATTTGCTGATGACACAATGATAAGTACGAGAGTAAGCTTTGAAGACAACATAATGAGACTGCAAAGGGCTATAGTAAAGTTAAGTGTGTGGGCAAAAATTTGACAGATGGAGTAGAAAAATTGAACTTGTCAGCATATTATTTAAATGGAGTGAGATTTGGACTTTTGAGTTCCAAAGGGATGTGGGCATCCTGGTACATCAATCACAAAAGGTTAGTCTGTAGATACAAGAAATGATTAGGAACGTGAATTGAATGTTGTTATTTGTTGCAAGGGGAATAGTACATAAAAGTAGACAAGATTTACTGTAGTTGTACAGGATGTTGGTAAGATCACAACTGGAATACTGTGGGAGAAAGGAGCCAGAGAATGAAATGGAACTGGGGGGCCAAGATAACTCTGAGATAGTGTGAGGCAGCGCTGATGGAGAGATGGAATACATTGTTCAGTTTTGGTCTCCTTAGTTAATAAGGGATATATGTATTTTGAAGCTGTTTAAAGATAGTTCACTCAACTGATTCCTGGGATAGGAGAATATCTTATGATGAGAGGTTGGGGAAGGGTTGGGATTGTATTCATTGGTGTTTGAGAATAAGTGGTGGTATTATTTATAGATATAGGGTTCTGAGATGACTTGATAGGGTGAATGCTGAAAGTATGTTCCCTCTTGTCGAGGGACAAGAACCAGGGACATAGATTTAAAAATAAAAGGTTGCTGATTTTATATTGACAGAGATGAATAATTTTTTTCTCTGTCAATTAGCAGGGGCAGTGAAATCACTTCACAGCTTTAGTCAGATCATTTGGATCTATGACTACTCTCAGGTTTCCAGCCTTTTTTCGCTGCTAATCCAGTATGTAGGAATAGTTACTTTCTTGATTATTTCTACCTTTCCAGCTCTTCTTTCTGGTCTTTCAGGCTAGAATTGAGGGCAGCTAGAATTTTCTGCAACAGATGCCAAGTCGTTCTCACACTCTCATCTACATTGAGATGATGTTCGCCAAGAAAACATTCCAAGACTTATGAAAAAAGAATTCTTTGCAATCTTTTAGGATCTGTTCAGCAGCTAATGGCTTAGTATCCTGTGACAAACTGCAAAACTTTTAGCATGTGTAGGATTACCAGTTTATGCTTTAAACTTGCTTCGGCCAAGATTAGTGCATTTTCCATAACATCTACTATTTGGAACACTGTATCTTCATTCTCCGCATTCCATTGGTCTCTCAGCTTCATTTCTCCTCTTGGGATGAATATCATTCTATAGCATATTCTCAACCTTATCATTGAGATTATCATTTTTGTGTCACCATATTGAGGCACAGGTCTGTGAAGCTGATGATGTTGTAAGAAGCACCAGTGTCTTTCCAGCAGTTCATTCTTTTCATGCTCTCCTTCTAAAGTCATGTGTCATAATCCCTTTATAGCCTTTATATCTGACAATGCCAACCTGTTTTATGGTGTAGAGTGACTTGTTAGAATGATCAGCTGACATCATTCCAGAAGTCACCCTTAAAAGCTAGTGTGATTCATTTTAGTTAAAAACTTGTATGCAAAGTGATTCAGCTTCTTGTAGCCAGTGCTATGCTTTTCCCACATAAGACCATATGTCTAAGGGTCTACAAAAGAATCTAAGAAACAGAAACAGGAACAGGCATAGGCCATTCAGTTCCTTCAGCCTGCTCTGCCATTCAATGAGGTCTGATCCAACATTCCTTATCTCCACCTTCCTGCCCTTTCCCCGTAACCCCTGACTTCCCCTACTGATCAACGATTGGTCTATCTCAGCCTTAAATACACACAAGCACTCTGCTCCCCACAGCTCTGTGAGTTCCAAAGCCACTCAAATTTCTTAGAGAAGAAATTCCTCCTCATCTCAGTCTTAAAGGTGTCCCTTTATTTTGAGACTATACCCTCTGGTACTACACTCTCCTGTGAGAGGAAACATCCTCTCAGCAGTTACCCTGTCAAGCCCCTTAAGAATCTGATATATTTCAATGAGGTCATCTCATTATTCTAAACTCCAGTGAGTCCCAACCTATCTAGCCTTTGCTCATAAAATTCACCATATCAGGGATCATCCTACTGAATCTTCTCTGAACTACCTCCTATGAAATTATATTTTTCCTAAATAAAGGAATCAAAACTGCTCACAATACTCCAGATGTGGTCTCACCAGCACCTTGTAAAGATGCAGTAAGACTTCCCCACTCATACTCAACCCCAGAAATAAGAGCCAACATTTCACTAGTCCTCTTGACAACCTGACTGCACCTGTGCACCAACTTTCTGCGTTTCATCTATAACGTACCCCCAAGACCCTTTTTTGTTGCAGTTTTCTGCAGGTTTTCTCCATTTACATAATATTTTTTGTTTTTGTTATTCCTTCCAAAATGAACAACTTTCTTTGAGATGTACACTACAATATTTGTATTCTGTCTTTTGGCCTTGATATTTCAGCTGGCTCTTCTGCAAGTATTTCTTTCTTCCTTCCTTCCTTCCTTCCAATGTCTTGGTCATACTTGGCCTGGAGCAACTTTCAGCATAATGCAAAGCTTTATCTTTTCTTGTATTAATATGCCTAAGCTGATGATTGACAACCTGAGCATATTGATACTTTGTTGAAAATATGTTTCTCACCTATCAGCCAACATAGTCTCACTGTAGTACCTAAGACAATCTTAGCATTGATAAGGCCATCTTTCCATTGTCCAAATTTGCAGGCTTGAGTTGTGCCAGTGCCTTCACATACTGGTCAAGAGTTTTCTGTTCTGATGTTGAAAATAGAGACATATCTTGAAACCCATGCTTATGCTATCAGACTTCAAAATCTCTCCTATCAGTGTTCCCTGTTCCTCAATGAGATCTACATGATTTGTAACACTCTATTCACAGCACGGTGAGCAGGGTCACTACTCTTAGTAACTGAGTATTTTTTTAAAAAATAATAATAGTCTTGCCACTGAAAGTGGGGAAGAAAAATCCAATTCTGTCTCTCATCGTATTTTTTCATTCCCACAGCAGTTGGGAGTAGAAAATTCACAGCCATTGTGACTCAGACAGCACTCTAAAGTTGGAAACTGCAGTTGTAATTTTTCCTTACTTTTTATTTGTGGCTGTGTTTGCTAAGACTAGTTCATGCAGTTATGGGTGTTGGCAAACATTGGCTATGTATATTATGAGAGACTTTTTTTGGGCTTGTTAAGCAATCACAGCAACCATTACAGACGAGCAATATCCTTCTTTTTATTAACTAACTTTAGTTCATCAAAGTCTTGGCTATTGAAGTCAATGATAGAAGTTGAATATTGATGGATTGATTGTTCATTTTCAGTACAATTGTAATTGCTTGAAAAAAATCTTCCATCCTTGCATACATGTCCAATCCAATCTTCTATCTACATTACATCTACTATCTATGTAATATCGCCGATTTCCAGTCCTGACTCAGCCTATCTACTGCTGAAACTCTTGTCCACATTTTCAGTTGTGTTTGTCTCTTTTAAATTGAAAGTAAACTGAAAATGAAGCCCCCCTTGATACTGCCCCCATCGAACACTTCCAGGACAGGGACAGCACATGGTTCAATACAGACTACAGCCTTCTTGGCTCTTTCATTAACACAAGGAGTTGCAAATTAAATGAAACAGCCCCTGCTGGGGCACTGTATCAAAATCAAACACAAATTAAAAGTCAAATGGAAACTTATAGAACAAAACAGAAACTTACTAAATTAAAATAACGTTGTCTGGGTGATGATGCACCCCATGCCCTGCGGTGCCCAACAGTCTCTAAAGGCCTCTACTGTGCCAGTAAGCACTGCATGTCCCTTTCCAGGGACACCTGAGCATGGAAGTAGCTGCAAAAGAAGGGCAGTCAGTCAGGAATAACAAGTCCCTCCACAGGCTGCTGCCTGGACCCATTGATAGCCACCTTGGCCAGGCCCAGAACCAAAGCCATAAGAAGGACTTCTGTCTTGTCTTCCCCTCCCCAAATCAGGGGTGCCTGTAGATCAGGAACTTGGGACTGAAGTGCAACCAAAATAAAGGAGCCTTCCTGTCAAAACAAAAAATGGAGACACTTAACACATGAAATACCGTCTTCTCCAGGCCACAAAAACTATTAGCTGTGCTTCTAGACTTATCATTCCAATATTCTCTTGGCTTGTCCCCATACAGACCCTCCAACTAAATTCATCCAAAACTTTTCTTTATTACATAAAGAGCAATAATACCCGCACTTGAATAACCGCAAAGAAATCACACAATAGTATACGGATAGGAAATATATGGAGATGAATAGGTTACCTGGGCTGACAAAAAAACTTTTTTTTTTCTAAGCAATTCTGAATTGCTAGTGTTAACCATGATTCATTTGATTGCATTCTTAGTTCTGATCAGAAAGTTATAGTCAGAGTAATAGAGATACACAGCACGGAAACAGACCCTTCGGTCCAACTCATCCATGCCAACCAGATATCCAAAATTAGTCTAGTTCCATTTGCCAGCATTTGGTCCATATCTCTCTAAGCCCTTCCTATTCATAAACCCAACTAGATGCCTTTTAAGTGTTGTAATTGTACCAGTCTCCACCACTTCCTCTTGTCAGCTCATTCCACACACGCACCACCCTCTGTGAAGAAGTTGCCCTTTGGGTCCCTTTTAAATCTTCCCCCTCACACCTTAAACCCGTGCCCACACATTTTGGACTCCCCACCCTAGGGAAAAGACCTATCCATGCCCCTCATGATTTTATAAATCTCTAAGGTCAGTGCTTAGCCTCCGCTCCTGGGAAAATAGCCCCAACCTATTCAGGCTTTCCATATAGCTCAAACCCTCCAACCCTAGCAACATCCTTTGTAAATCTTTTCTGAACCCTTTCTAGTTTAATAACACATTTCCTATAGCAAGGAGGCCAGAATTGAAAACAGTATTCCAAAAGTGGCCTAACCAATGTCCTGTACAGCCATAACATGACCTCCCAACTCCTATACTCATTGCACTGACCAATAAAGGTAAGCATACCAAATGCCTTCTTCACTATCTTGTCTATCTGCAACTTCACTCTCGAGGAACTATGAATCTGCACTCAAAGGTCTCTTTGTTCAGCAACACTTCCCAGAACCTTACCATTAAGTGTATATGTACTGCCCTGATTTGCCCTATCAAAATGTAGCACTTCATATTTATCTAGATTAAACTTCATCTGCCACTCCTCGGCCCATTGGCCATCTGATCAAGGTCCCATTGTACTCTAAGGTAACCTTCTTCACTGTCCACTACACCATCAATTTTGGTGTCATCTGCAAACTTACTAACCTTACCTCCTATATTTACATCCAAATCATTTACATAAATGACAAAAAGCAGTGGACCCAGCACCCACCTTTGCAGCACACTGCTGGTCATTGGCCTCCAGTCCGAAGAACAACCCTTTACGTGGGTTCATATCCCATTCCAGAGATTTGAACACAAAATTAAAGCGCATCACTGAGGGAGGGCTTCACTGTCAGAATTACTCTTTCAGATGATATATTTGTGGATATGGAAGATCAACAGAAAGATGAGTGGCCCCTGCAGTCCTGGCTCACGTTTACCCATCAATCAACATTATTTAAAACGGATTAATCTAATATCACATTGCAGTTCGTTGGCGTTTACTACATGTACATTGGCTGCTGTTTCTTGCATTAAAAAGTGACAGCACTCAAAGTATTTAATTGACTGTGAAGTGCTTTGGCATATACATTCATGTGGCGGTTACCATAACTACTGTAAATGGTTTATCTGCAGCAACAAACCAGTACGCACCAGAGATTTATGCCCTTAGACTACTCATAAGCCTTAGAAACATGCTTGAATCAAGATAGAAAAGAACTTCAGGAACACACTAGTCATAGGTGGATGATGGTTCAATACCGTACTACAATAATTGAGTACATGCATATTCTTTGCACAAAACTTGTAATCAAAGTGACAGCTTCAGTAGGTAGACAACAGACGTAAAAAGGCACTTTGGAAAATACTGTCCATTGCCAGATAATAGCTGTAGAGCAATTAAACAGATTGCATGAAGGAATCGAAATGTTTTGTTAATACGTTGTTACAAGATCACTGATGATTTGACTCTCAGTTTTGAATTTAGATCAGCCCTTGCATAACACTTCAGATCTAAAGACAGCTCTTAGTCCTTCAACAGTGGTTTTCATATACCTTAATTAAAATTTAAAGTAATTGTTTTAAAACGAGTCAAGGTAGATTTCCAGGAAGGGTAGTTACAGGTTTGAGTATCTCACTACTTTTAGAAATCCCCTTTACTCTTAAGATTAATATCATGATGCATTGATGAATATTCACCTAGAGTAGATGTCACATTATCTAATTGAAATTAAGGCACTATTGCACTCCAAGATTTTGGCACCTTCTGCACCGCAAATTTTCTATATTGCCTTTTGAAAAGAATTGTGTAACAATCTCCTTGTCTTGGAACAAGGATAATTTTCTACAAACAGCTGTACAAAACATAACTACTTCAAACAAAGCAACTCCAAGTAAATGAGGGAGATTCAATCACTTCTCTCCAATTTTTGTATACATCAAGGAAAGACTTGAGTCTTACACTTCCTCTGACTGCTTCCTTTTCTACAGTTTCTGTTATATAAATCATAGAATCATAGATTGTAAAGGACTTAACGTGATTGATTGCTTAGAAACAAAAGTTTGTCTCTAACCAAAAGTACTGCCAGACCAAGGTTTATAGAATCAGAGCAATGTCTCCGTGCTGGCGTTCTGAAAGATGATTTGAATTCAATCTCTCCACTTTTGGTCTGTAATCTTATAAATTTCTCACTTTAAGTGCTTGTCCAACATCCTTTAAAATTATTTAATGAATCAACTTGCCCATCATTTTTTAAAAAGAACTGCTGTACAGTGGAATTCTGATTTAACACAGGCTTGTAAACCACAAATTTGCTTAACAGTGGAGATTTCATGGCTCCGGACACCTTTCTCTGACCTGGCCCCGACCCAATTCCCTATCTCTGGTTCAGTTATAACAGTTTCATGTTTTGGATCCTGATGACCATATTATAAACCACCGTATACCCAATGGTCTCTCCAAGGTGCACGTGCACTGAAGTACAGCAATCTAGAAAGTATCACACAGCTGATCATGAAGTGTCTGTTTAGGATAATATATTTGCATTATCATGCAAAGGTAAAATTAATGTACATTGTAATAAGCAAACTGCATAACAAAATAAAACATCGTATACATTTGCCTCCATGTTTGCTGCTTTGGGTGCCTTGGCAAGCAAGCTTAATTCACCCTGTGGAAGAGTTCTGAGGAAGGGTCAGCGGACCCGAAACATTAACTCTGTTTTCTCCTTCACAGATGCTGCCAGACCTGCTGAGCTTTTCCAGCGACTTTGTTTTTGTTCTTAATTCACCCTCATAGGGCTGCACTGAAGATGACGATTTCATGCCTAAAGATACTTGCTCCAACTTCACTAGTGGATCAAAACCAAGGTGGACCAAGAAAGCCAATATATTGCATTATTTAGTTACCCACATTGGCTATTCCCAATGCTTGATTAATAAGAAGGACAAAGATAACAAGTTACAATTTATTTTTGAAACATACATTTTGAAATTTGCAAAATGTTAGACAAACATACTAAACATGCTAAAAGTTGAAATTTCACCAGTACAGCACTATTTTGTCATAGGTTTACAATAGAGCACAATAAATACAATACCGTAAGCACTTTTAAAAAAAAAAAAAAGGTGCTTTTTAAACATTTTTCCTAAGACTTTAGTCACTACTATGCAAACATCATTGGTATTGCAGATCAATAAAATTATGCAGAATCTTGCACTAATGGCAAAATGAGCTTCCCAATAGGGGTATTACCAGATGTTGCCATTGTTCCAGGGTGCTGAAAGAGAAATAGCATTTTTTGATAAAATGGGCTAATTACAAGACAATGATGAAGAGATTTGATTGCCTACATAAAAATGAGCAAGATACTTTTGCATTTTAGTTGATTTAATCCAGAATATATATACAGGTGATCTTGTACTGAAAACAACAGGAGTTAACACTTACAAGTTCTGACTGTACTCCCATTTTAAAAAAAAACATGATCGAGGTGTATATATATATTCAGTACAATCCTGCTTTTTGTACCTCACTTTAAATTATATCTCCAAATGACTGGATAAGCATTTCAAATCTATTCAAACGAATATTGTATAAAATAGATTGCAAACTACTGACAGGTAGCAACATTATTCATTACACATTAAGTCTATGAAGGTAACAATAAGATGCAAAAGCATGTCAACTCAATGCCATTATAACAACTTCCACTTAAACCTAAGTTATTAAACTATTAATTTCATGTGAACTTAGATTGTAACATTCCACATACAAATTTATATGTGGCATAAGAAAAAGTGCACGTTTGTGCTGGTGGAGTAAAAGCCCTTTGAATTTATGGAATGATGGGTGGCCATTTCCCTGTTTACTTTCCCATCTGAATCTTAAATGTTTAACTTTTAAAATAAAAACCCTTACAGTTTGGCAAAGCTTTTTTTTAAATCAGAGAACCCATACTTGTCCCTCACAATGCATATCAAATCAAAGCGCATTATTGTTTATCCAAGCTTTTGTTATTTTTGCATTCAAACAACAGTTAAATTCCAAATATTACATTATTGTTCAGTGAAACCAAAGAACTATTATTCCAAAACTTCAGTAAAAGTAGCAAAATACATCTTCAACAGGTAAACAAAGTACAAATTTCACAGCAAGAACTTTCAACGGGTCAGTGATCAGCAGCCTTCACTGCAAAACAAATATTCTGTATCATTCACCCTTTACATATTTAATACAGTGTGTTCCTCTGCAAATGGAATAGCACCTCAAACACAGACCGATGTCCCAGTTACTTAACCCGTATAGTCCTTCACAAAATGTCAGTTCACTATAAAAGGTTTCTAGTAAGTTTACCTGACAGACCACCTGGCTGGATACACAAGCTAATTGCACCTACTTTCAAATGCGTTGCAGGCTGAGGACAGTTAACTCAGGAGAGCTGAAATCAACCTACCATTGGGACTGATTATATTACACAGCGCAACTACTCATTGGAACAACTTGTTCGAGCACAGTTTAAGAAATGAACATTCACCATTTCGGTGCTGATGCATTAAAGACAAATGGGTGATGTGACTGATTTTTATCTTAGACTTCAATTTAATGTTTATTGTAGCTTCACTATGCAATGTCACTCAGTACTGGTTCAGGAAAATCAGGTTTTTGCTATAGCTGTGCGCAAAGTGGAACCTATGCATTTGGCTGGAGTGCTTGGAGTCATTACGGAATCAGCCTGGTTGGGTTGATATCGAAGAGTTGCATCTTAAAAAATGTCTCACAAAGCTTGCATCAATGTCCCAGGCAAGTTTTATATACAGCAGTTATATTGAACATTAATATAATTTCAAACCCATAATACAACATTCTATACAGCACACTTGTACTAGACAACCAATACTCTTACTAATAGAAGAACTGTCATGGTTTAAGAACATCTCCTTCAAAACAAACTTCAGAAAGAACAGCAAAAAGGAGTCAGAGGCCAAAGTAGCATTATACCATGTCACCATCATCCCTGTACCCATAGGTTTTTCTACCCTCAGTCGAAATCACAGTTTCTACTTTGCTGCATTTAGATTTACATATTAATTTATATTAGAATGACTGTTCCATGGAGACATTTGCTCAGTAATCAAGACAATACATAAATCAGGAGGAGGCAAAAAGGATCGTATTAATGAAAAAGGGAAAGGTGCATTTGTTTTGAAAACAAACTTTCTTGGTTGGATCAACTCTTTTCTGGAATAATAAACACTACAGCACCATGTACCTTTGCATAAGGCTTTCCAGCAACCTTTTACAGGGCATCTGTACTCAGTAGCTGAATGTGATCTTTCCAAAACATTAATTTAAATGCAGAATTCCATGCATGAAATAAATAATTTAAAATATAATAAGTTAACATTTTGAGCTGAAATAAAATAACATTCTTTAGCATAATATTCACAAAATGATTCTAAACTACCGCTTTTACTGCTAGAATGTTATTCCATTTGTGAAAACTAAATCTTAGTTAATTTTAATCTTCAAACTGTCTTTCTATATTATGAAAGAGGACATAGATTACATATCAAAAGGGAAATCTTCAAATACCAATAATAACAGTAGACAGCATTGACCTGCTCAGTTTCTGGTAGTGTGACAAGCATTTAGCAACTGTTCCAGCAGAGGGAATTATCATTGGACTACCCTTTTCCTTGTAGTTAAGTCGATTTAACATCAATCCTCCTCTTATCAATCCATTTAGTTTTAAGCCATGTTCAATGTATCTGGATGACTTCATCCCAGTCCTGGATAGGCCAAATTCCATTTTCTTGCACATTAGCTGGTGAATTTTTCCAATCCCAATTGCTTATAGGAATTGCCCAGTTCTTGCCATAGTTTGCCTCCACATATGGGAGTGTTTTACAGGGGACTCGCACTTTCAGTTCCAGAAATTCAGTCCAGCACAGGGTAAATTTAGGAAAAACATATCTGCAAAACAATTTGATAAAGATAGAGTAAACAAACAATACCAGTAAGATATTTTGTACAAAATCAGCAGATATACAAACTGCTGGCTGCTTTGCGGAATACCATCATTCAGTACACAAGAGCGATCTCAAACTTTTGAGTCGCCTGACATTTTAATTCTCCACATAGTTTTCACTACGACCTGTTTCTGGCCTCCTGCAGCATTCTAATGAAGCTCAACGCAAGCTTGAGGGACAGCACCTCTTTGGACCAGGCACATTTAACACTTTTTGGACTCAATATTGAATTTAAGAAGTTTAGTCACAATCTCTGTTCTCACTTTGTTTCATGCTCCTTTTTTTGGCCTGTTTCTCCTAATTCTTTTGGAGTGCAGCTGTTCAGGATCCTAATATTTACGGCTCTTGTGGCCACATCTTTTGTTTCTTTATTTGTCCTATTACCATTCTCTTTGGTCTTTCCTTTTGTCATTCAATCTCTCCTTTTATTCACTAAATCCCTTCTGTTTTTTTTTCCTACACTTACCCCTTCCACATTCTCAAAACCCAATACACCACTAACTGTTCCCAGTTCTAATGAAATGTCATAGATCTAAACATTAGATCTGTTTCTATATCAACAGAAGCTGCCCGACCCTGAGTATTTCCAGTGTTGGGTGCTTTGTAGCTTTGGCAGTATCCTAGATAATTTGATGAAAATCATCATTTAGCTATCTTAACTTCTTAAAACAATTTTCTCATTAATAAGAAGTTACAATACGCTATAATTCACTGGTTTCTGTGAATCAACCATTTTGACAGGTCTGCACACTAACCATTTATTTTGCAACATCCTCCAGTCATACAAACTGAAGGGTATAAATGCCTACTCCAGCTATTTCTTATGTTCACCATCCTCTCTGAGAACCCAACGTTCCCTCAATTCATGTCTCCTGTATCCCTTCATTTGTTTTGTTTCACTTTTTAGCAGTCTTGCCTTCAGATGCCTGGGCTCTAAGCGCTGGCATTCCTTCCATTAACTGCATCACCTCTGTCTTCGAGATACTCCTAGGAACTTTGAACAAGTTTATGGTCATCTGTCCTAATTTCTGCTTATGCACCCGAGTGTCAAAATGTGTATTATAACCCTCCTGTGAAGCAAAACAAAATGTTTTGGTCAACCTTTAAGGTGCTTATAGAGATGCAATGTCTTATTACTGATGTGAACTACATGCTTCTAATGGAATATTTAGCATGTTTTCTCCCAATTCCAGGGCAAACTCTGATGAAGAGTCATTTGGACTCAAAACATTAGCTTGCTCTCTCTCCACGGACACTGCCTGAACCACTGTGATTTCCAGCAGTTTTTGTTTTCAGTACAGATTCCAGCATCTGCAGTAATTTGCTCCCAGAGAAATAGTTCAACCAGCAATGAACCTGGTCTCAATCCCAAGAAATCTGGAAAGAATTGCTGCTCATGCTGAGTTTATTCAAACCGGCATGGCCAGGACTGAATATTTAGCCAGGTGACTGGCACTTGTGCTTTACACATTAAGATAAACATTTGGTTAAGTGTTTGCAACTTGAACAGTAAAATAACAAATGAGGAAGAATATCATCAATGGAAATCAACACTTTTGGAGAAAAAAAACCTTTGGTAATGCTTGGCTTTTTGCAAAGCATCACTAAAAATTTTGGAGTTCGTAGGAATGATTCAAAGTGTGATTAATATTAAGTTGAAAGCAATTTTAGTTTACATCAAGCAGTAAAATAATTTATTTTCTAATCATCTTATGTACTATTTCATAAGGAGGGAAAGTGCTAGAGTTCCATAAATATGCAACTGAAAAGCTGAGCATGCAGACTTTTTCCTATTCGATACAGGCAAAATAGTGTGGATATCAAAGTACTCATATGATCTGCAGATGGTTTTTGCAAACAAGGCATACACAAAATGGGGAACAGAAATAGTTATTCCTGTAATATTAATGATCCTTGAAGTCAGTTTTGACTGAAACATCTTGTTTAAAGATTTTAGTATAAAAACAAAAAGGGGAGTAAATTGGAAAACAATTATTATTTGCTTGGAAGCCAGGTTTTAAAAATTTATTGTTAAACTAAAAAGTTGTTTTGTAATCAAGTCACTGTTTATGAGGCACACCAACAAACTACTGCTTAATCTTTGGATATTTTTTTAAAACTGAAAATAATGGATGAACTGATGTTTATTATTGGTGTGACAACCACTTACCTGCCCCTATCAACACTGAATAAAAGAAAACTATTGAACATTACGCACACTGAACAGTTCTGATCTTACTTTTATAAATGGATGCCCTGGTTTGTGACCTGAGTCAGTCAGAGTCTGTAAAAGCAAGATACCACATGTGTTGGAAATCTGAGATACAAACAACGTGCTGGAGAACCTCACTCCAGTTCTGAAGAAATGTCATACCGGACTCAAAACATTAACGCTTTCTCGACAAATGCTGCCACACCTGTCGAGGTTCTCCAGCACTCTGAGTCAGAAATATAATCTTTGATTGATTCCTTCAGTATCAATATTAGGGCACTGCTGTTCTTGCTCCACACCCAAATCAGAATGAATGAGAGACCCACATACACTGCATTGTAAAGAAAACAGTCAAAAAATTACCCTGATCCCCTTTGGGGAAAAAAAATCAAAATTGTACAGACTATAGAAATCAGGATGAGATGTGCATACAGAGCATCAGTGATATCTGTACAACAGACATGTACACATACAGCATATATGCTGCCATTACAGATGCAATGTGTGCTTTTCGGTCCTTACTTTCATGAACTGTGAAATCAGGAACAATAGTTAGCAGACATTATTTCACAATGTATCTGTGCAGGGGAAGTGTGAAGGAAGCGGCAAGTGGGAGGATCTGGCGAAGTTGCAAGACTGAGCTCGGTTGGAAGAATTAAGAGTTAGCAAGATCATTTTCGGGACAGTTAAATGCCATCATGGTAGGTTTAAAATTGAACTCAGCAAATCTGCAGAGTAATTTGAGGACTGGGGTTGGTATGCATTCTTCTTCCATACTTTCTTTAAACTATCACATACAGATTTTTGTTTTCACTAACGATGGGCACACAAATTAGGAACAGGAGTATCCATTCGGTCCCTCGAATCTGCTCCACCATCTGCGCATTACTTTGATATTGGTGCACAGAATGAAAATTCAATCCACACAAGAATGGAAAATAAAAAGGAGATGTTGACCACAAGTTGAAGGAAAGAAAAGCTGTTCACAACATACTTGAATTTTTTGCCAGTTTTGGCCTGGGTTCCTCCATTCCACATGTAATCATCCTCTTCATAGAAAAAGAATATATCCAATTTCACATTTGCTGCCTGAAAGGAAAGCTCAAGACTGTCATCTTCCTGGAAAAGAGAAAATAAAAAACAAGATCAGACTGAATTAATTTTACACCTCATAATAGTTTGATGAATCTGGGATTAAAGGCAAGAGCATCCTCACATTGGTACAAAATTAAACTTTGTCTCAAATATCTTTGAAAACATACCATCAATAATTCTACTAACTATTAACATAATTAAAAAAGATTTTTTGTTGCTAATCCTGCTGTTTAATTATTATTGGGCCTTTGGGGTTGGAGCAGCATATTCCAGAAAATGGATGAAACCTTTAAACTCTCATGATGCATCTCTCACTCTCAAGCTCAGTCAAACATACAGCATGCTAATAGGTTAAAAAAAAAGTTTAAGAGCCCTGTGAAATAATTTAAAAATTGGGTTCACAGCAGAACTCAAGCATCAGAATTCACAAAATCAGGTATACACTGGACAAACTTCTTGGAAGCACTTCTAACAAGTAAATTCACTTTTTCCCCAAATTATATTATTATTAATATTTATATGGTACTTTAAGTAATATCTATTCATGTAGGAGGAAACATCATGGATAACTGAAGAACTGCCTCATTATACAGTAGTTGTCATTTGTTGGTTTGTAGATTTGTTGCTATATAGGTAATCAAATTGCTTTATCGTAGCTTATAATGATTGGAGGAATTGAGCTAATTGCCATCCCTCACATAACAGGCTTTGAGACTATTTTTAAGAACTAATTTTACTTGCGACTTGAAACAATTATGTAGTTTTTAATCTTCAAACTCTTCATTGTGAAAGGAACTGATTCCAATAAATATTGAGCATTTAATTATTACAAAGGGTGTTCGATTATCTAAAAGATAAAATGATTAATGATAACGGGAAATTATGCAGTTGACTCACTTTACCAAACTTGTGTTTCAGTGGCAATCCAGCCCTCTGGAACGCTGAGATAATGTCAACTTTATAATCCGTTATGAATATTCCCAAGTCCACATCTTTACTGTATGGAATGATATTGCACTGTCTGAACCATCCTAGAAAAATCAGACATGAGAATTTAGGGCAACATTGATTTTAGAAAGCTTCCTCCACTAAACTCCAAAATACTTGCAACAAACAAAGGCAAAAATCCATGAATTCAGACACGTCAGCAGTTCATCTGCAATTGCCTATATATGCAGCATCACTTTACAAAGTTTGACAAAATTGCAGCCAGACAGTTTGTTTTTGAAAGTGGAAAAAATTATAACCTGCTCATAATTTCACTTACCATACTAATGTTAAAAAAGAAATAAATAAATCGCTCGTTCCACTCGAAGTACAGACTGGAAATCAGTACCAGGATGTTCTC
Source organism: Rhincodon typus (assembly GCF_021869965.1). Taxonomy (NCBI): domain Eukaryota; kingdom Metazoa; phylum Chordata; class Chondrichthyes; order Orectolobiformes; family Rhincodontidae; genus Rhincodon; species Rhincodon typus. Next base: position 25,377,968 of record NC_063334.1, read on the forward strand.
TTTTCTAACATCTTTCCATTCTGCTAAACAGTCCTTTTCTACTGTGTCTTTCAGTCTGCTGCTTATCAATATTTCCTTTTGTAGTCCAATCTATTTTCCACCCTATCTTAAAGATTTTACTTGCTAAATCATGTTTTCTACACTTCCCTATATTAAAACAATAACTAACTTCAAAAAGTATATAATTGGCTGTAAAGTGCTTTCGGATGTCCTGTCATGAAAGGCTCTATAGACATGCAACTTTCTATCTGGAAAAAAAACCCCACAAAATTAGAAGTGTTCGACTTATCAATGCTCACTTTTTTTAATAAACTATATTGACTCAACCACTTAATCTTTGCATAAATCCTCAAAGCTTAGATAATATATTTACCCATTCTCTCACATCTCTACCGTTCAACTCTACTTCCTTCCCCAAACGCAAAAAGCAGTAGTGCTCTGGAACTGCCAGCCTTATTTCTGACCTAGTACCACCTCCTCCAAAAAGAAGTCAATATCAACTTGACCATAACCATTCTTATAGTGAGTCTACCCTTTATAGTCAGAGCTCAGCAAAGGAAGTGAATTGGCAGGGGTTACATGTATGTCTGGGAGTAGGGTTTTTTTTTAGTTGGAAGAACATTTTTTGGTGCTGGTTATTTTTAAATTTGCATCCTTGGTTTGTCCCTGAAATTTTAATCAAATATTCTATTCACATCACGTGTGTCTTGCAACTTTATAGCCTCTCTCTGCTACCATTCTTTTACCAAATGTGATCCTTGTTTTGAATTGACAGAAATCCAAGATTATTAACTAATCCTTAGGACAACTAGTTACTGGTGTACGCAATTTTCTAACTGAACACATTTCTATTTAGCTCATGGTTTAATGGTCATTCCTGAGACTTCTCCATTCCAATGACTTGAGGGTCTTTCTGGCGTCTTTAACCTGACATCCATTTCTCCCTTATGGTGGCAATTTCCACCCAAAGTAATTTAATTACTGTACATCACTTTAGTCCGTCCATTCCATAAACTGCAAGGGACTGCTTATCTTCAAGGATTTGTAGGAATTTTAATACTCCCACACCTTTTCTAATGTTTTCACCCTGTTTCATTAGTTATACTATTTGTTACTGAATGCTTCCCAAAACAAATCTTAGTATGTTTTCAAAAAGCTATATAGAAATGGTACTTTACCTAGGCATGTTCCACTGCTGAGCCAGAATGGCACCTTCTGTCCATTCAATATCTTTGCAGCCAGATGAAGCAAATCCTTTGCCTTTTTTCTAAATTCCATAGCATCTTGTGATGTGTCCTCAGGGTATACCTATAATAAAAGTCGCACATGGGATATAAAATAGTAACGCTGAATCACTTTCTTTTAAAAATAGATACACCCTATGAATATAGCCAGTTTTTTTTTTTAAAAAGGCCTTGATACAGTATGTTCATATTAATTGAAATCTTTCCAATCCAACCAAGACATTGCAACCCTGAGATAAGGCAAAATTACGTGATGCGTGAACTGGCAACATATAATTAAAGTTGTAATCGAGTTAATAAATAAAGAATAAATCTGAAACTACATATACTTGGACAAGATATACCGCCCAGGGAAACATCAGGTATATACTGTTTGTGTAGTTATGCAAAAACGTACAAATTAAGCATACAATTAGGACATGACGATAAATGTGTTTGGCTTATGACAACTGCTGGACAGAATTCCATGAAGACATTTTTATGGTTTTTTCTGTATTAATTTGTGTAATCTGTACCTTTGACTCTTTAAACCTCCTTTCCAAGTTATGGACTGCTTTTGTGCTTTAAAGTCGTTTAATCTCAAAATAATCAATCATTACTTTCCCTTAAAAGTTCCCAATAAATCTTGTAAGAGTTCAATAAATACACCACAGAAGTAACTCTGTTCTACCATTCTAAATTCTGAATATATTGAACAAAAACTATAGTAATCTAATAGAAAAACTAGAGCATTGCTGCAGACACGTTTTATTGAAGCCTTCTGTCTTGCATTCATCAGTACATATGCAAAGATACCGATATAAAGGGGAATAACATTTTATACCATAAAGAGAGAAGTGCTGATTGGTTAGCAAGTTGACTTTAATTGGTGAATGCATTCAGAATGCATCAGTTAGATAATGACTGACAGTTAACTGTCAAGCTCTCTTAAAATTTAAAGAAGGAAAGTTAACTGATGATTGCCCTGAAAAATGAACCAGAGAATGACTCACCTATTCTGTTAAATGAAAACAGACTGTGAACATATTCTGTATAGTCATATGTAGCTTGCAGTATGCACAGGTGCACCAAACTGTGAGCCAGGTGAATGTCAAATTGGTTTAAAGTGCAGACAGAAATAACATTTAAACACACCATACCTTTTTCAACTTAACAAAATTGGCAAGAACCATTCACTGATTAATTCCTCAAGATGATACCTTGACCAATTAGAGTCATTGTGCCTTGTTTGATTTAAACAAAGCTTGGCAGTTAACTGTCAACATCTAACCAGTGCATTCTCAATGTCAATGTCTTCACCAAAATCCACTTGCCAATTAATCAGTACTCTCTTCAGTACAAAATACTGTTCCTTTTTACACTGGTAGTCTAGCAAATGTCTTGATGAGTGTAATACCAAAAGCTTTAACACTATGTTTTTTTCAGCAATACTGAAAAATACCTATAGATCCTTATTTTAATCACTGTAGTCCAAGCATTATTCACCACTGATTTTTCTTCAATTCATGTAGGTTAATGTTGAGATTTTATTTTCCATTTCGGTGTACACAAATTACTTTTTTTCTCCTCCTCCATTCTATTTTGCTACATATTTAACTCAACAGTGAAAAATCCTGCCTAAAAATTAACAAGGTGCATTAGGTTCAATTCCATTCTCTTCTCTAGCCCACCCTTTTTCAACTGCTCCTCGAATTGTGCATCCATTTCATCAAAACTAGGGAATATTTTGACCTACAGCAGAAAGTTAGTTACTTGATGCTGAACCTGAAAGTTTTTCAATACTCTACTTGCTATGGCTTTTTGTGACAACAAGACTCGGCCAAACCATCAAGAATTAATTGGCACACAAACAAACCTGATAAAACATCCTTGCTTCCTTGTATCTGCATTCAACAAACCTGGATTGTGAAACCTCTTCTAGAAAGTTTGCTATTTGCTTAGGAACTTGGATTTCTAATCCATCAACTGAAGTCAGATGTAGTTTAGGTCTGTAATATCAAATACAATGTTTGCAAATTAAATTCATAAACAGACCCTTCTCTCCCCTATTCACAGCTCTGTTTGAGAATCGCATTACAACATTAAATAACGCAAGAGAAAGCATCAAACAACAGTCTCTTTATCAGTTAAGAACACATTACACGTTTATATCTTCAGGCAATGACAAGGTATAAACATGCTTGATTGTGGGATCTCCCTGGCTGACAGCATCCTGTATTACTAATTCTATGTTTGCACTAAAAAAGTGAAGTTATTTAGGACGTCTGCAAATGCACATTTTTGAAGTATTTTTGAGGTAATATGCAATTTCTCCATGGACTCTCCAAGCCTGGAAAACAACTGATGGTAATTAGTAACTCTTGCAGAACTGCTTAATTTACCTTGTACAGCACATGCCAGTGAAACAGCTTTAATAGGTATCCCACTGCTGACTAATAACAGTTAGAGTTGCTACACACTTGTTGATCCTAAAATGTAATTCAGTCCACAAATACGTAAATGCTGGAGTTTCCAATCTAATAAATTTAAAATAAATAAAACTTACTGGGAATGTTAAAGTCTAATCAAGTGGGAGTACGTTTAATACTGTACATTAGAACTCAAGACATAAGAGCAGCTCCATGACTGTGCTTTTCTACTTTGATAAAATCAGAGCTAATCCTCAAACTCAATTCCACTTTCTTGTCTGATCCCTATATTTTTATTCCCTCAAGAGTTCACAGAAATCCATAGAAACCCTACAGTATGGAAACAGGCCATTCAGCCCAACAAGTCCACACTGACCCATTCCCCTACCTTTTCCTGTAAACCTACATTTTCCAAGGCTAATGCACCTAACCTACACATCCCTGCTCACTATGGGCAATCTCGCACAGCCAATCCACCCAACTTACACATCTTTGGACTGTGGGAGGAAAACGGCGGGAACCCAAACAGACACGGGGTGAACGTGCAAACTCCACACAGACAACTGCCCGAGGGCAGAATTGAACCCGGGTCTCTGGCACTGTGAGGCAGCAGTGCTAACCATTGAGCCACCATGCTCTATTGATCTCAGCCTTGAATGTACTTCGGGACTGAGCAACTACACATCTCTACAGTAGAAAATACAAACGATTCACACTGAGTGAAGAAATTTCTCAGGGGAAATAGCATTGCAATATTTCCTTTGTCAAGCCCTCTCAGAATCTTGCGTATCAGAGAATGTCCAATCAAGGACAGTGGTTGACAGCACTTATTAAGATAATGCTTGGAAATACCTATGCAATTTCCACAATACCAGCTTAAAAATTCAAGAATCCCACATGACAAATATAAAACTTGATTAATTTAATCGCCATGAATTGTAATCTTGCTAGAGATGATGCATGAACAGTTTCCAAGAAAGAACACATCATCACAAAGTTTAAAAAAGCATTGGCGTTATCATCTGCACAAAAAACAATGTGCATTTATTTAAATGTACAGTTCAAATAAAGATAGAATAACACACTAGGTTGCTAGGAGTCAAAACTATGTCCACACGTGTTTACCACTTTATCCTTGTTCTATAACCTGCTGCCTAATTAACCAAATTACTAACTTTTGGGGCTTTGATTTAGCCACACATCCTGAATCAGCTAGACTTCTCACATGACATTTCAGAAAGTACTTCATTGGCTGTGATGCATTTTGGGATATCCTAAGGTTCTGAAATTCACTGTACAAGTAGGAGACCTTTCTCTTGGAACAAACAAAAAAGAGAATAACTCCAGAAATCAAGCTGAATGTTATCAACATATCTTGCCTTCAACCAGCAGCACCCCTCTATCAGGTCTCGGACCACTTCGATTGTCCTTACTTGTTATAGGCTCCAGGATAACGCCCAAAATGCAGCTTGCGGAAATGGACAAAATTTTTGTCTGCATTTTGCTTGAGCCGCAGCTGCCCATGCCAGAGGAAATTGCCACTCCTTTCATAAAATACCACCAAGTGGATGGCATGATTCTGCAGCTTAAAGATGCAGTGCAATGGAATTTCTGTACCAGAGAGACCATCCATTCCAGCCAATCGCGGATCTTTACCACTCAACTCCATCCATTGAAAACCCTCCTCTTCAGCTTCTTTCTTCAGAAACACCTTAGGTGAATCAAAAAAAATATTTTTCGGAAGTGAAAGCATATAAAATCTGAAATTGGCCTCCAATCAGTATTTAAACATCATTTGATTTGACATGGCCAAAATCGGTGCAAGAGGTTTCTCTTCATCTTTTGAAGCAACTGGGCATCTTGCATCAGGATTAGTGTTAACCAAATGGCTTTGTAGATGGCTTAAACCTAACTTATAGTGAACAAGGTTAAACAGAAGCAAATAGAAAAGATGTAAAACAGGTTATAATGAACACACGTAACTATTTCAACTTTTCTTTCCCTCTGAAATTAACTGTTGAAATCATTTCAACACATTGCAAAATGAAGAAAACATGTTTCAGAATCCCAAAGTGCAGCCTCTCAAAATGAACATTTTGAGGTGCCAGACAGCTGTCCGTAGCCCAGACAACTAGTTCAGTTCAGAACAAACAGGTATTGTCCTCAAGTTTACTTCATAAATGCTCAAAATCTTCAGTTAGAAATTAAATATTTTTCAAAATTTTAAAAATTTAAATCTATCTCAGCTAGAACCTTAAGCGTAAACAGATGTTGAATTCTATAACGCTAATTAAGAATTAAAATTTAAAGAATTCTGCACCATTTTCGACAATAAAGGAAATGTTGATTTGATTTGTTTTAGTTCCAATAATTACTTAGGTTTCAAACCAGAAGTTCTATAGCGTCATACAGCTGTACAGCATGGAAACAAACCCATCAGTCCAACTCATTCATGCCAACCAGATATCCTAAATTAATCTGGTCCCATTTGCCAGCATTTGGCCCATATTAATCTAAATCCTTCCTATTCATATACCCATCCAGATGCCTTTTAAATGTTGTAATTGCACCAGCCTCCACCACTTTCTCTGACAGCCTATCCCTTACGCGCACCACCCTCTGCGTGAAAAAATTTCACCTTAGGTTACTTTTAAATCTTTCTCCTCTCACCTTAAACCTATGCCCTCTAGGTTTGGACTTCCTTACCCCAGGGAAAAGACCTTGGCTATTCACCTTTTCCATGCCCCTCATTATTTTATAAACTTCTATGAGATCACCCCTCAGCCTCCAGGGAAAATAGCCCCAGCCTATTCAGCGTCTCCCTATAACTCACACCCTCCAACCCTGGCAACATCCTCGCAAATCTTTTCTGAATCCTTTCAAGTTTCACAATATCCTTCCTATAGTGGGGAGACCAGAATTGTACGCAGTATTCCAAAAGTGGCCTAACCAATATCCTATACAACTGCAACATGACCTCCCAACTTCTATACTCAATGCACTGACCAATAAAGGCAAGCATACCAAATGCCTTCTTCAATATCCCATCTACCTGTGACTCTTCTTTCAAGGAACTATGAACCTGCAGTCTAAAGTCTCTTTGTTCAGCAACACTCCCCAGGACCTTATCATTAAGTGTTTAAGTCCTGCCCTGATTTGCCTTTCCAAAATGCAGCACCTCATATTTATCTTCATTTCATACTATAAAAAAAACTTCCCAATGGGAATAATTAAGCAAAATTGGTTTTAAAAATCCAAAGGCACTGGTCATAAAGAACAAAGAACAGTATAGCACAGAAACAGGCCCTTTGGCCCACCAAGACTGAGCAGACACATGATGCCTTTCTAAACTAAAAATCTTTTGTTTCTATGTGGTCCATTCCTTGTCTATTCATATATCTGTCAAGCTGCCTCTGAAATGTTGCTGTTGTATTCACCTCCACCATCTCCTCTGCCAGCACATTCCAGGCACTAACCACCATGTGTAAAAAAACTTACCTGTCACATCTCCTTTAAATGTGCCCCCTTTCGTCTTAAACCTACGTCCCTGAGTAACTGATATTTCAACCCTGGCAAAAAGACACAGACTATCCATTCTATCCAGCCCCATAATCATTTTATGAAATTCTATCAGGTCGCCCCCTCATCCTTCAACGTTGAAGTGAAAACAAACCAAGTTTGTCCAATCTCTCCTCATAGCTAATACCCCCCAAAACCAGGCAGCATTCTGATGAACAACTTCCGTGCCCTCTCCAAACTAGGCAGCATTCTGACGAACCATTTCTGTGCCCTCTCCAAAGACTCCACATCCTTCTGGTAGTGTGGTGACTAGAAATGTACACAATATTACAGAGGTGGGCTCACTAAAGTTCTATACAGTTGCAACATGACATGGCAATTTTTAAATTCTATGTCTCGACTAATGAAGGCAAGCAAGCCATATTCCTTCTCGACCATTTTATTCAGTTGTGTTGCAACTTTTAGGGAACTATGGACCTGTATGCTCAGATCCCTGAAATATAGTGACATTACAACGGGTTCTGCCATTTACTGTATACTTCCCTCCTGCATTAGATCTCCCAAGGTGCATCACATTTGTCCGGATTAAACTCCACATGTCACTTCTCTACCCAAGTCTTTAACTATCTGAATCCTATTGTATCGTCTAGCAATCCTCCTCACTATGTGCAGTTCCCCCAATCTTTGTGTCATCTGCAAACATTAACCATTTGTATATATTACAAACAACAGGGTTCCCAGCACTGATCCCTGCAGAACGCCAATGGTCACAGATCTACAGTCAAATAAACACCCTTCCAGGGCTACTCTCAGTCTTCTATGATAAAGCCAGTTCTGTATTCATCTGCACCAGCTCACCATGGATCCCAGGTGACTTCGCCTTTTGTGTCAGCCTGCCATGAGGGACCTCGTCATTGGCCTCGCTAAAGTCTATTTAGGCAACATCTACCATCTTGTCCTCATCAAACATCTTTAACACTTCCTCAAAAAACTCAATCAAGTTTGTCAGGCATAATCTCCCTCGCACAAAGCTATGCTGCCTATTGCTAATAAGTCTAAATTCTTCCAAATATGAGTAAATTCTATTCCTAAGAATCTTCTCTGATAACTCTCACTCCCAGATTATGCCTGTTGCCCTTCTTAAACAAAGGAACAACACTAGCTATCCTCCAGTCCTTTAGGACCTCTCCTGTGACTAAAGAGGATACAAAAATTTCATACAAGGCCCCAGCAATTTCCTGACTTGCCTCCCTCAGCTTTCTGGGATAGATCCCATCAGGTCCTGGGCACTTAAGGTTTTTTAAAAGATCCAACACATCCTCCTTTTTTTGATATTGGCATGACCCAGCATATCAACATACCCCTCTCTAGACTCACCATCCACCATGTCCTTCTCCTTTGTGAACACCGATGCAAAGTATTCGTTAAGGACCTTACCCACTTCTTCCAGCTCCACTCAAATTCCATCCTTTGTCCTGGAATGGATCTGCAATTTTCCTCGCTACTCTCTTGCTCCTTATATATATAAAAAATACCTTCGGATTTTCCTTAATCCTGCTTACCAAAGACATTTCATGGCACCTTTTAGCCCTCTAATTACTTGTTTGAGTTATTTCCTACTGCCTTTGTATTCTTTGAGAGCTCTGTCATGTTAACATTTTATTTACAAATACGAAGTCCTATAATACCTTAAACATGTAAAATGTTCATCACACGTATAGTCACATCATAAACAATAGACAAAGCAAAGGACTTTACCCTCTTCCATTTAGCACTACATCATTCATAACATTGTAATGGCACTTACTTCATTTTTCCAAAATTTGTCCAATAGTGCAAATGTGGTGAACTCTCTGGGTGTACACAGGTACTTGCAGTTCAACCTACTGTCCGTATTTTCGCTCTGAATATCCTCATTCATCCGTCCCAAAACCAGTGGATCAATGAGATATAATGGAATGTTGTGGATTGATGCTAAACGCAGAAACTTTTTGACCACTTTCTAGGAAAAAATACACAAGCAGCATTAACGAAATTACAACAAAGCATCAACCAGTTAATAAGAATACACAATCCTTTATACAATATGGCAACATTATTATTGATTTAGTCAAATGAATGAGCATGAGTCATTATACAGACTGGACATAGGTTAGTGGGTAGTTGAAAGCATTTAGGTTGAAACAAAGACTGAAAGTGAACTACAGAAGACTGTACATGTTGATGCCAGGTTTGGTTTTAAATGGGTATTGTAGATGTCTAATGGGCATAGAGATCAAGGGTAGTGAAAGCATGCAAATGTTTATGCTTTAGTTTATATTAGGAACTTTTCCTACCTTTGTTCACTCAGTGGAACAATAAGTCATTTCAATTATGTTGCAGATATGGAAAATGAAAGTACATAGAACAAGCTCAGTACAATCCAGTCTGCTCTCCTGGACCATACAGAGATCACTTATCTCCATTTTGCTGTGACAATAATCTACTCGACAAGAACGTGAAGACCAGGCCATCTAGCAAATTTCACTGAAATTCCAATCCCACTCCAGAAGAATACGTGACCACCACTCCATGGAGATTCTAAAAGACTAAATGCGTTGTTTTGCATGTTTCAGCTGGGTTGGAATTCATTACAGTAACTTGTCACAGAAGTATTTTTGTGGTGGGGAGTTTTGCAGACAAAGGAGAGAGGGAGAAGGGGAAAACAAAAATCCTTGAGATGGATACAGAAGAGATTCAAAAGATATGTTATCTTCTTACTAAAAAACTCAATAATAGAATAGTCTGCCATTTCCTCTGTAGAATTTAAGAATGAGGGCCAGGAATATACAGTCCCTCTAACCTGCTCCACTATCAAGAAAATCACGGCTGACCCTCTGCATCAATTCCAGTTTTTTCACCCTGACCCCACATCCTTTATATTTCCTAATATTAAAAACTCTATCAACTTCAATTTTGAGTAAATTCCACAACTGAATGTTCACAGTCTTCTAAAGGAGGGAATTTTAGAAACACTCAATCTGGACAAAGACAGTTGTCCTCATCTCAGTTGTAAATGGCTAAATCCTCATTTGAGACTATGTCACCTTGATCACAACTCTCTGGCCACAGGAAACTGCCCTTCAGCAGCTTTCAGAATTTGCTATTTCAATATGATCATCACTCATTCTTTTACGCACTAGGGAACATAGGCCAACTCACATCTCAGGAGCTAGGCATTGATGTGTGATCAAAAATGGCTTGTGAAATGAATCCCTTTGGAGAGTGAAATCTTATTGATATTAAGAGAAGCACTGCAAACTGCACTCACTAAACCACAGAACAGTAACAAAGTGTGAATGATATACATACCCAATGCACACTGTCTTCCATGGAATAACTTTATTTGGAACCAGAAGTCTCAGGTTAGATTACCTCCCTCAACTAAATGAACTGATGCTGGTTGTGCTAGTTTAAATGTCTTCGTGTCCTTGAGCTGGAGACTTTTTTTTATTATTACATGTTCAAGGGATGTGAGTATCACTTGCTAGGCCAGAATTTATTGCCCATCCCTAATTGTCCTTAAGGTGATGGTGGGGGCCTGCCCCAGTGAACTGCTTCTGTCCTTGGGGTGTAGAGGCAGTTGCTGTGCTGTTACGAAGTTGTTCCAAGACTTTGACCCAGCAACAGTGAAGGAATGGCAAAATAATTTCAAATCAAGATGTTTGTGACTTGGAACAGACCTTGCAGATGGTGAAATGATTCTCAACAGACAAAAATTACAGAAGCAAAAACAGAAGTTGCTGGAAAAGCTCAGCATTTCTGGCAGCATCTATGAAGAAAAAAATCAGAACGTTAACTCTGACTTTTTCTTCATAGACGCTGCCAGACCTGCTGAGCTTTTCCAGCAACTTCTGTTTTTGTTCCTGATTTACGGCATCCACAGTACTTTCTGTTTTTAAAAATTACAGAAGCCCTCCCTGCAACTCCCCAAACGAATGCCTCACAATTCCCTTGATGATCATGCTCAGCCATAAGTCACATTTCATAAGCAGTGTTCATGAGGTCTGAATTCCTAGACAATATCCACGTGGCATTGCAACCAGCATGTTCCTTTTCCTCTATCACCAACAACATTCTCCTCAGTCCTTCTCACCAATTTACACTGCATTTCCTCATTATCAAACACCCTACTTAAAATATAAATAATTAAACTGATGCATCAGTACAATACAGAGGCATTACTGCTAAAACAAATTGTTAAATCAGATAAATTTGAAAATGCTTTGACACTGTCTGAAGAAAATTAGGTTATTTCTCCCTGGGTCCAACCAATATTCTTAACTCATTGAACAAACTAACTGGTTATTCATTTACTTACTGTTTATTAGATCATGCTGTGTGCAAAATGCTAGTTCTTCATACATAACAGTAGCTACACCTTAAAACCATTCACTGGACATGAAATGTGTTGGAATACCCGAGCTGGACACAGATATAATTGCAAGGTCTTCCCACATTTCCTTTGCCAAAACAGAACAGCAATGAAATGCAAATGATATACATACCCAATGCACACTGTCTTCGATGGAATAACTTTCTTTGGAATCAGAAATGTAAGACTCATTCTAAAACAAACAACAATTTTTTTTAAAAGATTCCTTGTAAATCCTAATCTATGTACATAACACTGAAATACAGCCCATAAAAACATGGGAATAAGAATATTTTTAGCATTTTACTCATCTAGAGTTCTGTGAACAGAGGTTCTGAAATGTAAATAGGCACTTTCAAGAATTGTACAACATTTGACTTTCTTTGTGAAATCACATGAATGTAAAAGCAGCCCCTAGTGGCAGAAGGAGCTGCAGCAACTCATTTTACTTCTCTATCAGACTTTGCAGAGAAGCACGGTTTTTGCTTCCAGTACTCCAATCAGGTGAGATTTTCAATTTCTCTCAGAACTGTTTAGGACTACCATAACAGGCATGCTGTCTATCATGGTCAGCAGAATCTGATAAATAATCAGAGCTTAAAAGGTCATGTATGTTGCACACAAACTAACAGCAAAAAGACACCTATTTATTGGACACAACATGAATCACAAAATGCATATTGCTTAATTCTGCTATTCTTGAAGTGCCTCTTCGAGAATCTTACAATTCTAAAAGGTGGGGCACTGTCCAGCCTGAAGCAGGCAGGTATCTGAAAGCAAGGGTGAGAGACTGTTTCACGTAACCTTCTCAGTGATAGCCCTTCACACAAAGGCAAAATGATAATTGCACAGCAGAACCCAGCATAACAAAGCAGTTAGAGAGAAATAGGTTGAAATCAATATGCCATTAAGTGTAAAAGATTTTTTTTAAATTCACAAGGTAGGCATTTAGAGAAACACTGTATACATTGTGTTATTCCATTATTCAAAATAAGAGATGTGGTATTTATTTTAAAAAGATGTAAAACAGAACTCCCCAATTACCATATCCTGTGTGCCAACTTATAGTTAGCCCGTCTGTAATTCATACCTAATTATCAAACAATGAATTTTGACAGAACCACAGAAAATGTTACAGCAGAGGTCATTTAGCATACTGCATCTGCACTGGCTATCCAATGGGAATTAAGACTTTGCGCCATTCTCCTGCCTTTATCCCCAAACCACACGTTTTCAATTCATATAATCATCTAATGTTGCCTTGAATGCATCAATTGAGCCTGTCTCCACTATACATCCAGACAATGTAATTCTGACCCGAATAACTCTTTACATGAGAAAGCATTTTTTCACATCATATTTGCTACGTTTGCAAATCACTTTAAATCCATGCCCTCTTGTTCTCAATCCTTTTATGAGCAAGAACAGTTTATCCCAGTCTACTCTTTCCTCACTGCTTATGATTTTCAAAATCTCTACCAAATATCTATTTAGCCTTCTTCTCTCCATGGAGACCAGTCCCAACCTCTCCAATCTATTCTCTTAGCTGAAACTTCTCATCACTGGAACTATTTTGTAAATCTCTTCTGCATTGTCTCCATTGTGTTCACATCCTTCCTGTAGTGTGGTGCTCAGAACTATACACTATACTCCAGCTGAGGCATAACAAGTATCTTGCACGAGTTCAGCATTACCTCCTTGCTCTTTTATTTATGCACCTATTAACAAAGCCCAGGATACCATATGCTTTATTAACTGCGCTAACTATCCTGCCACCTTTGGTGATTTATGCATTATACACCTAAGTTCCTCTGCTCCTGAATTCACTTAATTATTGTACCCTCTATTTGATATTGTTGGCTCACGTTCTTCTTTCAAAAATACATATATCAGGAAACGCAAGTGTTCAAATTGACCCCTGCCCAAAAGGTATGCATTGACCACTACTCTGATTCCTATTACTCTGCCATATTTGCATCCACATTGCTATTGTACCATTTGGTCCATGAGCTACAACTTTTCTTAAGTTTGTTTTATTAGGCACTGTGTCAAATGCCTTTGAAAATCCATGTATACCACATCAACAGCATTACCCTCATCAATTTTGTTATCTCTTCAAAAATTCCAGCAAGCCAGTTAAATGCAAGTCCTCCTTTAGAAATCCTGCCTGGCTTTTCCTAATCAACCTAACTTTTTCTAAAGTGACTAATAATTCTATCCTGATTTATTGTTTCTAGAAGCTACCCCATCAGTGAAGTTAAACTGACTGATCTGTAATTGCTGTGATTGTCCTTACAAATGTTTCTGAACATAGGCACAACGTTTACAATTCTCCAACTCTCTGACACCACCGACTATGGGTAAATTGGGAAGATTATGGCCAGTGCCCCTGCAATTTCCATTCCAACTTCGTTCAATCTCATCCAGTCCTGATACATTGTAAATTTTAAGTATCCATAGTAGCCTAAGCAACATTTGCTCATCAGTTTTGAACCCTTTGAGTGACAGAGTTTTCTTCTCTGATATAATGGTCCAAGTAGTGACTACTTTCTTGGTAGGCAGCTGCAAAATATTGACTTTACAATGGGATTGGGAACAGTCAATTCAATTCTATCTGCCATTGTACTGAAGGATTAAAAATATGAATTTTAAGAAACAATACCCTCAGGAAGACATGGAATTTAAATTTGGAAAAATAAATTTTATTTTTAAAACCTAACGTAAATTTTTGAAAGTGTGGTACAGTTTGACCACTTCACACCAATCCCTAATCCATGTCTAGACAATTAAACTCAGCTGGGCAGCAGTGGGTTTTTATGATTAGTCTAGTACCTTACGGACAGCTGTTTACATCTGTAGATGCTGGCTGCTGTACAACAGCTATTGGTGTTATACATGTAGATGCTTACTGAGATTACAGTTCACTATCAAATGAAAATTTAGTGAAACAAAACTTCAGATTAAAAACAGCATTACAAAGTAACAAAATCTAAATTTAAAACATATTCTAGGAGAGAAATGCTACACTTGATCTGAGGCTCCTACCTATTCACTTCAACATCATCGCGCAAACTTCTAACACCTAGACGAACAAGGGTAACACATACATGAAAATACTACTACCTCCAGGTTCCCCTCCAAGTCTTACACTATGTTGAGTTGAAAATATATTGCTATTGGGTCAAAATCCTAGAACTACCTCCCTAACACCACATTGATTGCAAAGCAACTCACCATTGCACTTTGAACAGCAACAAGAGATAGGTAATCATTTTTGACTCTAGCAAGGGCACCCACTTCCCTAGAATTACTAAATCTCACAAAACTCCTCCTGTGTAAAAAATCTGGTGTTTGCATTTTTCCTATTAGTTTAATAAATGTTATCATAATGACTAAAATGCTCAATGTAATACTTACTTTTGATGAAAAGTACTCATTATAATAATACAGCTGAAACAACAGGAAAATGAAACTTATCACAGTTAGCAGGATCAAAATGATGGTCTTATTGATTCGAGGCATTGGTCATCAATTATCCTGTCTTCCAATAACTGGAAAAGAATAAAACTCTTCAGAAGTGATACAAGCCACTTGAATTGAATCAGATCAGTCCATTGTTGCTATACTAGACATAGAACACCGTTTTACTACAACTTAATATATATCACCTTTAACATAAAAAAGGGGGCTGAGTAGCTCAGTTGGCTGGACAACTGGTTTGCAATGCAGAGTAACAGCAACAGCACAAGTTCAATTCCTGTACTGGCTGAGGTTACCATGAAGGACAATCCTTCTCAACCTCTCCCCTCACCTGCGGTGTGATGACCCTCAGGTTAAATTACCACCAGTTCTCTCTCTTAAATGAGAGAGCAGTCCTAAGGTCCAGTAGGGCTATGGCAACTTTACCTTTACCTAACATAATGAAATATGTTCATAGGGACATAATAAAACAAATCTAACACCAAAGGAAGGAGACAGACATTTAAGGAGGGAATTCTAGAGTTTTGGACAGCAAAAAGGCATAACCACCAATGGTTAAAAAAATTAAAATATGGGGATGCTCAAGAGGCCATAATTAGAGGAGCACAGATACCCCTGAGGGTTGTAGGGCCGGAGGAAGTTAACAAGATAGACCGTGGCATAGGCATGGAGAAGTTTGAAAATAAAGAATGAGAATTTAAAAGTTAAGATTCTGCTCAAGTGCCATCCCAATATTGATGGATGAATCAGATGTGATGTGATTTAGGCTACAGGCAGCAGAATTTTTTGGATCACTTCAATTTGTTGAGGATAGAATGTGAGAAGCTAGTTGAATGTGCATTGAAATAGTTTGAGTCAAGGTATAAAAAGGGTAGATGAGCATCAAATCAGCTGAGACCAGATGGAACTAAGCAATATTATGCAAGTGGAAACAGTCTGTCTTGGTACGACTGTTGATGTATGGTCAGAACATCATCCCAGTGCAAATGTGACATCAAATTGCTAAGAGCTATGTTTTCAAAACTCAGGTGGGACAAACTAAACTATGAGTCACGTAGAACCTAACTTAAATCAATGTCAATGTTGACACAGTGTGGAGCTAGAGGAACACAGCAGGTTAGGCAGCATCAGAGGAGTAGGAGAGTCAAAGTTTCGGGCCTAGACCCTTCTTCACAATGATGAATGGGTGCGCGCGCGAAAGAGAGAGGTGAAAATATGCGCGCATGTGCGTGCAATTTCACTCCCTCTCTCTCACACACTTTCTTCCACCACCTCTACTTCCCGCACGGAGGCGCATCCTACCCCCTTTTATGTCCCGCGCGCACACATTCACCCCCTCTACCTCCCACTCACGGATCCAACCCCTCTACCTCTCACACACACATCCACTCCCTCTACCTCTCGCGCACGTGTACACATTCACTTACTCTATCACTCGTGTGTGCGCAACCCATTTACTCCCTCTAGCACACGCGCGCACACGTCCACTCCCTCTATCACGCGTGCGCACACGTCCACTCCCTCTATCACGTGTGCGCCCGCGCCCACATCCACTCCATCTCTCTCGCGTGCGCGCGCACATCCACTCCCTCTATCTCTCTCTCGCGCGCGCGCGCACATCCACTCCCTCTATCTCTCTCGCGCGCGCGCACGTCCACTCCCTCTATCTCCCTCGCGCGCGCGCATGTCCACTCCCTCTATCTCTCTCGCGCACGCACGCATTCACTCCCTCTATCTCTCTCGCGCACGCACGCACGCACACATTCACTCCCTTTATCTCTCTCGCGCACGCACGCACACATTCACTCCCTTTATCCCTCTCGCGCACACACGCACACATTCACTCTCTCTATCTCTCTCGCGCACGCACGCATTCACTCCCTCTATCTCTCTCGCGCACGCACGCACACATTCACTC